>NC_081845.1:97595283-97909450 GCF_963259705.1 Myotis daubentonii | reverse complement strand
TCAACTCCCTCACCTGCTGGGAACGGCCCTTCTCAGGCCCGTCCATCTCGCATTGGCGGGTACCTTGATGGACCTGCAGGGCGGAGCCGATCACCAGGTCAGCTCCTTCATCCTCCTCTCCTCCACTGTGGCCCCTCCGCCTGCCGTGAGTCAATGCGCTGAACACCCCCCCCCCCCCCCATCTAGGGTGGCCAAGGACTACGTGCCAGAGTCCGCAGCAGAAGTTGATGGGTTCAGCTGCTTCCTGGTCAGAAGGAGGAAAGCCAGTGGGTGCGCCTCTGCTCTGCCTCCCCTTCGCCTGAGGGTGGGGGTGCGGCTCGGGCAGAGCAGCCACTTGCACCCGGAGGCAGGAGGCCAGCAGCAGACCCAGTCCCGGGGTCACACCCTTTGCATCTCATTTGGGGATTTTTGCGTAAGGTCATTGTCAAGGCCGCAGATTTGTGCTTTCCAACATTCACCTTTTTCATGTTAGGAAGCCAGCGCTACGCCCCTCTGGCCCCCAGCACCCGCCTCAGGGCTCCTCAGGGATTGCTGGCAGTGACTTGGTGATGCTCTTTGTTAATTTTCTTTTCTTCCTTTTTTTTTTTTATTCTGACATGATTACCCTTCAGACCGGGAGGTGTGAACACATCTAGAGCAGCTACACTTTCTCTTTTGTCCTTTTTCAGGCGTTGGGTTCTGATTCCTGCTTGGCAATGGCCGGCCCTGCTGTCGCTCTGCCTCCCAGACAGCTGGCCAGGAGCAGGGACCTCTCCTAACGCGTTCATTTTTCTACTGTTACAACCAGTGCCCGCTCCTCAATGCCGAGCTCCTGTTTCCCTGCAGGAACCCCGACACCATCAGCTTCCAAGCCCAGGCTGCAGGCACCGAGCGTACATCCTGGTGGGATAATGGGGAGGGGGTGGCGGGAGATGCAGTCACACTCTCTGAGCCCTGCGGCCCTGCTGACAGTGTAGTCCAGTGATGGCGAACCTATGACACGCATGTCAGAGGTGACACGCGAACTCATTTTTTTGGTTGATTTTCTTTGTTAAATGGCATTTAAATATATAAAATAAATATCAAAAATATAAGTCTTTGTGTTACTATGGTTGCAAATATCAAAACATTTCTCTATGTGACACGGCACCAGAGTTAAGTTAGGGTTTTTCAAAATGCTGACACGCCGAGCTCAAAAGGTTCACCATCACTGGTGTAGTCGCACGTGTCTAGTTTGGCCACCAGATGGCAGAACTGAATGCGTTCTCTCTCTCTCTCTCTCTCTCTCTCTCTCTCTCTCTCTCTCTCTCTCTCTTTTAAAGGAAGGAGGGCTGCCATTCTACAAAACCCGAGTGTTAAATAATTAACGCCGAAGATGCCCACGGGAAAGCCCATGCCCGCTGCCTGTCCCAAGGACAGCTGACATTTTGGTGCGGTTTGCTCACCACCAGGACAGGAAACCCCTGTCTTAACTTTAAGATTCCAAGGCAGGGCCTTCTGCCCCCTTCTGCCCTGCGGCCTCTCCGCCTTGAGGACCCTCCTGGGAGCGAGGGAGGCGGTGGGAGAGCAGGTAGGCGCGGGCGGGGGGGAAGGCCCGGCCTGCGCTGCTTCTCCAGCGCGTTTTAAGGGGCTCCCCTGAACGTGCCTCCGGGGCGGGCGGGCTCCTTCATGCAGTGACCAGGCGGCTCTGCGTGGGGGGAACGAGGGTGAGCAGGGCGGTTCCGGAGCTTTCTAATCCTGGGTTTATCCATGGGCACGAGATACAAACCTCAGGAGCGGCCCGGGACCAAGGCCCCAGCGAACACCCAGTGCCCAGGTGTGTGCCTGCGGTCAGCCCGCGGGGAAGACGGAAGCCCCTTAAAGCGTTGTTGATTGTGAGGACTAAATGAACAGCGCGGACGCCTGCAATAGCAGCATCCACTGCGGAACCAGGCTCTGTGGGGAAAGGAGGGGGCAGCCTCGGGCCGCGCTGCAGACAGGTCGCTGCTCCACCGCCTGCCAGGTCCTGCGGCGCCAAACGGGCCGGTGCAGAAGGCAGCGAGCACACAGGTGACATGCCAGGACAGCGAGCACACGGGTGACACACCAGGACAGTGAGCACACGGGTGACACGCCAGCGCAGTGAGCACACGGTGACACGCCAGCGCAGTGAGCACATGGGTGACACGCAGCGCAGTGAGCACACCTGTGACACGCCAGCGCAGTGAGCACATGGGTGACATGCCAGAGCAGCGAGCACACCTGTGACACGTCAGCGCAGCGAGCACACGGGTGACACGCCAGAGATTTCACCGCCATGAGAAGCCATCCCAGGAGGCAGCGCCAGGGGCAGCATGGGATCTGGACCACCACTCAGGTGGCCGGTAGGACGGGGACACTGGCCTGGGTCCGGGGCTGGGATCTGGATGGAAACATGGCTGGTGGGAAGGAGGCCGGGCACTGGTCAGCCAAACCCGCCCGAGTGTCCCTGCGGCCCTGGCTCCTTTCTGGGCGGCCCGCCCCGCTGCCCGCACCGCACACCGCGCTGCCCGCACCGCACACCCGCGCTGCCCCGCACCGCACACCCCGCTGCCCGCACCGCACACCCCGCTGCCCGCACCGCACACCCCGCTGCCCGCCATCGCACACCCTGCTGCCCGCAGCACACCCCGCTGCCCGCATCGCACACCCTGCTGCCTGCACCGCACACCGCGCTGGAGCTGGTTCAGGCTGGGCGTGGGATGGAGAACTGGATGCAGACAAGCCCCGGGGTCTCCCATGGGTCCCTGGCGACAGGCCAGGCTGTGAACCCCCTGGATGGGCGCCAGGGCCCGGGAGGGCTCCCAGTCGGGGAGGGATGCGCAGTTCCTGTTCAGCTAGCAGCTGTCAATCTGAGTTTTGTAAGACAGATCATTCTTTATGAGTTCATATTAATAAAAGTAAATTTCAAATATAAAGACAAAACCTTAAAAATTTAAAAAATGTGTTAAAATACACACAGCGTAAAATGTAGTGTTCAACAGCGCGGCCACCCGCTGCGCGAGCCGCTCGGAGCTTCCCACCGCGGAACGGACCGCGCTGTCCCGCCAGCAGCAGCGCCCTCCCTGGGCCCGCGCCGCCTGCTCCTGTCTGAGCGGCGCCTCCTCTAAGGGGCCTCTCTCTGCGTTGTCTTCTGTGTCTGGCTTACTGCACTCAGCTGTGCCCCGAGCCCCGTCCGCGTGCACCAAGTGGTAGAATCCCGTCCTCCTGGAGGCCGAGCCACGTTGCGTGGGCACTGAGCCGCGTCCTACTTATCCAGTCAACTGTCTCGGACACGGGGGTCACGTCCACCCCTGGCTCCTGTGACTGGTGTTGCTGTGAACGCGAGTGTGAAACGTGTCTTCCGGGCTGGGCTTCCAATTGCTTGGGGGTAGACGCAGCCGAGGGCTGCTGGGCCCCCGGCAGGTCCGTGTGCCATGCCTCGAGGACCCGCGCTGTTTGGCACAGCGGCTGACACCCTTCCCCACTCGGGGGCTGGCCGCTTTCCGTTTTGATAGCGACACCCTAATTGAGGGCGGCACAGAGCCTCTGCAAGACTCGGGTTGACCACATGTGTGGTTTCCTTCCCGGAAACCTTAACAGAGCCCTCGGTTGCCCAGCACAGTGTCTGCGTGGAGGAGATCGCAGGAGCGCCACGCCCCGAGTTAGAAAACAATTACCTATGGTCATTTTAACGGTCTTTACCGACCACAGCGGTAAAAATAAAAATGTCTTTTCCTTTTCCTTTTTTGTTAGTGAGGTTGAATTTTCACTATCGCTATTAACTGGTTACGCTTACCCTGTTGTGTCTGAACATCAATATAGAATGGAAGTAGCTATTGCGCGCTTTCTCCTTGCTGGTTACTGTGCTCAGGGCTCTCCATGTACCAACTCAGCTAGTTACAGCCCACCGCCAGGCAGGACGATGCTGGCTACGTTCAGGGGGGAAATACGGGGGAAGAGGGGGAGCTTCAGGGACCTGCCTGAGGTCACACCAGGCAAAGTGGTCAATGTTTTCCTAATTTATTTTTTGCCTTTTACGTTTTTCTATTAACTATAGAATTTTTTTCAATGTGGTTAAATCTATTAGTCTACTCCAGGGGTCCTCAAACGTTTTAAAAAGGGGGCCAGTTCACTGTCCCTCAGACCGTTGGAGGGCCGGACTATAGCTTAAAAAAAAACTATGAACAAATTCCTATGCACACTGCACAAATCTTATTTGAAGTAAAAAAACAAAACGGGAACAAACACAGTATTTGTATGTGCGTGTGGCCCGCGGGCCGTAGTGTGAGGGCCCTGGTCTGCTCCTTTGACCTTGTTGGACCATTTTCTTCTTCTAGCCAGCTTAAACATCCTCCTCTTTTCAGATAGTAGAAAATATTCAGATTTTGGGGGGATTATATTAGATGTTTTACCCAAGCCATGTATTGAACTGTATTTTTGTCTTGTCGTTTTGTGGTGGCACCTTGCTGCTGATTTTTATTTCGAAGTCACTCATTTTCTAAGTGAACATATGCACGACCATCTGTCTGGGGCGCTGAAGTCTCTCTCTGGTGGTTCTGTTGCTTCCACTTCCTCTGCGCTGATGTTGGCTGTGCTTCCAGCTTTCGTTTTTTGTCCATTTTGACATCTTAGTTTCCAGGTTCATTCCCAGGTTTTCTCAGTCTCCCTCCGTGGCCCCCCCCCCCCCCCCCCCAGGTCTCAGGCTCCTGCCCAGGCCGAGGAGGCGGGTAAGTCCCTGCGCGCACCTGCTTTGGCATCCACAAGCCTCCCTTGGCCACAGGCTCAGGCGAAGTCAGTAGCAAGGTACCTCAGTCCATGTTCTTGGAGAGGGGAAGGGTGCGGAAGGCCAGCCTCCGCCCTGGGTCTGTGAGCGGGGAGCAGGCCAGTTGATTCTTTCTCATCCCTCCACGGGGCTGCGCCCCAGAGGCGCCACCTCCAGCCTGTCCACCTGTTGCATTCATGTTCCATTCCTGGGAATGTCCACAGGACATTCTCTCCTTGCCGAACACCGACTTTTAGTTTCTCCATTTACCCATCTTCACTCTGCACCGAAAGCCCGGGCTATCTAGTCTGTCTCGCCAGGCCTGTGTGTGAGCAGGGGTCGCGGCTGCACCCTGTGCGCAGGGAACTGCTCTGTGAGCAGCGTTGCCTCTGGCGGCCCGCGGGGCGGGGGGGGGGGGGGGGGGGGGGGGACCGGGGCTCTGCAGCCTCACCTGAGCCGAGGATGGGGGAGTGGCGCTGCCCACCCGAGGGTCTGCGAGGGGAGCCGGGTAGCAGCTCAGCACAGGAGCGGGGGTTTGCCCGGAGCTCCATGCCAACCTTTCATCAGGGCCTCAAGTCAGGCCAGGCCCGCACGGGCGCGGGAGCGGGCGCTGGAAGCTTGGCAGTCCCTAGATGGACAGCCAGCGGTTTCCTGTCCCGATGGTGTGTGTGGCCGCCAGGGTGCCCCTGGGTCACCATGCAGCCGTGTCCTGGGCTTATGAGCAACCGGGCCCATATTCCAGTACCCCCCCCCCCCCCCCCCGCCTGCCTCGGTGGGGTTTCCTCCAGGCGGAGGCAGGGGCGGGGCCGGAAAAGCCCTTTCCTGCAGCAAGGTGACCTAGGCTAACTGCCCAGGACATACAAAGTGGCGCCTCCTTTGCAATATGGGCACAGCGGCCTCCGGCTCAAGCGCCGCTGCTATGAGTTGGGGGCCGTGGGGAGCCTCGGGCTCCGGCCGGCTCCCCTGGCCACAGGCCCGCAGGCCGGGCGCGCCAGGCGCCAGGCGCAGGGGCTGAGGGCAGGTGCGGGCGGCGGCCCCAGCGCCAGACACGCTCGCTGTCCCTGGGCGCTGTGCACGTCGGCCCGCAGCCAGGCCTTCCTGACGCCGCGGTCATCCCAGGACGGGGTCCAGGAGGCACGGGCCCCTGAGCCCGCGAAAGGCTTTCGACCATGGCTGTGCAGGGCCCCATCCCGGGCTCCAGGCCCGTGAGCAGCGCCGGGGAGCCCCCAGGGGGCGCCCTCTCCCCGCGCGGGTGTGGCCCCTCCCGGCTGAGCGCGCACCCCGCCTGGCTTTCCTGCGGCTCCAGGGCTGACTCACCCCAACCTCCCCACTGAGTGCGTTGAACTTAACCTGCCCCTGTGGGCTCAGGCGGCGGGGCGGTCCGCGGGCAGGCAGCGTGGGGTGCTCTGAGCGCCCGAGCCCAGCAGCTGGAGGAGAGGGAGGGGTGGGTCAGGGTGCCGGCTGGTAGATTAGCCGGGGCCTCTGGAGCGGGCCCCCCAAGAATCTGGGTGGGTTCTGCGGCTTTCCACAGAAATCAGCGGAACTGATGCCGAGCCAGTTTCCTGTTGCTGGAATAGTCTCTGGGGCCCGGTGTCCTGCGTGAGGCCCAGGCTCGGCCACGGGCAGCCCTCTGTCCACCGCAGCTGCCCCAGGAGGGTGAGGGGCTGTCTTGGATACTCTAGGGCAGCCCATCTGCCAGCTGATGCCACCTCCTGACCTCCGTCAAGAGGAGAATTGCTAAACTGGCAGGAAATATGAGGTGTGAGGCAGCGGCTGCCCCGGTTCAGAGGAGTCTACTCAGCCGGGTCACCAACAGGCTCGGAGTCCTCAGGAGACAGAGCCTGGCGGGGAGCACCTCCCCAAACTGCGCCGAACTCCGACCCCTCCCGGTGCCGGGCCTCTGCTGGTCGCTCATTGCGGAGTCCTTTCTGTTTTCTTCTTGCTGCTCTGGGTATAGTCTCCGCCCTGAGAAACATATGAAGCCTTTTTCCCTCAATGCTTTTCGGGCTCAGAGAGGACGGATGGGCATTGGCATCGGGTTGTGGGCAAACAGCTGGCTGAAAGACGAGCGGGCTGTGTGCGGCTGAGCAGGACTGACATTCTCCGGCCTGGACATTGTGGAGAGCCGGGCCGCCATTTGGCCCAGACTATGCCCATGCTGCAGGGTCGGGAGGAGCGCCCAGCGGCTGGACAGGGTTCCTCCCGGCGAGGGGCCACGGCTGGGTCCCCAGGGAGACTGCTGGGCGCATGGACACTGAAGGGCAGTGCTGGGCTTGGCCTGGAGGACGGCAGCCTCAGCAACAGCCGTGAGAGCAGAGGGAGCTGCTTTGCCCGTGTGGCTCAGTGGTTGAGCGGCAACCCATGAACCAGGAGGTCATCGGTTTGATTCCCAGTCAGGGCACATGGCCCGGTTGTGGGCTCGATCTCCAGTGGGAAGCGTGCAGGAGGCAACCAATGGATGTCTTTCTCACATCGGTGTTTCTGTCTCTATCCTTTTCTCTCTCTCTCTCTCTCTCTCTCTCTCTCTCTCTCTCTCTCTCTAAAAAAAATCAACAAAAACATATTTGGAGCCTGTAACGAGGTATGTTCCCTTGACTGGGAATGGAACCCACAACCTTCAGTTCATGGGCCCATGCTCTAACCACTGAGCAACCAGCCAAGGCACAATTCAATTCTTTGTTAGATGATAGGGACACAAAATATAAAATAGAGGAGAGGTGAGAAATGTTGGCATTTCTTGAGAAGCCTCTAACAAGAACACTGAGGAATTCACACTTTAGCAAGTGCATTATGGGAGAAATCAACCAGTGTCATCTCTTCTCGCTGGAATCCGGAGCCCAGGCTTCCAGTTGTCGCAGGAACTGAGAGGGGGTTACAGGTGCTGTAGGGCAAGCATGTCAAACTCAAAGGCTAACATCAGCCAAATAAACAAGGTTAAGGTTTATGTGGCCGCAAAAAACAAAAGCTTCAATTTTCATAGAAATGGAGGTTTATTTTGATAGGGACATGCTGAATACAAAGGGCTGAAATAAGTGAGTCATCATTAACATAAAACAGAACATTTTATTTATTTATTTATTTATTTTTAATATATTTTATTGATTTTTTTTATTTAATTAAATCTTTATTGTTCAGATTATTACATTTGTTCCTTTCCCCCCCCCCCATAACTCCCCTCCTCCCAGTTCCCGCCCCACCCTCCGCCCTCACTCCCTACCCACTGTCCTCTTCCATAGGTGCACGATTTTTGTCCAGTCTCTTCCCACATCTCCCACACCCCTTTCCCCTCCAAGAATAGTCAGTCCATTCCCTTTCTATGTCCCTGATTCTATTATAATCAACAGTTCATTCTGTTCATCAGATTATTTATTCACTTGATTCTTAGATTCACTTGTTGATAGATGCATATTTGTTGTTCATAATTTGTATCTTTACCTTTTTCTTCCTCTTCCTCTTCTTAAAGGATACCTTTCAGCATTTCATATAATCCTGGTTTGGTGGTGATGAACTCCTTTAGCTTTTCCTTATCTGTGAAGCTCTTTATCTGACCTTCAATTCTGAATGATAGCTTTGCTGGATAAAGTAATCTTGGTTGTAGGTTCTTGGTATTCATCACTTTGAATATTTCTTGCCACTCCCTTCTGGCCTGCAAAGTTTCTGTTGAGAAATCAGCTGACAGTCGTATGGGTATTCCCTTGTAGGTAACTGAGTTTCTTTCTCTTGCTGTTTTTAAGATTCTCTCTTTATCTTTTGCTCTTGGCATTTTAATTATGATGTGTCTTGGTGTGGTCCTCTTTGGATTCCTTTTGTTTGGGGTTCTCCGCGCTTCTTGGACCTGTAAGTCCATTTCTTTCACCAGGTGGGGGAAGTTTTCTGTCATTATTTCTTCAAATAGGTTTTCAATATCTTGCTCTCTCTCATCTTCTGGCACCCCTATAATTCTGATGTTGGTACGCTTGAAGCTGTCCCAGAGGCTCCTTACACTATCCTCGCATTTTTGGATTCTTTTTTCATTTTGCTTTTCCGGTTGGATGTTTTTTGCTTCCTCGCATTTCAAATCATTGACTTGATTCTTGCGCTCCTCTGGTCTGCTGTCGGGCGTCTGTATAATATTCGTTATTTCAGTCCGTGTGTGCTTAATTTCTAGTTGGTTCCCCAATATAAGATCGAGGGTCTTATTAGTTTTCGTGTAGATCTCATTAAGTTTATCGGCAGCTTCTAAACAGTTCTTGAGAGACCTTAAAAGTGTGGTTCTGAACTCTATTTCTTCCATTGACAATTTTGTCCTGTTTCTTTGTCTCCGCATTTTGTTATGCTTCCTTGGTGCACCCCCTAGTGGTCTTTGTTCGAAGTCTTATAGATAAATCTTTTTTTTTTTTAATGTCATTTTTTTTAATTGCTTAAAGTATTACAAAGGGTATTACATATGTATCCATTTTATAGATAAATCTTGATTGTTGTAGCTAATTCCAGGGAGGGTTTGACCTCCAGGCCAAGTGGCTATGAGAATCAGCTGTGTCAGCAGTGAGCGAACTTCTGTCCTCTAGGGAGGTGCTAATCTAGCCTTTGCCTGAGGCTATCCGGCAAATGCCTCTGTGCAGGGCTTGGGCGGGGCGGGTCGCACAGGTTCAACAGGGTGGGCCGGAGAGAGCAGTTATGGCGGCTCTCAGTCCTGTCCCCAAGGGCTCTGCCTCTCTGAGTCCCAGCACCCGCTGCAAAGCTCGGAGAGAAAGCTGCACTCGCTCTGACCGAAGCCAGACAGTCCCGCTTCTCCCGTTTGAGTCTGGGTCCCTAAAGACTCGCCCGGATCTGGTGCTCAGAGTCTGCGACTCCCTCCCGATTGAAAACAACAACCGCGCCCTCCGCCGCCAGCCCGCTCCGCGCACTCCGCACCTCAGAATTTGACTTCAGCACTGCGCCTCCTCTGAGTGTCCGTATGCGTTTCTCTTTCCTCCTAGTTGTAGGACTTCCACTCAGCCAGCGTTCCTGTGGTTCTGGGTGATGTCCCTTCCGTTTTTTGGTTTCACTTTTGAAGTAGTTGTTCAAAGCAGCAAACTCCGGTGTTAACCTATGCCGCCATCTTGGTTCTCCTATTTTATTGATTTTTTACAGAGAGGAAGGGAGAGAGATAGAGAGTTAGAAACATCGATCAGCCGCCTCCTGCACATCTCCTACTGGGGATGTGCCCGCAACCCAGGCACATGCCCTTGACCGGAATCCAACCTGGGACCTTTCAGTCCACAGGCCGACGCTCTATCCACTGAGCCAAACCGGTTTCAGCAAAACAGAACATTTTAATAAAAATTAATATTTTTCTTAAACATTAACTTACAGACACTGAATAACGGCACAAATTAATAAGCGTAAAGCAAATAAACCTATTTTCTTTGTTCTTCGAAAGGGAAATCTTTCCTGTTGCGCACACCGAACAAGTCAGTCCAAGACAATGACGTGGCCATCGGCTGCTAAAACATTCGCTGCTGGTATTAGTGGAGAGAAATGGTGCGTGTAAGGCGCGTAAGGGAAATGAATGCAACATGATTATAGTAACCAGTCATTAGCGAATGTGTAGTTCGTTATTAATAACTAGAGGCCTGATGCACGAAATTCATGCAAGAGTAGGCCTTCCTTCCCCCGGCGGCCGGCACCGGCTTCCCTCCGGCACCCGGGACCCAGGCTTGTCTCCGGCCACTGGCAGGCACCCAGGACTGGGGCTTCCCTCACAGCGCCGGCTTTGTCCAGAAAGATGTCTGGTCTAATTAGCATATTAAGCTTTTATTATTATAGATTATATATAACAGGACATTATGAACATTAAGTTATGAAATTATTATCAAAACATTTCTTACATACCATTATATTGGCTGGGCTGCAAAAATATTCATTGTTGGCCGCGAGTTTGACATGCTTGCTGTAGAAGAATTGGTGCTGCAGAAAACAGGAGAGGTTGCGGAACATGTTAAGATGCAAGCATGAAAGATTTGTGCCAGTTTGCTTATTCTTTGTTTTCTCTTAGAGACTGTGGGTGAACAAGGGCCACACACTACATCTGACAAGCTCAGGGGCGGCCTGAGTGGAGGCCTCACAACTCAGACCTAAAGTAACTGTTAGGCCTATAGGGCAATCAATCCTTCACGGCCATTGGCAAGCTTCCCCCGGGGACACAGACGAGGAAAAGCCCGCTGGACACCGGAGTCAGGGACTGGACACTGCCCTGAAGGCACTGCTCGCACACCGGCCTTCCATCCGCATCCCGCCCAGCTCAGCCCCAGACCTGCTGAAGTCCCTTTGTAGATATTTTCTTGATTTTCGGTAACTGATCTGGCCAGTCTTTCTGCGCCCTTCAATAGGATTTGTGCTGCTCCAGCAAGTGACTTCTTTTTAGATAGCAACTGTACCGTCTGAGGATTCTGCTTGGGAGGAAGTCCACCCTGAGAGACGGGATCAAGAGTCATGAATTTTTGATGCCTAACGATACTGAGAACATCACAGAGAACGCACGTCCCCGTCAGGGCACTTCTCACACTGTTCCCCGCGGAGTCCCACGGCCAAAGGGCAGGCTGACATGTGACCAACCCTTCCTCGTCGTCCTGGTCCGCGCTGGACCCGGCGCCCGCCCGGTCCTGCGCATCGCCCTGGGCGCCCCGGCCTCCCCCTCTTCGGAGCCCGAGCCCTGGCTGAAGTCGATCCGCTGCGCCCTATGCGCCAGGTTCTGGGACATGGACAGCGGCTGCAGGCAGGTCTCCGTGCCATCCGGGCCCACCTCCTGGACCTGCTTGTCGCAGGCCGACTCGATGCTGATCCGCACAGCGGGCACCCCAGACATGCTGGTGGCCGGGTAGGCGGCGGCGGCAGGACCCCCCGCGCGAGACAGAAGCGGAGCGAGGCCCCCGGAGCCCCTTGGCCGGGAACGCGGCGCCCCTGCGGGCTGTCGGGAAGCCCCGCCGCCTCATATTTTTCTGGGTTACTTCTTCCGGCAGCGGTATCCAGATAGCGAGGGGGTCGCTGAAGTAAATGACTTTCCCCAAAGATGCTATGATTTTTTTTGACAGTCACCCTTTATTTTATTTCATTAATTTTTGAGATTTATTTTTTTCCTTTGTGTGAAGAAATATGAATGAACTGTACATAAACACTTAAAAGCAAAGTAGTTCACTGTCACAACTTTAAATGTCTCAAACACGTGTGAGGGTGACACTCCAGCCCCGGGGCTGCCGGATCGCCCTGTCCCCCTGGCCGGGTGCTGTGCAGCCCTTCCCTTCGGGTAGCCCACCCCGGCCCCTTTCCCTAAATAAAACCAATGTTTCCCTACCCACCGTCCGGATGGCTGTTTAGCCTGCCCGTGTCACCATCATGTTCACCTTCCACTTGGTGGCCCGTGGGGACATCCAGAAGGGACACCCTTCCTTCCTTCTCCCCCTCACCTTAACACCTGCCCCCCCTCCCTTACCCCCCCCCCCCCCCCCCCCCGGCACCCACCCGGCTTGCACTCCCGGCGGCAGGCCTGCCAGATCATCAGACCTGACTCCTGTGACGAGCGACTCACTTCATGTCTGGAAGAGGGCACGAGGGGTGAGACTCTCAGCTCCCACAGGGCCACCCCTTGCGGCACGGGTCACCCCCAAAAGCCGCCAGGGCGGCGCTAGAGGACGCCCGTGAAGGATACAGCGGCTTGGAACCCGCAAGATCGCACTGGGCAGCCACTGGCCCCAAGTGGAGCACCCGAGGCACAGGAGGCACAGGGCGAAAATGCCACACGCCCAAAGCCGGCCCCAAACTCCTGCAGGGGCTTATTTGGGGGACTGTGAGTCTCGGCATTGCCGATGCCGGCGTTTCAGGGGGAGAGAGCCAGGCTGGTCGTCAGACATTTCACGAGGAAATCCCAGCGCTGGGTCCAACCAACCTACACCAGGGAGTAAGGAGAGGAGACTCCCACTTATCCCTAGAAACCCCGTGACGGGCTCCCGACACTGAAGCTTGCTGGGGGGAGGCCCCTAGAATGGGCCTCAGCACAGGCGAGGGGCAGCAGCCAGGCTGGGAGCCGCCAGTTTCTCCCTCTCACTAGGCAACTCTCCCTCCTGCAATCGCCCTAGCGTAGCAACACCCGGGGCTGTTCAAGCTCGACCCGCCCAAGGACTCACCTCTGGCCTACCTTTCAAAGACCTTATAAGGCCTTCAATATTTGAGATGAATTTAGACCCAAATGCCTCCTTTTCTATTGCAGTTAAACATAGCCACAATTACCTGATATCAAGCTGTATTACAAAGCCACTGTTCTCAAAACTGCCTGGTACTGGCACAAGAACAGACATATAGATCAATGGAATAGAATGGAGAGCCCAGAAATCGACCCGAACCAATATGCTCAATTAATATTTGACAAAGGAGGCAAGAACATACAATGGAGTCAAGACAGTCTCTTCAATAAATGGTATTGGGAAAATTGGACAGATACATGCAAAAAATGAAACTAGACCACCAACTTACACCATACACAAAAATAAACTCAAAATGGATAAAGGACTTAAATGTAAGCTGGGAAACCATAAAAATACTAGAGGAATCCAAAGGCAACAAAATCTCAGACATATGCCAAAGCAATTTCTTCACTGATACTGCTCCTAGGGCATTGAAAACTAAAGAGAAAATAAACAAATGGGACTACATCAAAATAAAAAGCTTCTGCACAGTAAAAGAACCCATCAACAAAACAACAAGAAAGCCCACTGCATGGGAAAACATATTTGCCAATGTTATCACTGATAAGGGTTTAATCTCCAACATTTATAGGGAACTCATTCAACTTAATAAAAGGAAGATAAACAATCCAATCAAAAAATGGGCAAAGGACCTAAATAGACACTTTTCAAAAGAGGACATTCAGAAAGCCAAGAGGCATATGAAAACATGCTCAAAGTCACTAATCATCCAAGAGATGCAAATCAAAACAACAATGAGGTATCATCTCACACCTGTCAGACTGGCTATCATCAACAAATCCACAAACGACAAGTGCTGGAGAGGATGTGGAGAAAAAGGAATACTCGTGCACTGCTGGTGGGAATGCAGACTGGTGCGGCCACTATGGAAGACAGTATGGAGTTTCCTCAAAAAACTAAAAATGGAACTCCCATTTGACCCAGTGATCCCACTTCTAGGAATATATCCCAAGAAACCAGAAACACCAATCAGAAAGGATATATGCACCCCTATGTTCATAGCAGCACAATTCACCATAGCTAAGATCTGGAAACAGCCTAAGTGCCCATCAGCAGATGAATGGATTAGAAAACTGTGGTACATCTACACAATGGAATACTATGCTGCTATAAAACAGAAGGAATTCTTACCATTTGCAACAACAAGGATGGAACTGGAGAGCATTATGCTAAGTGAAATAAGCCAGTCAGAGAAAGATAAATACCACATGATCTCACTCATTCATGGATAATAAAGACCATTATAAACTGATGAATAAAAATAGATACAGAGGCAGAGCAGTATCGAACAGACTGTCAAACTACAGTGGGAAGGCTGGGGAGGGTTGGGGTGTGGGAGGGGGGGTAAGAGATCAACCGAAGGACTTGTATGCATGCATGTAAGTATAACCAATGAACACAAGACACTGGGGGGTAGGGGAGGCCAGGGAAATGTCAAGGGAGAGGGGGTGGGAAAGGAAACATATATAATACTCGTTGTAATACTTTAAGCAATAAAAAAAAAAAGGAAAAAACAAACATGGCCACAATATGAATTAGATGATCAGGAGATCTGGCCCCAGAAGGGCTCCCTTCATTACAAGCCATTCTCCAGCTGGATGCACCGCCACCCAGGCGGTGCTGAGATCCCCCAGGTTCCCCAGCTACCCTGATCTCTGCTCCTCTTGTTGCATCTTTAGCCTCCACCTCAGGCCCCTACAACTAGGAGAAACCCCTGATTAAAATTCCTATATAATAAAAGGGTAATATGCAAGTTGACCGGATGGTAGAATGACTGGAATGACTGGAATGACTGGAACACCTGAAAGGACCGGTTGCTAAGACATGCACTGAGCAGGCAGGCAAGCGAGCGGTTAGGAGTGAGTGGTCCCGGATTGCGAGAGGAATGTCTGACTGCCGGGTTAGGCCTGATCCCCAGCAGTCGGATATCCCCTGAGGGGTCCCAGATTGCGAGAAGGTGCAGGCTGGGCTGAGGGACCCCCCTGCCTCCACTCCCCTGTGCATGAATCTCATGCACCGGGCCTCTAGTATCTATATCTATATCTATATCTATATCTATATCTATATCTATATCTATATCTATCTATATCTATATCTATATCTATATCTATATCTATATCTATATCTATATCTATATCTATATCTATTTATATTTATATTTATATTTATATTTATATTTATATTTATATTTATATTTATATATTTATATCTATCCATATATATATACTAGAGGCCCGGTGCGCAAAAATTTGTGCACTTGGGGGGGGGAACGGGGGGGGGGTCCCTCAGCCCAGCCTCTGCCCTCTCGCAGTCTGGGACCCCTTGGGAGATAATGACCTGCTGGCTTAGGCCTGCTTCCGGGTGGCAGAGGGCAGGCCCAATCCCTAGGTGCAGCCCCTGGTCAGGTTCAGAGCAGGGCCGATTGGGGAGTTGGGGCGCCACCCCCTGTAATGCACAAAGCAGGGCGGATCGGGAGGTTGCGATGCCACCCTCAGTCATGCTCAGGATAGGGCCGATTGGGGGGTTGGGGCACCGCCCCCTGTCACACTCAAGGCAGGGTCGATGGGGAGGTTGCGGCACCACCCCCTGTCATGCACAGAGCAGGGCCGATCAGGGGGTTGGGGCGCTACCCCTTGTCACTCACAGAGCAGGGCCCATCAGGGGGGTTGGGGCTCTGTACCCTGTCACACACAGAGCAGGGTTGATCAGGGGGTTGGGGAGCTCCCCCCTGTCACACACAGAGCAGGGCCCATCAGGGGGTTGGGGAGCTCCCCCATGTCACTCACAGAGTAGGGCCGATAGGGGAGTTGGGGCACCGCCCCCTGTCACACTAAGGGCAGGGCCAATGGGAAGGTGATGGCTCTACCCCGTCACACACAGAGCAGGGCCGATCAGGGGGTTGGGGAGCTCCCCCATATCAGGCACAGAGCAGGGCTGATCAGGAGGTTGGGGCGCCTTCCCCTGTCACGAACAGAGCAGGGCGGATAGGGAGGTTGTGGCCCTGCCCTCTGTCACACACAGAGCCGCAGGGCGATCAGGGGTTTTGGGCGCTGCCCCCTGTCACGCTGATCCCGGTGCTGGGAGGCCTCGCGGCTCTGCTGATCCTGGTGCTGGGAGGCATATTACCCTTTTACTATATAGGATAGAGGCCTGGTGCACGGGTGGGGGCCGGCTGATTTGCCCTGAAGGGTGTCCTGGATCAGGGTGGGGGTCCCCACTGGGGTGCCTGGCTAGTCTGGGTGAGGGGCTGAGGGCTGTTTTCAGGCTGGCGGGTGACTGAAGCTCCCAACTGCTCCTTTTTTTCTTTTTTCTTTTTATTCTGGGCCAGCTTTAGCTCTGGCTCCAGCTCTGAGGCCTCTGCTGCTGAAAGCAGGTATCTGGTTTGTTTGGGTTCTATAATCGAAACACTGTTTCAACTCCAGCTCTGAGATCCCGGCTGGCTGAAAGCAGGTTTCTGGGGTCTTGTTTAGCTTCTATATTTGTTACAATGTTTCAAACTGCAAGCTCAGAGGCCGGCAAGGCAGGCGGGGAACGCTGGAGTCCTCCGTCACTGAAGCAAGCAAGCCTCGTGTTCGCTTCCAGCTGCCTGGCTGCCGGCCGCCATCTTGGCTGGCAGTTAATTTGCATATCTCCCTGATTAGCCAATGGGAAGGGTAGCAGAGGTATGGCTAATTACCATGTTTCTCTTTTATTAGATAGTATAAAAGCCTAACTGACCATTATGACCAGACAACTAGATGACTAGCAGGTAGCTATGATGCACACTGACCACCAGGGGGCAGCTGCCACCTGGTGGTCAATGCGCTACCACAGCCAACCTCCCACAGCCGGCCAACCTCCCAAGGTTCCTTCCTCCGGCCAGCTCAATCAGCCCCGATCGCCAGCCAGGCCAAGGGACCCCACCCGTGCACAAATTCATGCACTGGGCCTCTACTATATCTATGTTTTTATTGATTTTTAGGGGGAGAGGAAGGTAGAGGCATAGAGAGATAGAAACATTGATGAAAGAGGAACATCATCCATCAGCTGCCTCCTGCATGGCCCCTACTGGGAATCAAGCCCACAACCTGGGCATGTGCTCTGACCGAGAATCTAACCAGTGATCTCTTGGCTCCTGGGTTGATGCTCAACTGCTGAGCCACACTGGCCAGGTGAGAAACCCTTGCTTTTGCCTTCTCACCCCCTTTTCCAAAGAGCAGCTGCTGTTTAACCCAAGCACTTACCAGTCCGGCTACCACCAGAAGCAGAACTCATCACCACCCACAGTTAGCATGTCATCTCAGAGGAAAGCATGTGGCAGTTTAAACCCAAGTGGTGGAGGCCTGGGAGCTGCAGTCCTGGGAACAGGCGGGGCCTCCCCTCTCCCCTGCCTTTTCTCCAGACTCATAAAGCCTGTACACATTTTTCCGAAGTCTCTGGTAACTTAAAGGCTTTGGAGCATTGCTGGGTAAATGATAAACAGCTAGATATTCTAAAATGACATGAAATACCTACACATGGATTGCTAGACAAATTTACCTGTCTTTAGCTTTTGTTGCAGAAAATCTATAAGGTAAATTTTTGTAGCTGTTAATGTCACGTGGTTTGTTGAAGGTGTGTTACTTGAAAGTGTTACCCGGAAAACCCCAATGGGCTGGGGCTGCCTGTTGCTGTGTCAAATAACAAAGGCAGGTTGAATCGCATTAGGTGTTTACTGAGAAGGCCAGCCAACCAAGAAGACAGAGCCCTTACAAGCATCAAATCCTGCCTCCCCAGCAAGGTGCATGGACAGGAGTATATAGAGCAGCGGTTCTCAACCTGTGGGTCGCGACCCCTTTGGCGGTCGAACGACCCTTTCACAGGGGTCGCCTAAGACCATCCTGCATATCAGATATTTACATTACGATTCATAACAGTCGCAACATTACAGTTATGAAGTAGCAACAAAAATAATTTTATGGTTGGGTCACAACATGAGGAACTGTATTTAAAGGGCCAGAAGGTTGAGAACCACTGATATAGAGGAAGGGGCCAGGGTGAGGGATGCAGCTACGTTCAGGCCTGGGGGTCCGCAGACATCAGCTCTTGTCCTTAGTCATCAGGCGATGAGATGATGTTTTGACTCCTGCTGGGCTGGCCTGACCCTGCTTATCAGTTTGGCTTGCTGGATTCACAGCTGAGTCACCTCCTCAATCACTTCGCACAGGCCTTGAAAAGGAAACTTTAAGAAAAACTTAACCCCCATTCACACATAAGAAACTTAAGCCTCTATGCACATAAGTATATGTGTTCTAAGATTTAAAATAATATGATTACTTTTCAGATCAATTCAGGTGCTCTATCTATTAGATTATAAGTCTCCCTATCAAAAGTGAGAGTGTGTTTAAAGTGTGTTCATGAGTATCAATCTAAGACATGCTGGTTTACTTTCTGGTTATCACGGGAAAATTAAGATTTCTAAGAATTAAAAATTTAAATTAAATTGGAAAATTATAGGAATTTAATAATAGAAGGCATGACGTATAAAGATACATGTTTCCAGAACAAGAATTGGAATTAAGGTATTTTAATGATGGTTATTTCCGAGTGGGTAAAAGAAACGGTGAAGATTGTAAAAATTTGTGAAAAGCTTAAGTTTAAAGGAAGACCCGAGTCTGGCTCCTGTCCCCCCTCCACCTAATTCCTCTCTCGTGGACCTGGAGCTGCTTTCATGGCACTTTCTCTTGCCCTTGTCGGTGGAGAAACCTACCTGACCCGCTGCGGAGTAAGCGCTTCATCAAGACCCACCAATGGAAATGAAGGGCAAACCTGCCCTCTGCACACCAGTCGCCTGCCCACGGGACATCCCCGGGACACCTGGGCAACGGGGTCCAGTGGGTCCGAACCTGACCACCCATGACATCGAAGGGGCCCCTTTCTCCTGGTATTTCCAACAGTCCCACTCTCGTCGTGTCACATCTTAGGTCACCGGGCATCTGACTTTTCAAAGCAGCCCTGCCCAGACTCTCCTGTTGCCTCAGTCCTTGGAGGGGAGCCTAGACTTGCTTTATTTCTGCCGCTCACTCATAGCCCTTGACACTTCCATTGAAAGTCTCAGCTGCTTGGTATTTAGGAACTTATCTCCCCTTGTCTATCCTTCCTAAAAAGCATCAAAAGCAAAGGAAAAATCTTATGTCTTCTCTACAAAAATTTATAATTTAAAACAAATGTATGGTCTTCATGTTATATGTAATGTGTTTTCTGCCTGCAGATGGCACCACTAGGATATAAAGTTTTATTGGCCTACATAAATTAAATAGGGTCTTAGGGTCTAGAGCAGCCGTGGGCAAACTACGGCCCGCGGGCCGGATCCGGCCCGTTTGAAATGAATAAAACTAAAAAAAAAAAGACCATACCCTTTTATGTAATGATGTTTACTTTGAATTTATATTAGTTCACACAAACACTCCATCCATGGTTTTGTTCTGGCCCTCTGGTCCAGTTTAAGAACCCATTGTGGCCCTCGAGTCAAAAAGTTTGCCCACCCCTGGTCTAGAACCATGGTCGGCAAACTGTAGCTTGTGAGCCACATGCGGCTCTTTGGCCCCTTGAGTGTGGCTCTTCCATAAAATGCCACAAAATACCACGTGTGGGTGCGCACGTACAGTGTGGTTGAAACTTCATGGCCCATGCGCAGAAGTCGGTATTTTGTGGAAGAGCCACACTGAAGTGGCCAAAGAGCCGCATGTAGCTCACGAGCCACAGTTTGCTGACCACTGGAGACAAAATCCTATCTAATAAAAGAGAAACATGGTAATTAGCATACGACCGCTACCCTTCCCATTGGCTAATCAGGGAGATATGCAAATTAACTGCCAGCCAAGATGGCGGCCAGCAGCCAGGCAGCTGGAAGTGAACATGAGGCTTGCTTGCTTCAGTGACGGAGGACTCCAGCGTTCCCCGCCTGCCTTGCCGGCCTCTGAGCTTGCAGTTTGAAACATTGTAACAAATATAGAAGCTAAACAAGACCCCAGAAACCTGCTTTCAGCCAGCCGGGATCTCAGAGCTGGAGTTGAAACAGTGTTTCGATTATAGAACCCAAACAAACCAGATACCTGCTTTCAGCAGCAGAGGCCTCAGAGCTGGAGCCAGAGCTAAAGCTGGCCCAGAATAAAAAGAAAAAAGAAAAAAAGGAGCAGTTGGGAGCTTCAGTCACCCGCCAGCCTGAAAACAGCCCTCAGCCCCTCACCCAGACTAGCCAGGCACCCCATTGGGGACCCCCACCTTGAAGGGTGTGTGACCAGCTGCAAACAGCCATCATCCCCTCATCCAGGCTGGCCAGGCACCCCAGTGGGGACCCCCACCCTGATCCAGGACACCCTTCAGGGCAAACCAGCCAGCCCCACCCATGCACCAGGCCTCTATCCTATATAGTAAAAGGGTAATATGCCTCCCAGCACCGGGATCAGCGGAGCCGAGAAGCCTCCCAGCACCGGGATCAGCGTGACAGGGGGCAGCGCCCAAACCCCCTGATCGCCCTGCGGCTCTGTGTGTGACAGGGGACGGGGCCACAACCTCCCTATCCGCCCTGCTCTGTTCCTGACAGGGGAAGGCGCCCCAACCCCCTGATGGGCCCTGCTCTGTGTGTGACAGGGTGTGGTGCCCCAACCCCCCCACCCCCAAGGGCCCTGCTCTGTGTGTGACAGGGTAGAGCCATAACCTCCCCATCGGCCCTGCCCTGAGTGTGAGAGTGGCGGTGCCCCAACCCCCTGATCGGCCCTGCTCTGTGGGTGATAGAGGGCGGCGCCCCAACCCCCTGATCCACCCTGCTCCGTGTGTGACAGGGGGTGGTGCCCCAACTCCCCTATCGGCCCTACTCTGTGTGTGACAGGGTACAGAGCCCCAACCTCCCTGATGGGCCCTGCTCTGTGCGTGACAGGGGGCAGCGCCCCAACCCCCTGATTGGCCCTACTCTGTGGGTGACAGGGGGTGGCGCCGCAACCTCCCCATCGACCCTGCCTTGAGTGTGACAGGGGGCGGTGCCCCAACCCCCGAATCGGCCCTACCCTGAGCATGACTGAGGGTGGCATCGCAACCTCCCAATCTGCCCTGCTCTGTGCATGACAGGGGGCGGTGCCCCAACTCCCCAATCAGCCCTGCTCTGAGCCCGACCAGGGGCTGCACCTAGGGATTGGGTCTGCCCTCTGCCACTTGGGAGCAGGCCTAAACCAGCAGGGTGTTATCTCCTGAGGGGTCCCAGACTGCGAGAGGGCACAGGCCAGGCTGAGGGACCTCCCCTCCCCCCCCTCCAGTGCACAAATTTTTGTGCACCGGGCCTCTAGTCTACACTAATAAAAGAGAAAAATGGTAATTGGCGTACGGCGCTACCGTTTTCATTGCCTAATCAGGGCTATATGCAAATTAACTGCCAACTAAGATTGGCAGTTAACTGCCAACCAAGATTGGCAGTTAACTGCCAACAAGATGGCAGTTAATTTGCATATGTAGGCACAATGCAGGGAGGCGAAAGGGAAAGCAGGAAGAAGCCCCCTGCCACTGACAGTGATCGGAAACCCAGCGGGGAGCTAAGAGCTGGGGGGCAGGGCAAAGGCGGCCCTGGAGCCGCCTTTGCCCTGCCCCCCAGCCATGATCAGAGAATCAGGTGCCTTTGCCGCCCTGGCCAGTGATAGCAGGAAGTAGGGGTGGAGCCAGCGATGGGAGCTAGGCACGGTCGAAGCTGGCAGTCCCAGGAGCTAGGGGTCCCCTGCCTGGGCCTAAAGCGGAGCCCACAATCGTGGGGCTGCTGCAGCTGAGGGTCCCCGCTGCCCTGGCTGGACGCCTAGGCCAGAGGCATCAGGCCTGGGCAGGGGCGGAGCCTGCAACCGCGGGGAGCTGGGGGTCCCCTGCCCAGGCCTGACGCCTCTGCCGGAGGCCTCAGGCCTGGTCAAGGGGCCGATCCGGTGATTGGTGATCGGAGGGTGATGAGGGTCAACTCCTCTGGCCGAGGCATCAGGCCTGGGCTGGGGGCGGAGCCGGGGATTGGGGGGATATGATGGTCCCCTTGCCCAGGCCTGAAGCCTGGGTCAGAGGCGTCAGGCTTGGGCGGGGGGCGGAGCAAGTGATCAGAGGGAGATGGGGGTCCCCTGCCCAGGCATGATTCCTGGGCCAGAGGCCTCAGGCCTGGGTGGGGGTCAGAGCCAGTGATCGGGGGGAGATGGGGGTCCCCTGTCCAAGCCTGACACCTCTGGCGGAGGCGTCAGGCCTGGGCAAAGGGCCGATCAGGCGATTGGAGGGTGATGGGGGTCTATGCCTCTGGCTGAGGCATCAGGCCTGGGCTGGGGGCAGAACCAGTGATGGGGGGAAATGAGGGTCCCCTGCCCAGGCCTGACACCTCTGTCAGAGGCGTCAGGCCTGGGCAAGGGGCCGATCCTGCGATTGGAGGGTGATGGGGGTCAACGCCTGAGGGCTCCCAGTATGTGAGAGGGGGCAGGCTGGGCTGAGGGACACCTCCCCCCCCACACACACCCAGTGCACGAATTTCATGCACCGGACCCCTAGTATTTAATATAAAAACCGGTTTAAATTTAATTAATATTTTTAAAAGTTATTACCATAAAGCTATACATTTGTTTTACCTAGATTTACAAAGGATTTATATTATAATCTTTTGGTTAAGTATATATTTGACAACCTTCCCAAAGTTTAAATTTCAAAAAACTTTTTTTAACAGAGAAATTACTTTGAGTTATTCCAACTTGGGTAGAAATCCCTCAAGGATTCATTCTCTTTCCTACATTTTCAAACTAATTAGGCCTTTTTAATTTACTTGGAAAGTTTTGCCAAATAAGAATACACAAATATTTCTATTAAGAAAATTCCCTAAAAATTTCAGCTCTAGGAAGGCACTTGCAAAGATTCAGAGCTGAGTTCAAACAGGAACTTCCCTTGAATCACAGGCATCTTGTCAGTGACCCGGACCAGCCCAGAGCGATGCCCGAGGGAAGGCATCGTGGCAGCGCTCCAGGTGTCTGTGACCCACACACTGGGGTTTATGAGTTATTTCCAGTGCTCAGTATTCACTTCCAATGAGCCATGGGCAATGTTTTAAATCTTGCATATTATTTGTTTTTATATATATTTTAAAACTCTACATTGAATCTAATAATATAAACTTTACATTGTTCTTTTATGTCATTTCATAATAATTATTATTTACAAAAAATTGTTATCTTAAAATGTTATGTTTTGCCTTGCCGGCGTGGCTCAGTGGTTGAGCACTGACCTATGAACCAGAAGGTCACAGTTCGATTCCCGGAAAGGGCACATGCCTGGGTTGTGGGCTCGATCCCTAATAGGGGGCGTGCAGGAGGCAGACAATCCATGATTCTCTCTCATCATTGATGTTTCTATCTCTCCCTCTCCCTTCCTCTCTGAAATCAATAAAAATATATTTTAAAAAAAGAAGTAAGTGTCTATCATTTTACTTTTTATCCAGTCCCAGAGGTTTCCCCACTTTGCTTTCTCCCTCCTCCCTAACCTAGCAGCAGTGGATTTCATGTCGCCCACATATGTATAAACAAGTTGCAAAACTGCCTTCTCTGGTAGATAATCTCAATCCACTGAGGCGTTGCTTCTGAGCAATTGTTGACAGTTTGGCTCAAATAAACTCAACAATTCTCTACAGTTTTGAATGCTTCTTACGTTGACACTTACTTAGTGTAGCACGGCAGGATTCTGAAGAACTCCCCCAGGACCATCCCACGGACCTGCGCCCGGTGCCAGGATCCAGCCCGGGCCCACTGTGCCCACTAGCTCCTCATTTTGCACTGGGTGAGTTTCCCTTGGAGTTCTAGACATCCCCATTTTAAGGTAAAAGGCCCTGACTTTATTTGAGCTGTATTTTTAAATCCTCACGGGGGAACTGAGGTTAAGGGTGACAGAACCCACTCGAGGGTGGGACTGGAGGAAAAAATGGGGAGTTGGTTTTTAACTCTGGCTTTTCAATAGCAATTGCTTTCTTTTATTTTTTTTAAATTCTTTATTAGTTAAGGTATTACAAATGTGTCCTTATTCCCCTATTAACCCCCATCCTTCCCCCACCCCCACCCATGCTCTCATCCTCCTGTTGTCCATGTCCATTGGTTTGGCTTATATGCCTGCATACAAGTCCTTCGGTTGATCTCTTCCCCTTACCCCCTCCCTCCCCTACGTTCCCTCTGGGGAGTGATAGTCTGATCGCTGTTCCTCTGTCTTTGGATCTGTCCCTGTTCATCAGCCTATGTTGTTCTCTATAATCCGCAAATGAGTGAGATCATGAACATACGGATACATATATCCTTTCTGATTGGTGTTTCTGGTTTCTTGGGATATATTCCTAGAAGTGGGATCACTGGGTCAAATGGGAGTTCCATTTTTAACTTTTTGAGGAAACTCCATACTGTCTTCCATAGTGGCTGCACCAGTCTGCATTCCCACCAGCAGTGCACAAGTGTTCCTTTTTCTCCACATCCTCTCCAACACTTGTCATTTGTTGATTTGTTGACGATAGCCAGTCTGACAGGTGTGAGATGATACCGCATAGTCGTTTTGATTTGCATCTCTCGTATAATTACTGACTTTGAGCATGTTTTCATATGTCTTTCGGCCTTCTGTGTGTCCTCTTTTGAAAAGTGTCTATCTAGGTCCCTTGCCCATTTTTTTTAAAAAAATATTTTATTGACTTTTTACAGAGAAGAAGGGAGAGAGATAGAGAGTTAGAAACATCGATGAGAGAGAAACATCGATCAGCTGCCTCCTGCACATCTCCTACTGGGGATGTGCCCGCAACCCAGGCACATGCCCTTGACCGGAATCGAACCTGGGACCCTTCAGTCCGCAGGCCGACGCTCTATCCACTGAGTCAAACCGGTTTCAGTGCTTGCCCATTTTTTGATTGGATTGTTTATCTTCCTATTGTTACGTTTCATGAATTCCCTGTAAATGTTGGAGATTAAACCCTTATCGGTGGTATCATTGGCAAATATGTTCTCCCATGTAGTGGGTCTTCTTGTTGTTTTGTTGATGGCTTCCTTTGCTGTGCAAAAGCTTTTAATTTTGATATAGTCCCATTTGTTTATTTTCTCTTTCGTTTCCATTGCCCTAGGAGCAGTATCAGAGAAGAAATTCCTTTGGCATATGTTTGTGATTTCGCTGCCTGTGGATTCCTCTAGTATTTTTATGGTTTCCCGTCTTACGTTTAAGTCTTTTATCCATTTTGAGTTTATTTTTGTGTATGGTGTAAGTTGGTGGTCTAGTTTCATCTTTTTGCATGTATTTGTTCAATTTTCCCAACACCATTTATTGAAGAGACTGTCTTGCCTCCTTTGTCGAATATTAATTGGGCATAGTGGTTTGGGTCGATTTCTGGGCTCTCTATTCTATTCCATTGATCTATATGTCTGTTCTTGTACCAATACCAAGCTGTTTTAAGAACAGTGGCTTTGTAATACAGTTTGATATCTGGTATTGAGATCCCACCAACTTTGTTCTTCTTTCTCAGGATTGCTGCAGCTATTCGAGGTCTTTTTTTTTTTTAATTGTTTTATTCCTTAAAGTATTACAAAGGGTATTACATATGTCTCCTTTTTTCCCCCGCCCTTGACAATCCCCTGGCTTCCCTTACCCCCCAGTGTCTTATGTCCATTGGTTATGCTTATATGCATGCATATAAGTCCTTCGGTTGATCTCTTAGCCCCCCACCCCCACCCATCAACCCTCCCCGGCCTTCCCGCTGCAGTTTGACAATCTGTTTGAGGCAGCTCTGCCTCTGTATCTATTTTTGTTCATAAGTTTATAATGGTCTTTATTATCCATGAATGAGTGAGGTCATATGGTATTTTTCCTTCATTGGTTGGCTTATTTCACTTAACATAATGCTCTACAGTTCCATCCATGCTGTTGCAAATGGTAAGAGTGCCTTCTTTTTTACAGCAGCATAGTATTCCATCGTGTAGATATACCACTGTTTTCTAATCCATTCATCTACTGATGGGCCCTTAGGCTGTTTCCAGATCTTAGCTATGGTGAATTGTGCTGCTATGAACATAGGGGTGCATAAATCCTTTCTGATTGGTGTTTCTGGTTTCTTGGGATATATTCCTAGAAGTGGGATCACAGGGTCCAATGGGAGTTCCATTTTTAGTTTTTTGAGGAAACTCCATACTGTCTTCCATAGTGGCTGCACCAGTCTGCATTCCCACCAGCAGTGCACAAGTGTTCCTTTTTCTCCACATCCTCTCCAGCACTTGTCATTTGTTGATTTGTTGATGATAGCCAGTCTGACAGGTGTGAGATGATACCTCATTGTTGTTTTGATTTGCATCTCTCAGATGATTAGTGACTTTGAGAATGTTTTCATATGTCTCTTGGCTTTCTGAATGTCCTCTTTTGAAAGGTGTCTATTTAGATCCTTTGCCCATTTTTTGATTGGATTGTTTATCTTCCTTTTGTTAAGGTGTATGAGTTCCCTATAAATTTGGGAGATTAGGCCCTTATCAGATATGACATTGGCAAATATGTTTTCCCACGCAGTGGGTTTTCTCGTTGTTTTGTTGATGGTTTCTTTTGCTGTGCAGAAGCTTTTTATTTTGATGTAGTCCCATTTGTTCATTTTCTCTTCAGTTTCAAGTGCCCTAGGAGCAGTATCAGTGAAGAAATTGCTTTGGCATATGTCTGAGATTTTGTTGCCTTTGGATTCTTCTCGAATTGTTATGGTTTCCTGTCTTACATTTAAGTCCTTTATCCATTTTGAGTTTATTTTTGTGTATGGTGTAAGTTGGTGGCCTAGTTTCATTTTTTTGCATATATCCGTCCAATTTTCCCAACACCATTTATTAAAGAGACTGTCTTGACTCCATTGTATGTTCTTGCCTCCTTTGTCAAATATTAATTGAGCATATTGGTTTGGGCCAATTTCTGGGCTCTCTATTCTATTCCATTGATCTATATGCCTATTCTTGTGCCAGTACCAGGCAGTTTTGAGAACAGTGGCTTTGTAATACAGCTTGATATCTGGTATTGAGATCCCACCTACTTTGTTCTTTCTCAGGATTGCTGAAGCTATTTGGGGTCTTTTTTTATTACAGATGAATTTTTGGAGAGTTCATTCGAGATTTGTGAAATATGCCATTGGTATTTTAATGGGAAGTGCGTTGAATTTGTAGATTGCTTTGGGTAGTACGGACATTTTGATGATGTTGATTCGACCAATCCATGAACACGGTATGGTCTTCCATCTGTTTATGTCTTCCTCTATCTCTTTTTTCAACGTCCTGTAGTTTTCTGAGTAGAGGTCTTTTACCTCTTTAGTTAAATTTATTCCTAGGTATCTTAGTTTTTTTGGTGCGATGGTAAATGGGATTGTTTTTTTAGTCTCTCTTTCTGAAAGTTCACTATTGGTATATAGAAATGCCTTAGATTACTTGGGGTTAATTTTGTATCCTGCTACATTGCCAAATTCATTTATTAAGTCTAGTAGTTTTTTGATGGAGTCTTTAGGGTTTTGTATGTATAATATCATGTCGTCTGCAAATAAGGACAGTTTTACTTCCTCTTTTCCAATTTGGATGCCTTTTATTTCTTCTTCTTGTCTAATTACAATGGCAAATACTTCCAGTACTATGTTGAACAGGAGTGGTGAGAGGGGGCATCCCTGTCTTGTTCCTGTTCTTAGGGGAAATGGTGTTAGTTTTTGTCCATTGAGTATGATGTTGGCTGTGGGCTTGTCATATATGGCTTTTATTATGTTGAGGTATGATCCTTCTATTCCCACATTGCTGAGAGTTTTTATCAAAAATGGGTGTTGGGTTTTGTCAAATGCTTTTTCTGTATCAATTGATATGACCATGTGGTTTTTTTCTTTCAATTTGTTTATGTGATATATCACGTTTATTGATTTTCGGATATTGTACCATCCTTGCATCCCTGGGATAAATCCTACTTGGTCATGGTGTATGATCTTTCTGATGTATTGCTGGATCCGATTTGCTAAGATTTTGTTGAGGATTTTGGCATCTATGTTCATGAGGGGTATTGGCCTGTAATTCTCTTTCATTGTGTTGTCTTTACCTGGTTTTGGTATTAGGGTGATGCTGGCTTCATAGAATGAGCTTGGAAGTGTTCCTTCATCTTGAATTTTTTGTGGTAGTCTGAGGAGGATAGGTTTTAGGAGGATAGTTCTTCCTTGAATGTTTGGTAAAACTCCCCTGTGAAGCCGTCTGGTCCCGGGCTTTTGTTTGCTGGAAGCTTTTTGATGACTGCTTCAATTTCTTCCATAGTTATTGGCCTGTTGAGATTTTTAGATTCTTCCTGATTGAGTTTTGGAATGTTTTATGTATTTTTCTAGGAATTTGTCCATTTCCTCCAGGTTGTCTAGTTTGTTGGAGTAGAGTTGTCCAAAGTATTTTTTAACAATCATTTGTATTTCTGTGGGGTCTGTTGTTATTTTGCTTCTATCGTTTCTGATTTTGTTTATTTGGGTCCTCTCTCTTTGCTTCTTGGTGAGCCTGGCTAGAGGTTCATCAATCTTGTTTATCCTTTCAAAGAACCAGCTCTTGGTTTTGTTGATTTTATGTATTGTTTTTTTGGTCTCTATGTCATTTATTTCTGCTCTAATCTTTATTATCTCCTTCCCTCTGCTCACTCTGGGGTTTTCTTGTTGCTCTCTTTCTAATTCTTTGAGATGTAGAGTTAGATGATTTACTACCATTTTTTTCTTGTTTTTTGAGATAGGCCTGTAGAGCTATAAACTTCCCTCTCAGGACTGCTTTCATTGTGTCCCATAGGTTTTGGACTGTTGTGTTTTCATTGTCATTAGTTTCCAGGATGTTTTTAATTTCTTCTTTGATCTCATTGGTAACCCAATCAATATTTAATAACATGCTATTCAGCTTCCAAGTGTTTGAGTATTTTGGGTTGTTTTTATTGTAGTTTATTTCTAATATTATGCCATTGTGGTTTGAGAAGATGCTTGGTATGATTTCAATCTTCTTGAAATTGGGGAGACTTTTTTTGTGACCCAATATGTGGTCTATTTTTGAATATGTCCTATAAGCACTTGAGTAGGATGTATATTCCGTGGCTTTGGGGTGAAGTGTTCTGAAGATGTCTGTTAAGTCCATCCGATCTAGTGAGTCATTTAGGATTGCTGTTTCTTTGCTGATTGTTTGTCTAGAGGACTTATCCAGTGCTGTCAGTGGTGTATTAAAGTCCCCTACTATGATTGTATTGTTGTCAATCTCTCCTTTGATATCTTCCAGGAGTTGTTTTATGAATTTGGGTGCTCCTGCGTTGGGTGCATATATGTTTATCAGGGTTATATCTTCTTGTTGTATTGATCCCTCTAGTATTATGAAGTGGCCTTCCTTATCTCTTGTTATGGCCTTCACTTTGAGGTCTATTTTGTCCAATATAAGTATTGCTACCCCAGCTTTCTTTTCATTTCCATTTTCCTGAAAGATATTTTTCCATCCCTTCACTTTCAGTCTGTGTGAGTCCCTTCTTCTGAGGTGGGTCTCTTGTAGACAACAAATGTATGGGTCATGTTTTTTTATCCATTCAGCCACTCGATGTCTTTTGGTTAGAGCATTTAGTCTGTTTATGTTTAAAGTTATTATTGAAAGGTACTTGTCTGTAGCCATTTCTTTTTGTGTGTGGCTGTTTTCCTTCTGAGCTTTTTATTTCTTCTTTTTACACCAGTCCCTTTAGCATTTCTTGCATTGCTGGCTTGGTGGTGATAAACTCCCTGAGCCTTTTTTTGTCTGTGAAGCTTCTTATTTCCCCTTCAGTTTTGAATGATAGCCTTGCTGGATAGAATATTCTTGGATTCAGTCCTTTGCTTTGCATCACTTTGTAAATTTCCGTCCATTCTTTTCTGGCCTGATGTGTTTCTCTTGAGAAATCATTTGATAATCTAATGGGAGAGCCCTTGTATGTAACTTTCCGTCTCTCTCTTGCAGCCTGTAAGATTCTCTCTTTGTCCTGAACATTTGCCATGGTAATTATGATGTGTCTTGGTGTGGGTCTTTTCGGGTTCACCCTGTTTGGGACTCTCTGTGCTTGTGTGCCTTTTTACTTCCCCACCTCAGGGAAGTTTTCTGATATTATTTCTTCAAATAGGTTTTCTAATCCTTGTTCTTCTTTCTGTTGTTCTGGTACCCCTATTATTCGTATGTTGTTTTGTTTCATGTTGTCCCATAGCTCCCTTAGGCTCTCCTCCTGTCTTTTCTCCAATTGCAGTTCAGTTTGGGTGTGTTTTGCTTCTTTGTCTTCTAATTCACTAATTCGGTCCTCTGCTTCTCCTAGTCTACTGTTGATACTTTCAATGGTGTTTTTTTATTGCAGCTATATCGCTCTTCATTTCTTCAATAACGTAAGTTATTGATTTTTTCATCTGTTTCTTCTTGCTTCTTGCGTAAGTCGTTGATTTTTTCCTCCATCTGGTTTATGGACTCTAGGACCCTTATTCTGAATTCTTTTTCTGTCATGTTGCATGCCTCTGTATCACTTAGCTGCTTTTTTGGCGAGTCCTCCTTTTCTTTCCTTTGGGGGTTTCTTTGTCTACCCACGTTTGATCTCACCGACATATCTAGTTGTTGAGTCATTCAGTGACTGCTCCCTGGGTGGCAGTGGCTCCTCGGGCTGTGGTTGCTCCTCAGGCGGTTGTGGTAGCAGCTGCTCCTCAGTTGGCAGCAGCTCCTCTGGTGGGTGCTGTTCACAGCTCTGGTGGCTCTTCTGGCCTCTGGGTGCAGGCTTCATGTACAGCTGCTGTTCCGCAGGCAGAGGGTGTAGTGATCAGGAGGCTGCTGTTGTTTGGATCTGTTGCGTTTATTTAAAGGCACAAAATACAACACAACAAGGCACCACGTACCAGGCACTGAACACAAAAGTATTCACGATATTAATAACCCCAAATAAAGGTGGCCACCCGAGCTAAGAGAATTAGTGGATAAGGAAGAAAGAAGAGAAAATGATAAAAGAGAAAAAAGAAAGAAATAAAAAAGGAGTGCAAAAATGAAATTGGGAAAAAGGAGGGGAAAAAAGTAAGAGCGAAAAGAGAGAATGAAGTAGAAGAGGGGAAGAGACTATTTGTATGAGGAGAAAACTCTGATAGAACCGCCACTAATCCCAACAAATTCCAGCAATAGATCCCTGGAGATGAATGCAAACTACAAACAACCAATAATATCAAGCAAGGTGAGGGAAAACAGAAGCACAGAAATAACCGGGGGGGGGGGAGGGCGACCTGCAGAAAAAGAAAAACAACTGCACAAACAATCCTAAAAAAAACCCCAATATACTCAACAATCAAGCAAACAACAACAAAACAATAGAAAGAGAAAAGAAAAACAAATTTGGATAGTGAAGAAAGATAAGGGAGAGGTGTATAAGGATTTAGAGCAGGGGATTGGAAATAAGATATATAAGTAGGGTGAAATTTTGACAGGGGGTAAAAAGAAGGAGTAGGGAAAATCTAAAGCAGGAATAGGGTAAAAGAAACAGGACAACAAAAGGGGAAAAGTGAGGAAGAGGGTTTTAGCATAGAGGTAAAATTGAGGTAGAGAAAAATGATGCTAAAGGAACGAAAATAGAATGTAGAACACTAATCCCAAAATAAAATAAAGAGAAAATAAAATGACACTTTAAAAAATGGTAAAATGGTAGCAGTAATAATACTGGTTAAAAATAAAATGTAGTAATTAAAAGGGTAAAATCAGGTGATGGAAAAAGAAAGAAAAAAAATTGGTTTCTTAGTTAAAAGGTGAAAAAAGAATAAAAAATAAATAAATAAAAATTTGCAGTAGTGAAGGTCCTTCGGTTCTTCTCTTCAGTCTGGCACGCCTTAGTCCTGCCAGGTATTCAGTAGAATGTTGAATTTCCCTGCGATACACTGTTCCTCTGTGTTGTAAACCACAGTCCTGATTTTAAAGCCCTCCGTATTTGTTTCCCAGACTGCCTTAATTTGTGTTTACCTAAGAGTCAGTTTGTGGCTCAGCCTCTGGGTGGCAGTGTTTCTGGATTGACCTCCGAGGCTATACAGCCTCTCTACCCAGTAGTTAGGGCATATTTTCTCTATTGCACTTAAAACTGGTTTGGGGAAGTCCCCTGTCCAGAGCTGGTTCTTTAATCATTATCCCGCTCTCAGCAATTGCTTTCTGAGAGTATGAAGTGCAGACTCTACAGATCCCAAAACAAAACTAAAATTAACATGGGCCAGCAACTCCCTAGCTCAGTGATGGCGAACCTATGACACATGTGTCAGAGGTGACATGTGAACTCAATTTTTTGGTTGATTTTTCTTTGTTAAATGGCATTTAAATATATAAATAAATACCAAAAATATAAGTCTTTGTTTTACTATGGTTGCAAATATCAAAAAAAATTTTTTTAAATATATTTTATTGATTTTTTACAGAGAGGAAGGGAGAGGGACAGAGAGTCAGAAACATCGATGAGAGAGAAACATGGACCAGCCGCCTCCTGCACATCTCCCACTGGGGATATGCCCGCAACCAAGGTACATGCCCTTGACCGGAATCGAACCTGGGACCCTTCAGTCCGCAGGCTGATGCTCTATCCACTGAGCCAAACCGGTCTGGCTCAAAAAATTTTTATATGTGACATGGCACCAGAGTTAAGTTAGGGTTTTTCAAAATGCTGACACGCCGAGCTCAAAAGGTTCACCATCACTGCCCTAGCTCCAGCCTTTACTTGCAAGTACTTTACAGAAGTAGAAAGATTTAACTAGAAATGATATCAATGTAAAATGGCCAAAATGTGCCTTGACGGGTGGCTTAATTGGTTGGAGTGATGTCCCATACACCAAAAGGCTACAGGTTCAATTCCCTGTCAGGGCACATACCTAGGTTGTGGTTTCAATCCCCAGAAGGGGGCATATAGGAGGCATATTTGAAGTTTCTCTTTCATCTCTCTCTCTCTCTCTCTCTCTCTCTCTCTCTCTCTCTCTCTCCCGCCCCCTTCCTCATCAATAAACATATCCCTCAGGTGACGGGGGAAAGGCCAAAATACAGTTTTCTTGGGGTGCCTAAATTAATATTTTGCTTGCAAAATTAGCAAAATGCCAGCTCTCAAATTCAACTGAATGAATGGAAAGTATATCTTGATTAGAAATTAGAAGATTCGCCCTAACCGGTTTGGCTCAGTGGATAGAGCATTGGCCTGCGGACTCAAGGGTCCCAGGTTCGATTCCGGTCAAGGGCATTACCTTGGTTACAGGCACATCCCCAGTAGGGGGTGTGCAGGAGGCAGCTGGTCTATGTTTCTCTCTCATCGATGTTTCTAACTCTCTTTCCCTCTCCCTTCCTCTCTGTGAAAAATCAAAAAATGTATATTTTTTAAAAAAAGAAATTAGAGGATTCTAGGAGGAGTACAGATAAATTCTTTTACAAAAAAAGAAAATAAGAAATTTTAGACTCTGTCTCTGAACTCTTCAGAAGCTAATATATGCCCATTCCTCCCCCTCCTCCACTCTGTCCTTTGCTCTCTGAGCTTCCTGGTAGGGATTTACCCTCCCCTCCTTCTAGCTCCTCATTGCCACTCTCTTCTGAGTTGAGTGAGAGTGAGAATAGAAATTCTAACAGCTCCCTTTGGAGAAAAAGAACCAGCAATTGTTCCTATGTTCTCCAGGACCCTGATGGGTTTAACTGTTAGAACCTGTGATCCTGGCTGTTCTAACCCATTCCAATTACTATCTGGTACCTATTGGTTTCCGGAAGCCTCTGGCGAGAGCCTGGTAGAGCTGCTCTGACTCACTGAAAGGTGAGAAACCTGGCGACATAAGATCAACCGCACTGACATACCTGCTCCGGATAGAGGAGTATGAGTAGCCTGAACGCGTGTCTTCCCTGTGTCCTGACCAATGATCAGGCATTCGATGCCTTGAGGATGAATTTACCTGACTCCAGCAGAAGCTCAACTACACACCAGCAGAGAAATACCATGAGAAAGTGTGTTTGACCTCTGGACGTGTCTACCCCACGCCCTGAGGGTGGCCTTACGTGGGGGCCCTGACCAGGGTAGGCTGGAGGTTAAAGGCCCATTCGCCACCCAGATGCCCGGAGGCCTTCGCACTGTGACTGCGCAGGTGCACCCTTATGTAAGCTGCTTATGTTAGTGTAGCACAGATGTCACTAATTGGCAGGAGGCCTCCTTTGTTTGAGTGAGTATATAAGGTGCCACTGACCAGCCTGTCGTTGGCTGCTTTGTTTGCAGTAAAGCATGACCCACCTTCTGGTGGCCACGCCTGTGTTCTTCCAATTCTTGGCGTCCAAAGGGGTTAAACTTCCTTTCCTTCCTGATTCATAGGCCTCAGTGATTCTGTACAGGGATCATTCTAGAGCATTCACACAGGTCCACACACCTGCACACACCTGCACACACATGTATTTGTGGACACGTATGCACTACGCAAGTGGTGTAGGCAACACAAGTGGCACCAGGTGTTAGATCCCTGGGGTCAGACCGGACCTGGGCTCAGCACCCTTGGTGCTGGGTTTCCGGCTGGGAAAGAATTCACAGCCACAACGCCAACGATAAGAGAACAATTATTTACAAAATCCCAGAGGTGGGAGAAGTAATTTGTAGAAGAAATGGGCTTAGGAAACAAGTTCTAGAGGCAAAGGAAGGGCCCTTGGAGTGGGAGGGAGGAAGCTAATGGTGACTCACCTGGGGGAGGAGGAGGAAGGGAAGAGAAGGGACAGGCAGGGCTTGTCCTGGAGGGAGAGCACCCTGGGCCCTCTGCCCTAGGGCTGTGAGGGGGGAGGTGTTGGGGGAGGTCCCGGGGAAGAGCTCAATCGAATATTCAGCACTTTCCAGGGGTGTCCTTTTAGGGTCTAGGGTCTCCACTGATTGGTCAGCGCCAGGGCAGGTCAGTACCCAGTGCAGCTGGTCCTGATGTCAGCTGTGGGGTCACTTGTCTGGTTTAGCTGCTCAGAAATACAACTGAGTCCTCGATGTCATCTCTGGGGAGGAAAGGTCAGGGGTCCACACCACAGGACCAGCGTATGCTAGGGGAGGAGGTCACCCTGGGGTGAGGTCCCCCCACAACTGACTGTCCATCGCTAGGCGGAAAGCCCAGGTGACCTTCTGGACCTGGCCCATCGTCCTTGCTCTGCTCATGTCTGTCAGCTACCTACCCCACAAGTGCCCAAGTCTCTCAGCATCTATGCTTCGTGCCTTTCCCCAGTGCCATGAGCCCCCACCTACAACGGACAAGACTTGGTGAGTGCTATGGACTGAATATTTGTATCTACTCCCCTCCCCACCTCCCCCCACTCCTACCCCACCCCCCCATTCATATGTTGAAGCTCTAATCCCAAATGTGATAGGATTTGGAGGTGGGACTCTTGGGAGGTGATTAGGTTTAGATGAGGTCATGAGGGTGGACTGGGCTCAGAGAGGAAGAGGAAGAGGCCAGAGCTCTCTCTCTCTCTATCTCCACAATGGAGGACTGAGTAGGCAGCCCTCTGGGAACCAGGAAGAGCCTTCTCATCAGACACCAGGCCTGCCTGCTGCTTGGCCTTGAACTTCAGTCTCCAGAAATGAGAGAAATAAGTGTTTGTGGGGTAACCCACCAGTCTGTGATATTTTGTTACAGCAATCTAAATGACTAAGATGGTGGCTAATACTTTCTTCATCCCTTAAAACACAGGAGCATTCTACATAGTGTCTTAGATGGGCCCACAGGCATCCACTATCAATACACACTTTACTGTTTATTTTCCTTCCCCATCTCACTCCTACCAGCCCTTCACTTGTGGTTCCTGGGCTCTCTGACCAAATAAGCTATTTTTATAAATTCCTTGTGCCAAGGTATATTATTGGAGAAACCTAAACTAACACAACAATAATTTTCATGGCTATTCACCCCCATTAATAGATATTTAACTTCCTTTCCTCTCTCTTCTTCTTCTCCTTCCTTCCTTCCTTCCTTCCTTCCTTCCTTCCTTCCTTCCTTCCTTCCTTCCTTCTTAAACAAGGTAATGAAAACTTTGTACACATCTTTGCACACCTGTACAAAGGTGTTGCTGAAGGAGGAACACACGAGGCCAAAAGGGGTAAAGAATTATAAATTTATTAGAGGCCTGGTGCATGAATTCGTGCACATTGAAAGGAAATTAATTAGAAGAAATATTTTAGAGGCCTGGGAGGGACCGCGGGACATTGGCTCCAGGGCGTGTCCAGCCTGTCTCACCCAGTCCTAATATGCCAGACCCCAGCAGCAAGCTAACCTACTGGTCAGAGCCTCTGCTCCCTGGTGGTCAGTGTTTGTCATAGGTGACTGGTCAAATGGTCAAAAGGTCAGGCAGGCACTTAGCATATTAGGTTTTTATATGTATAGATTATTATATCTGCTGGCAGAAGGGCTGACACCAAAATGGCATCAGCGGGGCAGAGTAGGGGGAGCGGGATATATATGTCTCTTGTCAGGGTCAGTCAGAGTAACTGGTGGGACCAGGTGCAGGTGGGGCCAGGTGTGGGGGTCACTGGAACCTGGGTGAGGTGGTTTACTGGAAGCCGCAGACCGTTAATCATGAAACCTACAATGAGAGCAACAGGAAAATCGCAGGGAGGGGCGAGAGCCCCCAGCAGGGCATAATGGAGTGCAAGAATGTGCCTAACAATACCCATCTGTAGCATCAATTCCTTGGGGTTAGAACTGTTGGGTAAAATATTATGCACATTTAATATTTTCATAGACACTGCCATTTTCTTCAAAAAGTTGTGTATACTTATTTGGGAAAAATTCTACACGTTCTCACCTCAATCCCTGGTCTGTCATGTAAATTCTTAAACATGTCCCCAGGTGCCTGCCCTGTGCCCTCCTGACTTTGTGAACATCTACCCCCCGCCTCCCCCCCACACCCCCGACACGGCAGCCCAGAGTCCCAGGCTAACTCTCAGCACTGGTCTCAAGGTTGGGAGGACTCAATCACCCACAGGTTTGTGGTGGAGACTCCCGAAGGCCAGGTTTAATTTAGCCCTGACCTTTTTGGAAGAAATTTAATTCTTATGGACTTAAATTATTATTATTTTAATATATATTTTTATTGATTTCAGAGAGAAGAAAGAGGGAGGGAGAGATAGAAACATCAATAATGAGAGAGAATCATTGATCGGCTGCCTCCCGCATGGCCCCCCCCCCCTCCCCGGGGATCAAGCCCACAACCAGGGCATGTGCCCTGACCAAAATCCAACTGTGACCTCCTGGTTCATAGGTCCATGTTCAACCCCTGAGCCATGCCGGCCGGGCTCAAATTATTTTTATTACTTAATGTGTGCAAACCTTGTGCAACCACGGCTAACTATGAACTCCTATGCTTCAGAACTCAAACAATTAGAAAGCCAAAACGGAGTAACAATAAATCAAACAAAAGTATGAAAGCAGAGAGAAACCAAGATGGCGGCATAGGTAAACACCGGAAATTGCTGTCTTGCACAACCACTTCAAAAATACAACTAAAAGACAAAACGGACATCATCCAGAACCACAGGAAGGCTGGCTGAGGGGAAATTCTGCAGCTGGAGGGAAAGAGAGGAGCACACTGAGACTCAGAGGAGGTGCGGAAGTAAAGTGCAGAGGTACAGAGGCGCATGCCGAGAGGTCTGGCAGCTGAGGACGCGGTGCACATGGAGAGGGCTGGAAACTGAGGACACGGTTGTATTTTTCAATCAGAGGGAGTCTCAAGCTCCCGACTGCTCTGACCTCCAGTTCCAGGTGAGTCTCTGGGGACCCAGAGTCATAGGGGGAGAAACTGGACTGTCTGGCATCAGTTGGAACTGAAGAGCAGCTTTCTTTCAGAGGTCCTTGCAGCGATTACCAGGACACTGAGAAGCGGGGCCTCTTAAGGTAGGACTGAGGAGCAGCCATAGCTGCTTGCGCTGCCCTGTTGATCCCCTGAGGCCCCGCCCCACCCAAGCTGTGCACAGAGGCTTTTGCATATGAAAGGCCTGGCCCTTTGCAACCTGAAAATTACCTAACAAACTGCAGCTGAATCAGAGAGACCCAGAACTTCCAAAAGAAGGTCCAAGGCCCCACAGCAGTTTGCATTGCTTCACAGCTGGGCCTCATCTGGAAACTCCAAACCCCAACCAAAGGAGAGGAATCTCTCCATAGCTCCTGCTGGGTAGCCTCAGGCAGAGGCTAACTTAGCACCTCCTTAGAGATCCAAGAGCCAGTGTACCCAGTGGTCAGAGTGGGACCATCCAGATTACAACTCCTCACATCCATAAGGGACACACTCAGGGGGCAGACTCAGTGAGCACCAAAGCCCCACTGAAGCAAGTCTTGCCCCAGAAGGGTGTCTCCAGCGCAGAAGTTCTCCCACTGCAGACACAGCTGATTCTCACAGCCAATTGGCCTGGAGGTCAATTCCTCACAGTGATACCTACAACAATCAAGACTTAACTACAACAAGACTGTGCACAAAGCCCACAAAGGGGTGCACCAAGAGTGTCCACCTCAGGTGATTGGGGAGGCTGAGCCACTGGGCCCTATAGGACACCTAACACAGAAAGCCACTCTATCAACACAGGGAAGCATAAAAAATGCGGAGACAAAGAAACAGGTCACAAATGACAGAAATGGAGGACAGCAAACTACTGGATATAGAGTTCAATACCACACATTTTAAGTTTGTCAAGAATTTTCTAGAAACAGATATAGATAGGAGAACCAAGATGGCGGCATAGGTTAATGCCGGAGTTTGCTGCTTTGAACAACTACTTCAAAAGTGAGACTAAAAGACAGAACAGAAATCACCCAGAACCACAGGAACGCTGGCTGAGTGGAAGTCCTACAACTAGGAGGAAAGAGAAACGCATACGGACACTCAGAGGAGGCGCAGTGCTGAAGTCAAATTCTGAGGTGCGGAGTGCGTGGAGCGGGCTGGCGGCGGAGGGCGCGGTTGTTGTTTTCAATCGGGAGGGAGTCGCAGACTCTGAGCTCCAGATACAGGCGAGTCTTTAGGGACCCAGACTCAAACGGGAGAAGTGGGACTGTCTGGCTTTGGTCAGAGCGAGTGCAGCTTTCTCTCCGAGCTTTGCAGCGGGTGCTGGGACTCAGAGAGGCAGAGCCCCTGGGGACAGGACTGAGAGCCGCCATAACTGCTCTCTCCGGCCCACCCTGTTGATCCTGTGCGACCCGCCCCGCCCAAGCCCTGCACAGAGGCATTTGCTGGATAGCCTCAGGCAAAGGCTAGATTAGCACCTCCCTAGAGCACAGAAGTTCTCTCACTGCTGACACAGCTGATTCTCATAGCCGCTTGGCCTGGAGGTCAAACCCTCCCTGGTATTAGCTACAACAATCAAGGTTTAACTATAAGACTGCAAACAAAGACCACTAGGGGGTGCACCAAGGAAGCATAACAAAATGCGGAGACAAAGAAACAGGACAAAATTGTCAATGGAAGATATAGAGTTCAGAACCACACTTTTAAGGTCTCTCAAGAACTGTTTAGAAGCCGCCGATAAACTTAATGAGATCTACAAGAAAACTAATGAGACCCTCAATGTTATATTGGGGAACCAACCAGAAATTAAGCATATACTGACTGAAATAATGAATATTATAAAGACTCCCGACAGCAGACCAGAGGAGCGCAAGAATCAAGTCAATGATTTGAAATGCGAGGAAGCAAAAAACATCCAACCGGAAAAGCAAAATGAAAAAAGAATCCAAAAATGCGAGGATAGTGTAAGGAGCCTCTGGGACAACTTCAAGCGTACCAACATCAGAATTATAGGGGTGCCAGAAGATGAGAGAGAGCAAGATATTGAAAACCTATTTGAAGAAATAATGACAGAAAACTTCCCCCACCTGGTGAAAGAAATGGACTTACAGGTCCAAGAAGCGCGGAGAACCCCAAACAAAAGGAATCCAAAGAGGACCACACCAAGACACATCATAATTAAAATGCCAAGAGCAAAAGATAAAGAGAGAATCTTAAAAACAGCAAGAGTAAGAAACTCAGTTACCTACAAGGGAATACCCATACGACTGTCAGCTGATTTCTCAACAGAAACTTTGCAGGCCAGAAGGGAGTGGCAAGAAATATTCAAAGTGATGAATAGCAAGAACCTACAACCAAGATTACTTTATCTAGCAAAGCTATCATTCAGAATTGAAGGTCAGATAAAGAGCTTCACAGATAAGGAAAAGCTAAAGGAGTTCATCACCACCAAACCAGGATTATATGAAATGCTGAAAGGTATCCTTTAAGAAGAGGAAGAGGAAGAAAAAGGTAAAGATACGGAGAACCAAGATGGCGGCATAGGTTAACGCCGGAGTTTGCTGCTTTGAACAACTACTTCAAAAGTGAAACCAAAAAACGGAAGGGACATCACCCAGAACCACAGGAACGCTGGCTGAGTGGAAGTCCTACAACTAGGAGGAAAGAGAAACGCATACGGACACTCAGAGGAGGCGCAGTGCTGAAGTCAAATTCTGAGGTGCGGAGTGCGTGGAGCGGGCTGGCGGCAGAGGGCGCGGTTGGCGTTTTCAATCGGGAGGGAGTCGCAGACTCTGAGCACCAGATCCGGGCGAGTCTTTAGGGACCCAGACTCAAACGGGAGAAGCGGGACTGTTTGGCTTCAGTCAGAGCGAGTGCAGCTTTCTCTCCGAGCTTTGCAGCGGGTGCTGGGACTCAGAGAGGCAGAGCCCCTGGGGACAGGACTGAGAGCCGCCAGAACTGCTCTCTCCGGCCCACGCTGTTGATCCTGTGCGACCCGCCCCGCCCAAGCCCTGCACAGAGGCATTTGCTGGATAGCCTCAGGCAAAGGCTAGATTAGCACCTCCCTAGAGGACAGAAGTTCTCTCACTGCTGACACAGCTGATTCTCATAGCCACTTGGCCTGGAGGTCAAACCCTCCCTGGAATTAGCTACAACAATCAAGATTTAACTATAAGACTGCGAACAAAGACCACTAGGGGGTGCACCAAGGAAGCATAACAAAATGCGGAGACAAGTAAACAGGACAAAATTGTCAATGGAAGATATAGAGTTCAGAACCACACTTTTAAGGTCTCTCAAGAACTGTTTAGAAGCTGCTGATAAACTTAATGAGATCTACACGAAAACTAATAAGACCCTCGATCTTATATTGGGGAACCAACTAGAAATTAAGCATACAAGGACTGAATTAACGAATATTATACAGACGCCCAACAGCAGACCAGAGGAGCGCAAGAATCAAGTCAATGATTTGAAATGCGAGGAAGCAAAAAACATCCAACCGGAAAAGCAAAATGAAAAAAGAATCCAAAAATGCAAGGATAGTGTAAGGAGCCTCTGGGACAGCTTCAAGCATACCAACATCAGAATTATAGGGGTGCCAGAAGATGAGAGAGAGCAAGATATTGAAAACCTATTTGAAGAAATAATGACAGAAAACTTCCCCCACCTGGTGAAAGAAATGGACTTACAGGTCCAAGAAGCGCGGAGAACCCCAAACAAAAGGAATCCAAAGAGGACCACACCAAGACACATCATAATTAAAATGCCAAGAGCAAAAGATAAAGAGAGAATCTTAAAAACAGCAAGAGAAAGAAACTCAGTTACCTACAAGGGAATACCCATACGACTGTCAGCTGATTTCTCAACAGAAACTTTGCAGGCCAGAAGGGAGTGGCAAGAAATATTCAAAGTGATGAATAGCAAGAACCTACAACCAAGCTTACTTTATCCAGCAAAGCTATCATTCAGAACTGAAGGTCAGATAAAGAGCTTCACAGATAAGGAAAAGCTAAAGGAGTTCATCACCACCAAACCAGGATTATATGAAATGCTGAAAGGTATCCTTTAAGAAGAGGAAGAGGAAGAAAAAGGTAAAGATACAAATTATGAACAACAAATATGCATCTATCAACAAGTGAATCTAAGAATCAAGTGAATAAATAATCTGATGAACAGAATGAACTGTTGATTATAATAGAATCAGGGACATAGAAAGGGAATGGACTGACTATTCTTGGGGGGGGGGGAAAGGGGTGTGGGAGATGTGGGAAGAGACTGGACAAAAATCGTGCACCTATGGATGAGGACAGTGGGTGGGGAGTGAGGGCGGAGGGTGGGGCGGGAACTGGGAGGAGGGGAGTTATGGGGGGGAAAAAAGAGGAACAAATGTAATAATCTGAACAATAAAGATTTAATTAAAAAAAAAAGGTAAAGATACAAATTATGAACAACAATATGCATCTATCAACAAGTGAATCTAAAAATCAAGTGAATAAATAATCTGATGAACAGAATGAACTGGTGATTATAATAGAATCAGGGACATAGAAAGGGAATGGACTGACTATTCTTGGGGGGGAAAGGGGTGTGGGAGATGCGGGAAGAGAATGGACAAAAATCGTGCACCTATGGATGAGGACAGTGGGTAGGGAGTGAGGGCGGAGGGTGGGGCGGAAACTGGGAGGAGGGGAGATATCGGGGGGAAAAAAGAGGAACAAATGTAATAATCTGAACAATAAAGATTTAACTTTTAAAAAAGAATTTTCTAGAAACAGCTGATAAATTTAGTGAGACCCTCGAGGTTATGAAAAAGGATCATCTAGAAATTAAGCATACACTGACTGAAATGGAGAATATTATACAGAGTTCCAACAGCAGACTAGAGGATCGCAAGAATCAAGTCAAAGATTTAAAATATGAAGAAGCAAAAAACACCCAACCGGAAAAACCAAAAGAAAAAAGAATCAAGAGAAACCAAGATGGCAGCATAGGTAAACACCGGAATTTCCTGCCTTGAACAACCACTTCAAAAATACAACTAAAAGGCAGAACGGACATCATCCAGAACCACAGGAAGGCTGGCTGAGGGGAAATTCTACAACTAGAAGGAAAGAGAAAAGCATATTGAGACTCAGAGGAGGCGCAGTGCGGAAGTAAAATACTAAGGTACAGAGGTGCACACGGAGCGGGCTGGCGGCTGAGGGCGAGGTTGTCATTTTCAATCGGGAGGGAGTCTCAGGCTCTGAGCTCCAGTTCTGGGCGAGTCTCTGGGGACCCAGACTCATACGGGAGAAGCGGAACTGTCAGGCATCGGTCGGAACTCGAGGGCAGCTTTCTCTCGGAGGGGCATGGAGCGATTACTGGGACATTGAGAAGCGGAACCTCTGAGAGCAGCTATAACTGCTAGCCCCGCCCTGTTGATCCCGTGGGACCCGCCCCGCCCAAGCTCTGCAGGGAGGCTTTTGTTGGATAGCCTCAGGCAGAGGCTAGATTAGCACCTCCCTAGAGATCCAGGAGCCACTGTACCCAGAGGTCATAAGAAATCTTTGTCAGTACATGTTTGCTGGACTTCACTTGGTACAAGTGCCACCCGGACCATTAAGAAGTGCTGACTCGACCTTGAGAAGGCGACAGAACCGAATGTAGGCCCTCCCGTGCAGCCAAGGTTGGTTACATGTGAGCCGGAGCATGCTTTTGATGCTTTTTAACAACTACCAATGAAATGAAAACAAGGACTCGAATAATTTCCACAGGGCACTCATGGGTCCTAAGGAGTCCAGGGACCTCAGTTTGAGAAACACTATCATAGCACTGACTTTGACTTCCAGGGTGACCTTGAACTGATCTTTTGCCATTGTTGGGTGTCTGTTCATGCCTTGTACACACACAAGAATGATTCTGGCCACTGCTATTCTGGGAGATGAGGAAAGTTAGAAGACCTTCAAGGACTGTAAAGGAAGGGATAGGGTTTGTTACAGACCCTTGAGTTGGGAAAATAACTGTTAGGCTCAACCCCCTCCCAGCGATTGTCCTGTTCAGCTTCCAGTAAACCGGCCTATGCGTGGCCCCCCCCTGCACCTGGTCCCACCCGTTACTCTTACAAGGGAGATAAATATCACACTCCCCCTACTCTGCCCCGCTGATGCCAACTTGGTCTCAGCCCTTCTGCTGGCAGATGTAACAATCCTATATAATAAAGAAGTGATATGTAAACTGACCGTCACATCCTCGCACAAGATGGCCACCCCCATGTGGTCAAAAGATGGCCGCCACAATATGGCCAGCAGGGGAGGGCAGTTGGGGGTGACAGGGCCATCAGGGGCGGGCCGTTGGGGGGGATCAGGCCTGCAGGGGAGGGCAGTTGGGGGCAATCAGGCCAGCAGGGGAGCAGTTAGGCGTCGATCAGGCTGGCAGGGGAGTGGTTAAGGGGCAATCAGGCTGGCAGGCAGAAGCGGTTAGGGGCAATCAGGTATGTAGGCAGGCAAGCGGTTGGGAGAGGGATGTCCAACTGCTGGTTCAGGCCTAAACCAGCAGTCAGACATCCCCCAAGGGGTCCCAGATTAGAGAGGGTGCAGGCTGGGCTGAGGGACACCCCCTGCCCCCAGTGCACAAATTTCGTGCACCGGGCCTCTAGTACATTTATAATTCTTTATGCCTTTTGGCTTTGTACGTTCCTCCTTCGGCGACCCTAACAATAATGATGACAGAGGCTCTCTAGTCTAGTTTCGGCTTTGGAGTCAAAAGAACTGGGTTTGAATTCTAGATCTGCATGTTGCTGTGTGTGTCTGTGGGCAAGTGACTTGACTTCTCTACCTTCAGTTTCTGTTGCCTGTAAAGTGCGCATATTTTAAAATGCCACTTCACAGAGCCACGGTGAAGGCCAAACGGCAAAGTGCCAAGGGCAGAGCCTGGCAACCAGCAAGGCCAGTGATCATCATAGGAAGTGGCCAGGGGCTGCTGAGCATGCCACAGGCGCTTGGCCAACGACAATAGAAGACAAAGTGAAGAGTCTAAATGCTGTCTGTGAGCCACATTTCTGATGGGTGACTGTCAGGTGTTTCACCCTGAGGAGCCCTGCAGCTGCCCTAAGGTCCCCACAGCCTCTCAGCTGTGCCCGCCGCCAGCTCCCAGCGGCTCTGCCACAGACTGACTTCTTTCCCTGCAGCGTGTAGGTCACCTGTGCAGCGAGCGCCCCAGTGTCTCTCCTGTGCAGCGAGCGCCCCAGTGTCTCTCCTGTGCAGCGAGTGCCCCAGTGTCTCTCCTGTGCAGTGAGCGCCCCAGTGTCCCTCCTGTTCATTGCAGGGACCTCGAGGCCAGCAAAAGACGGAGGAAAGGTGGTGGTGTTGGGGAGGGGGGGGCGGACCTAAGAGGCTCAGGTGAGCACCCAGCCTCACAGAGGCCCGCCAGCTCCGGAGGCATAAGGTGGAGCATCCAGGCCAAGTGCTGCATGGGAAGCAGCAACTTGCCACAGACCCAGGCAAGGTGCAGCCTCTCAGGACGAGGTTCCCTTCTTACAAAGAGCCCTGCCCACCCACCTCAGAGGCCCTGAAGAGGCGATTAGATGATAAGAGAAAACACCAGGAAAATGCCTAGCATTTCCACAGGGCACTCACAGGTCCTAAGGAGTCCAGGGACCTCAGTTTGAGAAACACTATCTTAGCACTGACCTTGACTTCCAGGGTCAAGAGGAGCTCCCACTTCCTCCTGGCATTCCAGTCCTGGGTGGGGGGTGGGGCTGGGGGCAGCACCGGGTATGTGGAGGGACTGAGTGGGGTAAGCCTCCCTCCCCGGCAGCCTTGCTCTGCACTGTGCACCCAGCACTCTGCTGACAGAAACTGCTTGTAAAAATAACACAAACCTAATCACGCGGTTTCCGGCTCAAACCTCCAGGCTCTTCCTCCCGCCTTCAGGAGAAACTCACTTTGCCTCTCGGTTTCCTCACCTGGACAGACCCCGTCTGCCAGCCACACACCCTGTCCACCCTCATCTCTGCACTCTCCAGCCTTCCTCTCCCCTCAGGAGGACGGCGTTGCAGCCCCGAGGACGAGGACGCACGCACGGGCCACGCTGCATTCTGTGATCACACACACACACACACACACACACACACACACACACACACACACACACACACACGGCGACTGAAAACAATGTCAATTAGTGTTCCATCACCAGAAAGGATTTATTCAGGAAAAGAACCGGCTGCCACCCAGTGATGCTGGCATGGCAGCCAGGGCGCCTCTGCCTTCGTGCCAAGATGGAGGGCTGTTTACAAAGGGAAAGGAAGCTAAGGGAGGGAACTGAGAACCAGGGAGCTTTATTGCCAACATAGAGTTCTTCCTGAGGGCTCTCCTGCAGGGTTCGCACGATTACTTATGGGGGAGAACTTCCATAAGCCCTAGCTCTTCCCAGAGGCCCTCCAGGCTGCTGAAAGTTCCAGTGAGTCTTTATCAACTCACACACACACAACACACATACATATTAGTATATACACACAGACGTGCATGCACACATACACGTGTGCACACACACGTACATGCCTGGCTCCGCCTCTGACTGTAAATGCTGGGAAGACGGGGAGTGCATGTTTCATAGCTCTTACTGTCAGACCCCTGTGCTGACAAACCCTCACTAACTGAGGAATGAATTGGGAGGTGGAACTCAGACCCAAGTGACACATGAGAAACCACAGAGGGAGGCACTCAGGTTGGTGGGGTTTGGGTTGTTGCTTCCATCAGAGGGCCGGCCCCTTGCAGCTGCATTGCATCGCACAAGACCATAGCAGCAGGCTCCTGGGGCAGGGCCCATTACCTCTCAGTCCTGAGGGCAGGGGCCTGGCATGCAGATGCAGTGGCGAGCTCACTGCTGGCCTCTCAGACAGGGCCATGCTCGCTCAGTCCCCCCCCCCCCCCATGGTGCTGTGAGAGGCTTCCTCCTCCCTCCCTGCCCCTCCAGTCCAACCAGCCACCTTTGGCTTTGGGGACCTAGTTTCTGAACCAAGAATTGGACAACATTGTCTGACAAGGACATTTGTACTTCAGAGGGACAGGCCAGACTATGTTTAAAATTGGGGTTATTCTTGGAAACTTATGGACACTGGTACAACTGGGGGCAACCAACTAGGAAACTGGTACCCTTGCCCAGCAGTATGGCCCCGTGGTTGAGCGTCGACCTATGAACCAGGAGGTCACCGTGGGATTCCCAGTCAAGACACATGCCTGGGTTGCCGGCTCTGCATCCCCAGTGTGGGGCCCGCAGGAGGCAGCTGATCCATGATTCTCATCGTTGATGTTTCTGTCTCTCTCCCCGTCTCCCTTCCTCTCTGAAATCAATACAAATATATTTAAAAAAGAAAAAAAGGAACTGGAACTCTGGTTCTCCCCAGGGTGCAAAAACAGAGAAGAATGTGGACTGGAGGGGACTCAGGAGATCTCCAAAGGACCCGCCAGTCAATCCCACTCTCCCTTCTCCCACCTCCTGGCGGACAGTCCCCCGCCTGGACCCTCCCCCTCAGCAGGCCCCAGCGCCCCGCCGCGCCACAGCTTTCTCCGACCTGCCTCCCCCCACCCCCCTTTGTTTGGGGGCTCTTTGTCTGTGGTCTCCCTTTGCTTCAGTTTCTCAGTTCTGGCCTCTCCCTCCCTTTCTCCGGGGCCAGGCTGTTCCCTCCCCCTCTGCGGGGGCCGCCGGCTGGGTTGCCATGGTCACGTTGAAGCCGAGGCAGCTGGCTGGGGCAGCTGCTCCCGCCCTGAAGGGCGGACAAAGCCCGGCAGCATTGGCAGCTTCAGACCTGGGACCCCAAAGGCCTGAGACTGGGGGGACTGGGACCCAGGACTGAACTGGAGGTGAGAGGAAGCCAGAGCTGGACTGGGAGGCCGGAGTGGGACTGAGCGGGCCTCCCCTGGAGGGAGGGACCAGCGGTCCAGGCTGGAGGCTGGAGGCGGGGGTGGAGGGAGCTCGCCTGCCTGGCGGGAGGAGGGGAAGGATGGAGACTGTGGGCTGAGGGCTGGGCTGCCCCAGGGGGAGGTCTGCGGCCTCTGTGGCCTGAGCCCAGAACCAGGTTTGATTCCGTCTTCGCCGTCTCCCCTGGCCTGTCCCCGGTTGCCCGCCCTTTGGAGCCTCTGACTCTCCTCGTCGCTCCACGCCCCAGTGTTTCAGCCCCGTGCCTCAGTCTCCCTTCTCCTCCCCCAGCGTTTGGTCTCACTCCAGCCCTCTCCTCTCTTTGTCTTTGTTCCCTGTCCCCTCCGTCTGCCACCCGCTCGGGGCCTGGCTTCCCTGCCCGCTCCGCCCCACACAGGGCACCCCCTGCGTCCCTGCTTCCTCCCCAGACCTCAGGCTCCCCAGCTTCCCGGCGGTGCTGTGCCCTCTCCCCGCCCTGTCCTCTCGCGGCCCCTGCGCCCTCGCCCCTGGCTTCCGTGTATCTTTTGCCTGTCGGTCTCCACCACCAGGACCGCCTCTCCTCGTGCTCCGGGCTATCCACGCGGAGCTGCCTGACCCCCCTGCACCCCGCCTCCTCCCACTCCGGAGCCTCGGTTTCCCACTTGTACCCAGTGGTGTCAGGGCCCGACTCGCGCCCAGGGCCTCGCCTGCCCTCACCCCGCCCCCACCAGCCACTCTCCCTCGCCCGGGGCTGAGCCAGCCTGCTGGTCCCGGGAAGAGGACTGCAGCTCCGGGGCCAGCTGGGCCTCCCGGCACCGGTCCTGCCGGGCCTCCCCCCCCACCCCCCGCCGCCCGGTGCCCGCGGCCCCGAAGCCCCTCTCCTGGGTGCTCCCCCGCACGTTCTCCCCGCTGTTTCCCTCCTCTCCTGGGCAGGGCAGCCGAGGCCGTGGGTTGGAAGGGAGGGAAGCGTGGACGGGAGGGCACGGCGGGGGAGGGGAGACCTGTGGGGGCCCCGGAGGACAAAGGGCGCCCGGAGTGGGGGTGCGGCAGGGGACGTGGGGTGGGCCCTGGCAGGTAGTGGACGCTCAGGCTGGGCCCCGCGCTGGGCCCGGGGTGGCTGGGGTTTCCCTCGCGCCCTGGGAATCTGGGCTGCGAGCCCCGCATTCCAGCCGGCTCCAGCCGCTTCTGCTGTCACTCGACTCCGCGGGGCCCCAGCCCTGCGTCCTGCCGCTCACCGGCCTGGGCCGGGCGAGGTGGGCATCACCAGTTAGGAATTTCCCGGGGGGTGTGGGGGGGGCAAGGGTCTCAGGACTTCATGGCCAGCCCTACCCTCCGCCGCGCACCCCCCGTCTGGCCCCGCCACGCCACCTGGCCGGGCCGGCGTGGGCCGGGCTGTGGAATGTCCCACCCGCGTGCGAGGCTGCTCCCCTCCGGGGCGGGGGCGCGGCTCGCCGGCCGGGCAGGTCTCCCGGCGCCGCCTGGAAGCGGAGGCTGAGCCGCCAGGTGAGGCGCGCGGGCACCCCGGCCCCGCCCGGCCTGGCTCCGCCCTCGGCCCGCCTCTCCCGCCCAGACTCCCCGAGACCGGCTCGCGAGGGGTAGGTGCGGGGCCCTCGGGTGGGCCGGAGCGGACGAGGGGAGGGCCGGCCTCGGCGCTGGCTGCGGCTGGCGAGCCCTAGCAGGTGGGCGCCGGCGTCGGTGCGGTGTGGGCCGGAGCGCTCTGCGCCGGGCCCCAGGGCCAGCCCTCCTCGCAGCGCCGTGGGCACTTGTCGGCGGGATCTGTGTCCTCCGGGCTGGCGGCGGGCGGCGGCCGGGCGGAGACCTCGCGGCGGCGACGGAGTGGGTGGGCGGGAGCGCGCGCTGCCACCTTGCCCGCCGCTCGCGGTCCCCTGGGGCGCGCCCGGCTCCGCGGGTCCGGCTCCTCGCGGCTCTGCCCCCTGGTCCAGGCCTGTCCTAGCCAGTGGCCCGCCCCTCCCGCCCGCCGCCCCGCTGGTGGCGAGGCCCCGGAGAACTCCGGCGCTGGAGGACGGACCCGGGTCAGGGAGGAGCGAGGGGCCGGAGAGGGGCCGGCGCCAGGCGGGGGGCAGTGGAGGCCGGCGCGGCGGGGGGAGGCCGGCGGCGGTGCGAGGAGTGGGTCCCGGCTGGGTGTCAGGTGAGCTGCCTCCTGCCCCCGCGGACGCCGCTGCTCGGGCCGGGCCTGTGGGAACCTGCTCCCGCCTCGCCTGGGGCTGCCCCTCGCCACCTCCCTCTCCGGGAACCGAGCCCAGAAAGGGGGCGGGGAGGGGCCGGGCGCGGAGGCCCGGAGCCGGGCCTGGGCTCGGCGGCTCTCTCCGTGGGGAACCCGGGCGCGGTGGGTGAAGGGCGACGCGGACGCCGAGCGGAGGGGGCGGTGACGCTGGGGACCGCGGGGCGCGGGGCGGGGCGGCGCCTGGCCGAGCGGAGGCCCTGGCTGCGGGCCCCGCAGGCCCCCGACAGCTGCTCCGAGCCGCCGCCACCGAGCCCCGCCGGCGCCTCCGCTCGGCCAGGCGCCGCCCCGCCCCGCGCCCGGCCGCCGCTCCCGAGGCCCCGCTCCGCCGGCCGCCGGGCAGCGCGAGGAGAGGTAGGGGCGGCGGGGCCTGGCGGGGCGGGGCGGGGCGGGGGCCCCGTGCGGAGCTGCACTTGCTGGCGCGGCCCGAGGTCTGCCTGCCGCCTCCGGGCTGGCGGTGGGCGCGGAGCCCGGCCTCGGGCAAGTGCCCGGCAGCGGTGGGCCCCTCGCCCGGCAGGACGCTCCCCCTCGGCCCCCGGGAGGTGGGCGCCCCCCTGCCCGGCCGGTCCCCGGGCCTCCGCCCAGGCCAGCTGCCAGTCGGGCGGCCTGGCCACAGCCCTGCACAGGCACTGGCGCCCGGACCTGCCCGGGCAGCCGCCACCCGCGCTGGGCGGTCAGTGGTTCTGCCCGGAGAGGAAGCCCCCGCCTCAGCGCCCGCCGCGCCCCGCCCGCCCGCAGGTCCCCCGAAGCGGCCCGCACCTCCGTCCCGCCGGTCCAGCCAGTGCGGCGCTCAGGCCCCGGGCCAAGGGCCCCGCAGGGCAGAGCTGGGCGGAACCGCTAGCCGGTGTGCAGGGTGCGAGCTCTCCCTCCGCCGCCGGCCGTCCGGGTTCCGCGCCCCGGACTCCCCGCTCCCTGGCCCCGGGGGGTGGGGGGGGGGTTAGGTGGTGGCCTGCGCCCCAGTTCGCTGGGGTCCTGCCCAGGGCCTGGGTGTGTGTCTGGCGCTGCCCCCTGAGGGCGGGCGCGCGTGTGGGCAGGGGCCTGGGCCCATTTCAGGCCCACAGGTGCCTGAAGCTGGCTCCCCCCAGGGATGGGCTTGCACGGCAAAGACCGAGGTGTGGATGGGGCGTGTGAGCCGCTGTGTTTGCTGCTGGGAGTCTGTCAACCTGTGTACGAGTGTGTGGATGTCACGTCCGCCACTGAGTCTGACGGTTGCTGTGCGGCACAGAGGTGTGTGCTGAGCTAATCCGGCCTTGCACACAGCGGGCTCCAGGTGTGGGTGTCTGAGTGTGTGTCTGTGTCTGTGTAGAGAGTGTCTGTGTGAGTGTTTATGTGTGTCTGTGTGTCAGTGGGTGTGTGTGAGAATGTCAGTGTCTGTGTGTCTGTGTGTGTCTGCGTGAGTGTTTATGTGTGTCTGTGAGTGTGTGTGTCAGTGGGTGTGCGTGAGAATGTCAGTGTCTGTGTGTCTGTGTGTGTCTGCGTGAGTGTGTGTGTGTCTGTGTGAGTGTGTGTGTGTCTGCGTGAGTGTGTCTGTGTGAGAGTGTCTGTGTGAGTGTGTGTGTGTCTGTGTGTCTGTGTGTGTCTGTGTGTCTGTGTGAGTGTCTGTGTGTGAGTGTGTGTCTGTGTGAGTGTGTGTCTGTGTGAGTATGTGTGCATGAGTGTCTGTGTGTCTGTGTGAGTGTCTGTGTGTGTCTGTGTGTCTGTGAGTGTGTGTCTGAGTGTGTGTGCGTGAGTGTGTGCGTCTGTGTGAGTGTGTGTCTGCATGAGTGTGTGTGTGTCTGCGCGAGTGTGTGAGAGTGTCTGTGTCTGTGAGAGTGTATCTGTGTGAGAGTGTCTGTGTGAGTGTGTGTCTATGTGTGTCTGTGTGTGTGAGTGTCTGTGTGAGTGTGTGTGTGTCTGTGTGTGAGTGCGTGTCTGTGTGTGTGCGTGAGTGTGTGTGTGAGTGTCTGTGTCTGTGTGTGTGAGTGTCTGTGTGAGTGTCTGTGTGTGTGTGTGTCTGTGTGAGTGTCTATGTGTCTGTGTGAGTGTGTGTCTGTGTGAGTGTGTGTGTGTGTGAGTGTGTGTCTGTGTGAGTGTGTGTGTGTCTGTGTGTGAGTGTGTGTCTGTGTGTGAGTGTCTGTGTGTCTGTGTGTCTGTGTCTGTGAGAGTGTATCTGTGTGTGAGAGTGTCTGTGTTGTGAGTGTGTGTGTCTGTGTATCTGAGTGTGTCTGTACACACACAGTGGTGTGGGTGTTGTCTGGCATGGGGGTGGGGGAGGGTGTCCAGCCCCCAGGTTGTCATTGGCTGTGATGGGCAGGGCGGGTGGTGTTGGCAGGATTGTGGGCCTGCCTCTCTGGGTCTGGCCTAGTGGAGAGAATGGGGGATGGGAGGCGGAGAAGGGTGGCCCCGGGCGGGCGCCTGCCCTATTTACCTCTTGCCCCCCGCCTCCCACTGCCCATCCTCTGCGGGTCTGTGTCTCTGCCAGGCTCCTCTGCCCGTCTGGCTCTGATGACTCATCTGGGATTGGCAGGAAGGTTACTCAGGGAACAAGGGCCTGCTGTTCTGACAGTGCTGGGGGGAGGGGGGGGTTGGTGGTGGAGAGCGGCACCCAGGGTTCCAGGCCCCTATGGGTGGCTCCTGGGGACTAGGTATGATGCTCTGGTTCTAGCTCTGACTGGATGCAGGGTGCCCTCCGTAACTCAGCCCTCAGCTGCTGCTTCAGAGCTGCGGGGTCTCAGCTGCCTCTTACATTCCTGCCTAGAGCATTGTGGGAGCAGCTGGAGGAGGACAAAAGGATGGGGGAGTGTGCCCCACTCCTCCTACACCCTGGGGTGACCTCAGCCCTGGGCTCTTCCCCCTTCAGAAAGTGGGGGCTGGGGGCACAGGTGGTCTGGGCTCAGGAGGGAAGGCACAGCAGGAAGAGCTGCAGCGTGAAGGGTGGTCCTGGGGTCCCTCAGGGTTCCAGGGCTGGGGGCTCAGAGTGGCCCCGGGGAGAGGACAGGCCAGGCTGCTTTTCCTGCACAGGCTGGAGGGGTAGTCCCACCTGCAGGGCTGGAGGGGTAGTCCCACCTGCAGGGCTGGAGGGGTAGTCCCACCTGCACAGGCTGGAGGGGTAGTCCCACCTGCAGGGCTGGAGAGGTAGTCCCACCTGCACAGGCTGGAGGGGTAGTCCCACCTGCAGGGCTGGAGGGGTAGTCCCACCTGCACAGGCTGGAGGGGTAGTCCCACCTGCAGGGCTGGAGGGGTAGTCCCACCTGCAGGGCTGGAGGGGTAGTCCCACCTGCACAGGCTGGAGGGGTAGTCCCACCTGCAGGGCTGGAGGGGTAGTCCCACCTGCACAGGCTGGAGGGGTAGTCCCACCTGCAGGGCTGGAGGGGTAGTCCCACCTGCACAGGCTGGAGGGGTAGTCCCACCTGCAGGGCTGGAGGGGTAGTCCCACCTGCAGGGCTGGAGGGGTAGTCCCACCTGCAGGGCTGGAGGGGTAGTCCCACCTGCAGGGCTGGAGGGGTAGTCCCACCTGCAGGGCTGGGGAGATAGTCCCACCTGCAGGGCTGGAGGGGTAGTCCCAGGGTTCATTAGGAGGCGCCGTTGGAATGGGTTCCGTTGGGACGAGCTGCCTGGACCCGGGGGGAAGAGCAGGGTTCTCAGGCGTTCCTGGCACAGATCCCGGGAGGGCCAGGGTGAGGCCTGAGGCCTGCGCTTCTCCCATGTTTCCCAGTGTTGCCGAGGCCTGGCCCCGGGACCACACGGGGCCAGTAGGCTACCGGGAGCTGTGAGATTGGAAGTTGCTGGGGTCCCCCACTTGTCTTAAAAATCTGGGCTCCTAGATGGGGAGGGGACCAGAGATCAGCCCAGCGTCTGGTTCCCGGGAAGCATTCTAGAAACAGCGGATGCTGTCCAACAACGTGGGTGTCCCTTCCTGCATTTTCCCCAAAGCAGCCCGTTCTGCCTGTCGCTGGCTGCGGCCCTTCTCCTTGGTTGCCCTTTAACTTACCCTCCCCCCATTGTGTCCCCTGCAGAGATGCTGCCCCCACCCCCTTAGGCCCACGGGATCAGGAGCTATGGGGCCGGGGACCCTCTCATCTCTACTGCTGCTGCTGTTCTCGGTGGCAACTGGAGGTGCTGACATGACAGGACATTTCAACCCTGGTGAGGAGGCTGGCTCTTGGGTCCCTGAGGGAGGGACTTGGGAGACAGAATCCGAGGCAGGCCCTCACTGCCTGTCCTCACCCAGCCAAGTGCCGCTATGCCCTGGGCATGCAGGACCGGACCATCCCAGACGGGGACATCTCTGCCTCTAGCTCCTGGTCAGACTCCACGGCTGCTCGCCACAGCAGGTACCTGGCACACCGGGCAGGGCGGCCCTGGAGCTCAGCTCCTGGGGTCTCTACTTGCCCCTCCAACCCCTCTGCGCAAGCCAAGAGGCTTCTGAGAGGGCCACTGCCAATGCAACCCCACAGTCCTGGGGGCTTTAAATCTAGAGCCAGAGGCAGACCCAGGGCCAGACGTTCCCTGTGACCTCCTGCCCCCTCCCAGGCTGGAGAGCAGCGATGGGGACGGGGCCTGGTGCCCAGCAGGGCCGGTCTTTCCCAAGGAGGAGGAGTACCTGCAGGTGGATCTTCGGCGGCTGCACCTGGTGGCTCTGGTGGGCACCCAGGGGCGGCACGCTGGAGGCCTGGGCAAAGAGTTCTCACCCAGCTACCGGCTGCGCTACTCCCGGGACGGCCACCGCTGGATGGACTGGAGGGACCGCTGGGGTCAGGAGGTGAGGCTGACAGGGCGACAGCCAGGAGGGGTGGCTCTCTTCTCTCCTCCACTGACCATCCTCCTGTCCACTGACCATCCTCAGTCCACGCCCTCTCCAGCCCAAACCTCTCACCTGAGCTCCATCGAGCGCTGCTCAACCTGGGCGTCCAAGGGGGCCTCGAACTTACCATCAGCTTCCCAAGCTGAGCTTGAGTCCCACGCCCGCCCCAGCCCGTCGCCCCCCCCCCCCTCCCGCCCCGTGTCTCCAGCTCAGGAAGTGGCACCACCATGTGCCCAGGGCTCAGGTCAGGAGCTAAGATGATATCCCCAACTCTGTTCTCTCGCCTCCTGCTTCCGACGCATCAGCAAGACCAGTCTGTGCTACCTCCTGCTGTTTCCTGCCTCCACCACTCCCCACCGCCCTCTTCCACCTGCCCTGGGCGAGCCCCACCATCCCCACCCCATCCCGCTCAGGTGCGGGCCTGAGGGATCTCTTAGCTGTTCTCCCTGCTCCCGCCCATCCTGCCCGAGTCAGATCTTGCCTTTGAGGCGACATTAGTGTTTTCCAGACGAGGCCGTCAGGCCCGCACAGGCATGTCTCTCCTCGACCCGAAGGGACCCGCACAATTGGCGACCAGGGCACCACCGAGCAGTGGCAGCTCATCCTGGGCAGCCCTGACCCTGTCCCCAAGGCCTCCTTTTCTCTGACTTATTTCATTCACTCATTCATCCATTCATTCATTTAATCAATCCTTGCCCAGGGAATGAGGATATTTTTTCCTTTGATTTTTAACGAGAGTGGAAGGGGAGAGAGAGAGTGAGATATGCTGTGAGAGACACATCCACTGGTTGCCTCCCACACGGAGTCCACCTGGCCCTGGAGTGGGGATCAAACCCGCAACCAAGGCACGCACCCTCGACCAGGAATCGAACCTGTGGCTCTCTGCTGCACAGGCAGAATCTCTAACCACTGAGCACCGGCCATGGCTTCTCTGACTTCTTAGTGAGCCAGCAGCTCAGCCCTGGCGCCCTTCCCTGCCTAGTCCCTCCCTGTTGCGTCTTCTACCCTAGGCTCTCCTGTGTTACACTGTTTCCAACTTTAATAAACTCAAAATAAAAAAAAATTAAAAAGGAGATGCACGTCCGATGGGGCACAGTGGCTGCAGGCCGCGGTCAGCTCCCGCTCGCCAGAAACAACACTTGGCCTGCCTGGCCCTGGCCGCGCCCATTACCCTGTCCTTGCCCGCTGGCCACCCTGGTTTTCTGGCCGTTTGTGAACCAGCTAGGGCTCATCCCACACCTTCAGCATTTTCACTGGCTATTCTCTGCCTGGAAAGCTCCTCCCGCCCCATGTCCACCCCCTTGCCCAAGGACCCCCCCCCCCACTTCCCCCAGATGTCGCCTCAGCCAGCCTTTTCTGGCCACCCGCCTCCCACTGCTCCAGCTCCACTGCTGCCTCATTCTTCACAGCTGTCTCCCTGTGGGCTCCGTCTGCAGGGGAGGGACTGGCGCTCACCAGCGAGGGTTTGCCGGCCCATGGTGGGCGCTGTGCACCTGCAGAGGGACTGGGAGGGCTAGGGTGGAAGCAGGTGATGGGATGGCAGACCTGCCTTTCCCACCCATCCACCCTGTTCCCTGGCCTGCAGGTGATCTTGGGAAATGAGGACCCGGGGGGAGTGGTGCTGAAGGACCTGGGGCCCCCCATGGTGGCCCGACTGGTTCGCTTCTACCCCCGGGCTGACCGGGTCATGAGCGTCTGTCTGCGGGTGGAGCTCTACGGCTGCGTCTGGAAAGGTGAGTTGTTCAGAGGCTCTTCCTCCCCCCTCCCAACTGATTCCCTATCCTGGGGGTGGGGGGGTGCAGGGGGAGGGGCATCTAGAGCCTCTCCCTTGGGGAGCCTCATTCTGAGTGAGGAGAGGACTGGCCAGCATGGCCTCCTCCAAGCCTGCCCTCATGCCCCCTCCCACTCTGCCCAGATGGACTGCTATCATACACGGCCCCTGTGGGGCAGACCATGAACTTGATGAACTTGGCTGAGGCCGTGCACCTCAACGATTCCACCTACGATGGACACACCACGCACACCATTGGCGGGTGAAGAAGCAGGCCCTGCTGGACGGGCCTGGGGGGGGGGGGGGAGGGAGGGGCGGAGGGAGGAAAATGGGTGGGGGTGGGGGTGGTAAGTAGTCGCAGTGAGATAGAAGAATGGGGAGGGGTATGGGTTAGGTGGGCAAAAGGGACAGGACCAGGATTGAAGGGCAGCAAGGCGACCGGTAGCTCATGTGCCACTTTGTGTGAATTAGAAAAAGGCACCCCTTTGCTAACACATCTTCCGGGAATTGTCACAATAAACACATACATCGTAGGGTGCTTCGTGCAGCACATGACTCAGAGTATCTGTCCTAGTCCTGGTGGCGGGGGAGAGCGGGGGGAGGCTGGGGTAAGGGGCTGGGGTTGCCACGCACCTGGATAAGACACTTTCTTCCAACCGGGTCCCCGGCCCTCCTCCCCAGGCTGCAGTATGGAGGGCTGGGCCAGCTGGCGGATGGTGTGCTGGGGCTGGACGACTTTCGGAAGAGCCAGGAGCTGCGGGTCTGGCCGGGCTATGACTACGTGGGATGGAGCAACCATAGCTTCCCCAGCGGCTACGTGGAGATGGAGTTTGAGTTTGACCAGCTCAGGGCCTTCCAGGCCATGCAAGTGAGTGTGTCCAGCTCCCAGGGAGGGCGCTGAGGCCAGGCGGTGCCCCTGGGAGCTCGCCAGCTCCCCTGGCCTTGGCCCTACATCTCTTTCCCTTCCCCCAGGTTCACTGCAACAACATGCACACCCTGGGAGCCCGCCTGCCTGGCGGGGTGGAGTGTCGCTTCAAGCGAGGCCCAGCCATGGCCTGGGAGGGGGAGCCTGTGCGTCACGTCCTGGGGGGCAGCCTGGGGGACCCCAGAGCCCGGACTGTGTCGGTGCCCCTGGGCGGCCGTGTGGCCCGCTTCTTGCAGTGTCGCTTCCTCTTTGCTGGGCCGTGGCTACTCTTCAGTGAGATCTCCTTCATCTCTGGTAAGCCCTGCTGTCGGCCTAAACCCCAGCTCCGGCTGCCAAGCCGCAGGCCCCAAGATACCCACCCCTGGCACCCGCCACCCAGGAGACTTCCCAAGCAGGGGGTCTCCCAAGTGATTGCAACCCTCCCCCTCCCTCCTGTCTGCCTGTCTTTGGTGAGACCCCCAGGACTGATGTTGAGCCAGTATGACGCTGGCTGCTAAACACTGAAACACTGCTGGTTGGGAACTAGCCTCTTCTCTGAGCCCCTGGTGCTCCCCCGGAGCCCTGCATCTTCCCACAACCCAGCACCTAAAAGGTTAACGTCCACCACAGCCAGGCCTCCAGACCCCGGCCCCATCCCACCTCCCGTTCTGGTTGGTTGGGACATGTGTTGAGTGTCAGCCTGTTCCCACTGGCCTCCCTGGCTCTGCAGTCCCGGCTCTGCCCTGGGCTGCCCCGTCTGCCTCCCTTTCTTGTTTTCCTTCTCCCCAGATGTTGTGAATGAGTCCTCCCTGGCTCTGGGGGGCACCTTCCCACCAGCCCCCTGGTGGCCACCTGGCCCACCTCCCACCAACTTCAGCGGCTTGGGTGAGCAGCCTGGGCCTCCTCGGGGTGGGTCCTGTGCTATGCCCCCCCGGGCACCCCAGCGTGGGTGGGGAGCCTCCTGCCACTCTGACCCTCATGCCCCCCCAGAGCTGGAGCCCCGGGGCCAGCAGCCCGTGGCCAAGGCAGAGGGCAGCCCGACGGCCATCCTCATCGGCTGCCTGGTGGCCATCATCCTGCTGCTGCTGCTCATCATTGCCCTCATGCTCTGGCGGCTGCACTGGCGTCGGCTCCTCAGCAAGGTGGGCGGGGCTCCGGCTCCTCAGCGAGGTGGGCGGGGCTCCGGCTCCTCAGCGTGGTGGGCGGGGCCCCGGCTCCTCAGCGAGGTGGGCGGGGCTCCGGCTCCTCGGCGAGGTGGGCGGGGCTCCGGCTCCTCGGCGAGGTGGGCGGGGCTCCGGCTCCTCGGCGAGGTGGGCGGGGCCCCGGCTCCTCAGCGAGGTGGGCGGGGCTCCGGCTCCTCAGCGAGGTGGGCGGGGCTCCGGCTCCTCAGCGAGGTGGGCGGGGCCCCGGCTCCTCAGCGAGGTGGGCGGGACTCCGGCTCCTCGGCGAGGTGGGCGGGGCTCCGGCTCCTCGGCGAGGTGGGCGGGGCCCCGGCTCCTCAGCGTGGTGGGCGGGGCTCCGGGCCTGGGCCCCTTGTCTGCCAGTCAGGGCCCCTCAGGGCCTCGGCGCAGGCCAACCGGGATAATTAGAGAGGGGCCAGGGGCCGGTAAAGCGACACTTAGAGAAGTGTGGGTGGGGTGCATGGGAATCAAGGGGTGGTGGGGCCTGCGGGGCCGTCGCCACAGCCTCCTGGCTGCTTGCTGAGAGGAGGGCAGGCCTGGAGGGCAGGCTGGGAGGAAAAGCGCTGACCGCACTGTCCAGGGCCTCCGGACTCCTGGGCACGGGCGGTGGGAAAAGATGGAGCTGGAGGGGCCCCGGGGGAAGTGTGGAAACCCCACACCCATGTCTTCCGGAGCGAGTCGGTGGCGGCTCCGGTAAAGTTGATAATAGTGGGCTGGTCAGACTTGGGGGTCCCATCAGCGGGCTCAAAGGCTCTCCACCCCCACCTGTGGGTGGGGTTCATTGTCGCCACTGGGGGGCCGTGTGAGGACGGGGAGGGAGCGTGGGTGCAGCATTTCACAGCGCCGAGCAGCAGCGCAGCTCACATCTCTCCTTCTCCCGACAAGGCCGAGCGGCGGGTCTTAGAAGAGGAGCTGACAGTACATCTCTCTGTCCCTGGGGACACCATCCTCATCAACAACCGCCCGGGCCCTCGAGAGCCACCCCCCTACCAGGAGCCCCGGCCTCGTGGGAACCCAGCCCACCCTGCCCCCAGTGTCCCCAACGGCTCTGGTAAGACCTGCCTCGCTCTGGGTCTGCCTCCGTCGCCTGTTTTCTGATTGTGTTCCTTTCCCGTCCCCTTGCTTTTATGTCGCCCCCAGTTTCAACTCATTTTCTTATTCTGTGTCTCTGGTCGCTGCCCACTCTAGCAGTCCATGTCCGACCTTATAATCTCAGGAGCTTGCCGCGTGCCTGCCACCCATGGTCCCAGCGGTCTCCTCCTGGCCCTATGTCCATACACGCCTCCCTCTCTTCTCAGTTGGGCTCTCTCCTTGTGCCTTCCTGGCCCTCTCCTTTCTCCTAGACTCACCCGTCCATTATTCATCATCTACCCACCTATCTATATGCATACATCATTCATCATGTATCTATCATTCATTCCATCCATCCAACCATTTATCATCACCCATCCACCCATCCAGTCATCCATCCATCCTCCATCCATGCATTCATCCAACCATCCATCTATTCGTCCATCCATGCAGCCAGCCATCTGTTCATCCATCCCATTATCCTTCCAGCTAACCAGCGCTCTCCACATCTTGGTTTTATCCTGTTTCTCTTAGTACATTGGTCTTGCTCTATTCCGGGTCGCCTTGTCTGTCCAGCCTTGAGTCTCACCCCTTCCCCGTGTCCCCCACCCCTCCTTCTCCCGACAGCGTTGCTGCTCTCCAATCCGGCCTACCGCCTCCTTCTGGCCACTTACGCCCGTCCCCCTCGAGGCCCGGGCCCCCCCACACCCGCCTGGGCCAAACCCACCAACACCCAGGGTAAGCCCCTCTGCCCTGGACTCCGCCAGGCTCCCCACGCCTCTACGGGGACAGGGAAGGTCCTCACACCTCGCACTGCCTCCTCGCCTCACTGTGGCCTCTGCTCCGAGTTCCCACGGAGGCCTCTCTTGTGCCCTTAGCTCTCCTCTGCTGCTCGCTCCGTTCACGGCCGCCCCTCGAGCTGAGGAGTGGGAAGCCCACTGGCCCCAGCTCTGCCCCTCCTCCTCTCCCACCTCATCTCTTCAGCTCTCCAGAGCGAGAGGAGGCTGCGGTGCTGCCCGGCTCTCCTGTGACTCCTTTGTTCTCCCCTCTCCAGAGCTTCGAGGAGGAGGGCCTCTCACCCTGGGTGCTGGCCCTGTCCCCCCATGTGTCCTCTCTCCGCGGTCCCCGAGGTGAAGGCCCGCCCCTCCTTCTGTCTGCCCTCCTCTCCTGGTGTTGCCTTCTCATTGTTGCCCTCCTCCAGGCTGAGGGGCGGCTCTGCCTCCCTCCTGTCTGTAGACCCTGTTGTGCGGGCCCGAGGGACGTCCCTCCCCTCTGTGTGCCCCTGTCTCTGCTTGTCTTTGAGCTCGGTGTGTGGGTCAGGGGGTGGGGTGATGAGGGCAGGGAGAAACCGAGGCTGAAGGTGGTTGGGGGGGTGGGGGTGGGAAGGGAACAGTTAAGTGAGAGCGAGGAGCTGGCAGTGGCGGAAAGGTTTGGAAAGCGGAGGGCGACCGGATGGCTGGCACCATCCTCCTTGTGATGGTGCGGAGAGGAGTCCCTCTTCCAGAGAGACTCACCGGGCTCTGGGCTGTGCTGAGATGCCCAGAGAATACGACGTACGCCATTGCCGGTGCCTTGAAAGCTCTGGCCCACTAGCCTCATCCACGCCAGCAGCTTCTCTGTTTGAGGACATGGAGGGAGGGCAGACCCAGTCTCTAATCCAACAGGAGCCGGGGAGGCTGAGGTGCGGGGGGTATGGCTCCCGGGCGGCTCCTGATGCCTCCCCGGTCTTCTCTCCTTTACCCTCCAGCCTGCAGTGGGGACTACATGGAGCCTGAGAAGCCAGGTGCCCCGCTTTTGCCCCCACCTCCTCAGAACAGCGTCCCCCACTATGCGGAGGCTGACATTGTCACCCTGCAGGGCGTCACGGGGGGCAACACCTACGCCGTGCCCGCGCTGCCCCCCGGGGGGGCTGGGGACGGGCCCCCCAGAGTGGATTTTCCTCGGTCACGGCTCTGCTTCAAGGAGAAGCTTGGCGAGGGCCAGTTTGGGGAGGTAAGGAGGACCCTGCCAGCCATCAGGGTGCCTGACTGTCGGGGGCTGGCACGTGCCCACAGAGCGCCCTGGAGCAGGAACCTGTCATCTGGCTGTTACCCCAGTACACCCTGTGACCTTGGTGACCCTTTGACCCTCTGACACGTGATCCTGTTTCTGCAGGTGCACCTGTGTGAGGTGGAGCGCCCTCAGGAGCTGGTCAGTCTCGATTTCCCCCTTAGTGTGCGCAAGGGGCACCCCCTGCTGGTAGCTGTCAAGATCCTGCGGCCGGATGCCACCAAGAATGCCAGGTGAGCACCAGGATGGCATCTGGGAGTGGAGGTGAGGCCACAGAGAGTGATCTAGAGAGAAATGTGGTAGAGACAGCTGAGGGGTGTCTGGGGAAGGTGCCCACGTCCCCCGTGAGCCAGTGTGTGTCGCGGGGTGGCTGGCCCGTGGAGCAGGGGCTATGCATGTGCAGGTCAGCCCACATGCCCTCGCCGCCTCCCCTGCCGCCCCAGGAACGACTTCCTGAAGGAGGTGAAGATCATGGCGAGGCTGAAGGACCCCAACATCATCCGGCTGCTGGGCGTGTGCGTGCAGGACGACCCTCTCTGCATGATCACCGACTACATGGAGAACGGCGACCTGAACCAGTTCCTTAGTGCGCACCAGCTGGAGGACAAGGCGGCCGCGGGGGCCCCTGAGGGTGGGGAGCCCACCCAGGGGCCCACTATCAGGTCAGCAGCTGCCCAGGCAGGCCCTGCCCTGAGAGCGCCAGCCTGCGGGCAGAGAGCACGGGGTGGGGCGCACAGGTTGCAGGAGGGCCTGGGACGAGGACCAGGAGGGGCAGGAAGGCTGGGCCTACCTGCCGCAAGGGCGGAAGGGACTTGGACCTGGTGGCGTTTCCCTGTGCCCTCTTCACCTTCACTGCCGGAGGCAGGTCGGGGAGCATAATAAAAGCAGCGGCTCCCTGGGGTCGCACGCCCAAAGAAGGGTTGGGCGGGCACTTACCGCAGCCTCCCCCTGGTACTTCCATCTTGGCATTGTGGCTGCCCTTCCTTCTGGGGATCTGTGAGGGGGAGCGCTGGGGCCACCCAGTGACCCTCTGTCCGTGCCGCCCACCCAGCTACCCGATGCTTTTGCACGTGGCAACCCAGATCGCCTCGGGCATGCGCTACCTGGCCACCCTCAACTTCGTGCACCGCGACCTGGCCACCAGGAACTGCCTGGTCGGGGAAAATTTCACCATCAAAATCGCCGACTTCGGCATGAGCAGGAACCTCTACGCCGGGGACTACTACCGGGTTCAGGGCCGGGCAGTGCTGCCCATCCGCTGGATGGCCTGGGAGTGCATCCTCATGGTGAGATGCCTGCAGGGGCGGCGGGCGCTCCGCGGCCACCCGGTCTCATCTATAAAGTGAGGTGTGGCGCAGGGGCTGGAGCAAGCACGGAGGAGGGCGGGAGGGCGTGATGGGGGGCCCAGGAGACAAGAGTGGGCCGGACCGATGGAGTCAGGGTGGCAGAGAGCGAGAGAGACCAAGTGGTACGAGCGGGGGCTAGAGCCAGAGGAGGATGAATTGGGAGTTAGTCGAGACCAGAAAATGGGGACAGGAGGGGAGAAGAGGGGAGAAGAGTGGAGGGAGAGGACGAGCCGGAGAAGCACGGAGGGGCAGCTCCTGGGGAGAGCCCTGGGGGAGTGGCCCCAGGCCTGGGAAGTGCTGGGGGAAGGGAGGTCTGCTGCCTGAGGCCTCATCTGTGCACAGGGGAAGTTCACCACGGCCAGCGACGTGTGGGCCTTCGGCGTGACCCTGTGGGAGGTGCTGATGCTCTGCCGGGCCCAGCCCTTCGGGCAGCTGACAGACGAGCAGGTCATCGAGAACGCGGGGGAGTTCTTCCGGGACCAGGGCCGCCAGGTGAGAGCAGGCCCCCGAGGGGCGGGCGGGGTGGGGCGGGGCCTGCCGTCAGGGAAACTAAGGCACATCTGTCCCTTGCCTTCCTCCACCTGCTCCCGAAATGTAGGTGTACCTGTCCCGGCCACCTGCCTGCCCCCTGGGCCTGTATGAGCTGATGCTTCGGTGCTGGAGCCGGGAGCCAGAGCAGCGGCCGCCCTTTTCCCAGCTGCACCGGTTCCTGGCAGAAGATGCACTCAACACAGTGTGAATCCTGACCAGCCACCTCCCTCTCCCTCGGGCTCAGAGGAGCCAGGCGCCATCCGGAGGAGCCCATGGCCCCGCCCCTGCCCGTTACCTCTGAGAGGCAGTGTGACCCCTCGCTGCTCCCCTCCTAGCAGCGCCCCCGCCCACCCAGCGGGCCTGTGGCCAGACCCTCTCAGGCCTCTTCTGGCCGTCCCTTGGGGAGGCCTGGGGCAGACACAGGGCAGACACTGGACTTGGCCTCTGGAGCCCCTGGGCCCCTGGACAACACTGGTTCTTGGAGGGAAGGTGTGGCCACAGCCTCGCTCTCCGTCACACACTGGACCCCACTGGCTGAGGGCCTGGGAGGCGAGGAGGGCGCAGAAGGACTTGTCCTCCGCTTGGCTCCCTCCCGCCATCCACAGAAACACTGGACCTGGGTGGCCCTGCCTGGCCCGTCACGCCCACTCTCCTGCCCGTTAGAGCTAGAACTCCTCTAAGCCGACGTTTCTGTGGAATAAATATTGGAATTGGGGGACAGAGGGGAACACGCCCATGGCCCTGGGGCCAGGCATCTCTGTCGTAGCTGCCACATTGGTTTTTCTATGATCACTTGGGGTTTGTACATTTTTGGCGGAAGAGACACAGATTTTTACACTAATATATGGATCAAGCTCCGTGTAATTTTAATCCCCTGCACTAGGCAGGTAACAATAAAGGTGAGTTTTCCACAGCTATGGGTAGGTTTCTTGGGTTTTGGTAAAATCTCCTACTGCCGCTCGTTTTCTTTCTTCCTCCTTTTCCCTCCTCCCTGTTCCCTTCCCTGCTGTGCTCCCGGCCCAGCACAGTGCTTCGTGTCCATAAGCCAGGCCCTGCTGCTGGGACCCAGGATGTCTGAGCCTCAGCAGCTCCAGCAAGAGCTCTGCCGGGGTGGGGGAGGGGGAGGGGAGGCGGGGGGGGGGGGGGGTTGCCTCTGGACCTTGTTTGACCCGCGGCTCTGGCAGCAGGGAGGGGCCTCTGGTTCCTCCTTGGAACTATGCTGTGAAACCGGTTTACAGTGGGGTGTGAATATATAGGATGATACAGTATTTGTAAAAATGTTAAAAATTATGCTATGCCCATGTCCTTTTAAATATATTTAATAACATCTAGCAGCAGTTGTAATAAGTACTGACATGTTCAAACAGAAATCGGTACCTGACGTTTCTGTGGCGGGATATGAAAATGGCTGTGGTCTGTTAGTGACAGGCACATGCGGGGGTTTTGCTCATACTCACACTTGGAGGAGATGCTGAATTTCAGCTAGAGGTTAATAAAAATAGACCTGTCCTTCTTTTCTAGCCCATATTCCAGCCCCCCCCCCCCCCCCCCCCCCCCAGGTTCTGGAAGTCCCAGCTGGAGAATACTTACTTGGATTATGCTGGTCAAGTGTGCAGGTCACCCAGTGGGAGTCTTGCTGGAGCCAAAAACAAGAGCCTAAGTTGTTTCAGGCTTGGAAGGATGATCTGTGACCACCAAGAGAACATTTAACAGAAAGTTCAAAATTGGTTGGGAAGGGAAAAAAATCAGTTGCAAGCACTAGCAAAGGCAGACCCACCTTGATGGTAGTTCTTGTGAAATGAGGACAAGGGGACATGGTCGATGTTCACACAATGAGCCAGCGGTGGGGCGGGGCGGGGGCGGGGAGGGTGGGTGGTGGGTGGTGAGGATAGCAGTAGCAGTAGAGACCACTTTCAGCTTCCGTTGGATTCATGGGCCCTCGGGGCCCAGGACGGGGCCCAGGACGGTGGAGGAGCCCGCTGAGCCCCAGGTCTGAGCGCGAACCGCACTGCAAGGGGAGGCGGTGATAGCAGGGCCAGAGCTCGGGAGCCAGAGCCCTGGCGGTGAGGGCAGGAGGCCCTGCAGCAAGCGGGGACCCAAGCCTCTGCGCTCAGATTTCCTACCCTTTTCATCTCGTGGCACACAAACTAATAGCTAAAATTCTGTGGCACACTAAAGAAATATGTATTTTTTGCTAATCTGACCAAAATAGGTATAATTTTGATTCATTCACACTGGACGGCTATTGTGTTGGATGTCATGCTATTTATTTATTTTTTTGAGAGTGAGAGAAAGAGAGACTGACTTGTGGTTCCACTTATTTGCGCATTCACTGGTTGGTTCTTGTATGTGCCCTGACCCGGGACTGAATCTGCAACCTTAACATAACGGACGATGCTCTAACCAGCTGAGCTACCAGGCCAGGGCCAGGACGTTGCCATTTTTTAATCTAAGGGAAGAGGCCAGTGCTCTGACTAAATAGTCAGGTATCTCATGTTTTAACAATTCTTGCGGCACACAGTTGATAATCGCTACCCTGGACACAACCACCAGAAGTTCAGGTGCATGTCAGTCTCGGTGTGTCCTCGCCCCTTGTTCCCTGACTGAATGGCAGTGGAATCCACTCAGCGCGCAAGCCACAAACCTGGGCTCCCTTGCTCTCCCTCACAAATCCAGCCAATCAGGAAGCTCTGTGGACATTGCTTCCCAAACTTCCCTTCAACCCGTCCTTCCTCTCCGGCACCGGCACGCCTCAGTCCTCTTGCCTGGACTCAGACAGTGTCCGCAGGGCCCGCGCCTGCTCCTCTCAGGGTTGTTTTCAGCCCTGCAGCCAGACTGAACTTGAAAACACGTAAATCTGCTCCATGGTTTCAAACCCTTTAATGGCTTCCCATGGACTTTGGAATAAGAACAACACCTTCCTGGGAGAACCAAGATGGCGGCGTAAGGTATAGACCTGTGCGTGCTGCCTCCCACAACAACATTGAAACTACCAACTATAAGACAAACAGCTATCATCCAGAACCATGGGAAAGCTGGCCCAGTGGAGGCTCTACAACTGGAAGGAAAGAAAGAAGAGCACTGAGACTGAGTAGGATGTGCAGAGGCGCCAAGTACGGAGGTACAGAGTCACGCACCAGGCGGGCTGCAACTTGATGCGCGGTTTTTTTTCAATCGGAAGGGGTTACAAACTCTCGAATCCACTGAGCTTGTCTGGGGTGGGATTCTGAGGTCCCAAACCCCTACGGGGAGAGGCGGGACGGCCGTGCAGTGGGGCAAAAGCGAGGGTGGCTCTCTCACGGAGCTGTGCGCCGGCACTCGAGGACGCGGAGTCGTGGAGTTGCAGAGAGGTGAGAAGCTGAGGAGACACCTTTGCTGTCTGCTCTGCCCTGGGGACTCCCTGAAGCCCTGCCCTACTCAATTTACATCCCTGCCAAAGCTGGAACCACCGGCACTTTTGCAGCCCAGCCCAGCAGAATGCAGATTTCAACTCCTTGCATACATAAGGGACACACTCAAGAAGTGGTTTTTTTTTTCAATCAGAAGGGGTTACAAACTCTTGAATCCACTGAGCTTGTTTGGGACAGGGTTCTGAGGTCACAGACCCGTACGGGCAGAGGTAGGACGCCCTTGCAGCGGGTCGGAGAGTGAGGGTGGCTCTCTCGCGGAGCTGCGCACTGGCACTCAGGGATGTGGAGTCGTGGAGACCAGAGGGGCGAGAAGCCGTGAAGATGCCATTGCTGTCTGCTCTGCCCTGGTGACTCCCTGAGACCCCGCCCTACTCAATTTACATCCCCGCCCAAGCTGTGCTAGTGGCACAAAGAGAACCACTGGTGCTTTTGCAGCCCAGCCCAGCAGAATGCAGATTTCAACTCCTCGCATCCATAAGGGACACACTCAAGAAGCAGAATCAGGTTCAGGGGAAGCCAGAGCCAGAGCTGGACCCACCTGAGCCAGCGACGTGGAACCGCTGTACCAGCAAACGCACAGGCAGGTCCACCAGATCCAGTCTCACGTGGGACACTGGGAGACGGCAGACAAACAGTCTGTGCACTTGGTAGAAAACGAAATCCAAGCAAGCATACCAGATATTCAGCCACCAGGAACGCCTGGAGATTTTGTCCACCAAGGAGCCGCCCAACAAAGGATGAAATGCCAAACTTCGTGTTGCTGAGATGGCCCCTGTGGGGTTGGGATGGCCCCTGAGAGGCTGGGATGGCCCCGGTGAGGCTGAGGTGGCCCTGGTGAAGCTAGGATGGCCCTGGTGGGGCTGGGATGGCCCCGATGGGGTTGAGACGGCCCCGGTGAGGCTGGGACAGCCCTGGTGAGGCTGAGACGGCCCCAGTGAGGTTGAATTGGCCCCGGGGAGGTCGAGACGGCCCCGGTGAGGTCGAGACGGCCACGGTGAGGTCGAGACGGCCACGGTGAGGTCGAGATGGCCACGGTGAGGTCAAAACGACCCCGGTGAGGTCGAGATGGCCACGGTGAGGTCGAGACGGCCACGGTGAGGTCGAGACGGCCACGGTGAGGTCGAGATGGCCACGGTGAGGTCAAAACGACCCCGGTGAGGTTGAATTGGCCCCGGTGAGGCTGAAACGGCCCTGGTGAGGTTGAAACGGCCCCTGTAAGGCCGAGGCGGCCCCTGTGAGGCTGGGACAGCCACTGTGAGGCTGAGATGGCCCCTGTGAGACTGAGACGGCCCCTGGGAAGCTGAGAAAAATACCACATGAACTCACTCATTTATGGATAATAAGGACCATTATAGACTGATGAACAAAAATGGATACAGAGGCAGAGCAGCATTGAGCAGACTGTCAAACCACAGTGGGAACCCTGGGGAGGGTTGGGGGGGTAGGAGATCAACCGAAGGACTTACATGCATGCATATGAAAATAACTAATGGACACAAGACACTGGGGGGTGGGGGAAGCCGGGGGAATGTCAAGGCGGGGGGAAAAAGGAGACATGTGTAATACTCTTTGTAATACTTTAAGAAATAAAAAAAAAGAACAAAAGCTTCCTGGCCAATGTTGGGTTCCCACCCACAGGCTGGGTCCTTCCCCACCCTCTCCTTTAGGCACCGGCCTCTCAGCTCCCCTGGGCCTCGTGCCCTCATGCCTCATGGCCTTTGTAGCACGCTGTCCCCCACCTGGAACACAGCTCCCTGCTGTCTGCCTGGGAGCGTCTGCTTGTCCCTCAGCAGGCGCCCTGACCTGCCAAGGTCACGGTCCCTCTTGATGTGCAGAGCACCACCACTCTCTTCTTGTAGCACTGACTAGAGGTGTGATTTTAAATGTGTGGTTTTTAAAAAGAATATATGCATCTACTATGTGCCATGTGCCATACTTCTTACATATTACATCTTATTTAATACTCCCAATATATGAACTAGCTAAAAATACTGCCACTTCACAAGGAAGAAAACGCTGCCAGGTGAAGCCACCTGCCCAAGGCGGCACAACTGCAGAGGGTGGTGCAACTGCAGAGGGGGACACGACTGCAGAGGGGGACACGGCGGCAGAGGGGGACACGGCTGCAGAGGGGGACACGGCTGCAGAGGGGGACACGGCGGCAGAGGGGGACACGGCGGCAGAGGGGGACACGGCTGCAGAGGGGGACACGGCTGCAGAGGGGGACACGGCGGCAGAGGGGGACACGGCGGCAGAGGGGGACACGGCTGCAGAGGGGGACACGGCTGCAGAGGGGGCACAGCTGCAGAGGGGGACATAGCTGCAGAGGGGGACATAGCTGCAGAGGGGGACACGGCTGCAGAGGGGTTCAGAGCTGCAGAGGGCACAGCTGCAGAGGGCAGTGCTGCTGAGAAGCAGCCTGTGGGCTCCTGGATCTCTGCTCATTCTCCAGAATGCTGCCTGAGGGGGCGCTGCTCACTCTACATCACAGTGATAGGGGATTTTTGGACTGGAACACACGGTGTTCCCCTGGGCAGGATGGCTTCCCCAGATTCTTTGTCCGTAGGAGTCAAAGAATGAATCCACGGACGGAAGGTGGTATAGCAAAGGTGGAAATTTATTGAAGAACAAGTACAGACTCTCACATGGGAAGGGGAAAGAATCTCACAGCACAGACTCCCACGTGGGGAGGGGGAAAGAGTCCCACAGAGTTCCTCTCTCCCCCCCTCCCCCTGTTTATAAAGGCTGCAGTTTTTGTGCCTTGATATCCCCTCTGATTGGCCACTATTCCGCTTTGATTTGGTCACTATAGCAACTACTGAGCTCAAAGGTTAAACCTCACATGGGACATGTGAGGCCCTCCTTTATTTTGTAAATATAGACCTTTGGCTATTCCCGGTTCCCTTGTCTTATGGAAATGTACTTTTTTGCAACTCTGAAGCCCTGTGTTTCTTTCATGGACCCCCTTAATTTTAAAAATTCCCTATACCTGCCTTCTTCACCTCCCAAAATTCCTATTTCAACAGCAAGTTTGGAGCACAGATTGGATAGCCCTAAATCAGGGAGCTTTCTACAAATCAGCTCCTAGGAGCCCAGGCTGATTTCTTCCTGAAGGCCAGTTCCAGGAATCAGCCTGCTCAGTTCCTGCCAGGAACATGTGCCCTCGCCTACTGCATCCCTTCGAGCAGGAAACTCCAAGAGAACTCTGTGACGAGGAGACGGCTATACCTGCACTGGGCAATAGATAGCCACTGCTGAGTACTTGAAACGGGCTGTGTGACTGAGAACTACATTGTAAATGTTTTAATTTGAATTGAAATAGCTACAGGTGGCTAGCAGCTCAGTAGCCTCAGAGCTTTCCTTACATGTGGCCTGGTCTGCCAGCCCCACCTTCTCTCTTCCATTAACATGAAGCATATGCCCTAGTTGAGTTTTACACACACGTGAAAGCTTGTACAAAAATGGCCTAGGGCCCTAACCGGTTTGGCTCAGTAGAGCGACGGCCTGCGGACTGAGGGGTCCCAGATTTGATTCCGGTCAAGGGCATGTACCTTGGTTGCGGGCACATCCCCAGTAGGGGGTGTGCAGGAGGCAGCTGATCGATGTTTCTCTCTCATCGGTGTTTCTAGCTCTCTGTCCCTCTCCCTTCCTCTCTGTAAAAAATCAATAAAATATATTAAAAGAAAAAAAGATGGCCTAGGGTAGGCGTGCCATTTTGTAATCTGCTTTTCTTCCCTCGTGACAGGTAGTGCGGAGCGCCAGGTCACCACTGTACCTCCTCTCCTCAGTGTTGCCCAGTATTCTTTATGTTGCAAAGATCCACATCTTATCTAACCACCTCCCAGTGATGGACACTTGGGCTGTTTCCATTGTTTTCCTAACACGACAAACACACTTCCAGAAACATCTTTGCATGTATATCTCTGTACCTAGGTGGTAGAATTTTAGTATGAAACATTCTTAAAGGGGGAGTTGCTAAATTGCCCTTAAAAAAGCATGCTTATCAGGTAAAGTGTGTGAGTATGCTCACATGCTCACGTACCAAGGCTAAACTAACATCGAGGGGGACAGTTCTTAATTCTTTTTAAATTGGATATGATTGTTTCTTTAGTTTACTTTTTTCTGAATTACCAGTGAAGTTAAGAGGTTTTCCCTTGTATTTGTTTCTGCCTGTTATTTCTCTTATCAATCTTTCCACTATGCTGTTTCTTTTTCTTATTGCTTTATAAGGGCTCTTTGTATTTTGTCCATTTTATCAAATACTTCTTCCCAGATTGTAGTTTGTCTTTTAACTTTACTTAACATTTGCATAGAGAAGCTTTGTTAATTTTGTGGCCTTCTTTGAGGACTTTAAACATTAATTGCTAAAGAAAGAAACAACAAAGCAAACAGGACGGTTACACAGTTAGTCCCTGGTCCAGGGCACATGCCCTTTAGGTCCCTGCTTCGGTGCTTTCCAGCTGTCCGGTCCTGGGAAAATACTAGATCTCACTGGCCTTCGGCCTTGTAGTCTGTAAAACGGGAATAAAACTGGCCTTTTACGAATTTAGGGAAGTGTGTAGCTTTCATCTTGGCTGAAGACGCCCGTTCCCTTTTCCTGAATAGGTTCATCAATCAAATCAGAGCAACTGTGTTAAACACTGTATTTACTAGGATCTTCTAACTACAGGACGGGGAGGGGGGACAGCATGGCGGATGTGGCCATTGACAATCCTAACCGCTCTGGGGAGCGCAGTATCACAATTTTACCGGGAGCAACGGAGTCCAAGGAACCCCGTTCCTGGGTCTTTAAAACTAAGAGCCTCACCACCGAGCTGTCTGCGCGCCTCCGCCAGGAAGCCCTCGGGCCGCCTAGCCTACCGGTGGGTTAGACATGCCGAGGGGCGGCGAGAGTGGAGAGCGACGCGGAACCAAGTGTCCCGGGCTCGGGTGTCCCGGGCTCTCTTTCCTTGCTGTTTCTCCGCGGTGCCTTTTGGGAGTTGTAGTCAGACGCGCTTCAGCCAGCTTGTTGGGTGGACAAGGGCAAAACTCCAAATCCCAGTACGCCCCGCGGCGGTCGGGTGCATCGCCTGCTCTGATCCTCCCTACTTTGCCACTCCTTCCCTTTTCTGAATCCTCCACCCGGGACCCCTGTCTGTGAAAGCCTTCGTCGCTCTCCCTACCCTTTTCTCTAATTTTTAACCGTCCTTTCCCCTATTTCCTGGAGCCAGTGCGAGACATTGACTCCGATTAAGCGACGTACACGAGTTGGGGTCGACAGAGTGGTAAGGGGCCGGGAGAGGGGATGGCGGAGGGCAGGAGCATGGAGTGCGAGGGAGGAGTGGGAGGAAAGTGGGAAGTTAGATCGGACGTGGTGGATCAGGTTGAATGGGGTGAAGCAGTAGTCTTGCGGGGAGGAAGAGGAAAGAGGTAGACTTAGACTGGGGAGACATGGAGGGAGAGGTAGCTTATTGCCGTGGCCAGCAAGAGACGTGGGCCAAGTAGATGGGAAGGCCTGACAGATGTGGAGCGTAGGGGCTGCTCTGACCAGGAGAGGTCACTGCTTAGTAAAGACGAGACAAATTACCGAAATACAAAATGATTTTGAAAATATGGGACAATTAACAGCCTGTTGCTTGGAAATTAAGAGAAGACTGGATGTGAGGCCAGAAGTGGGGTGAGGAGGCAGGAGAGGAAGAAGTCAGTCGGGTTTGGGAGGAACAAGAGATGAATGACATGGAAAGGGAAACCGGAGAAAAGATGGGTCATGGTGGGGGCCAGTGGGTCTGGGACCTGGATGAGAAAGGCGGGGGTGACGTTGGCACACACTGTGGGCAGCGTCTCTAACACTTGCATCTCAGGTGATGGAGAGCACCCCGTCGCGGGGTGGACTGAACCGAGCACACCTGCAGTGCAGGAACCTGCAGGAGTTCCTTGGGGGCCTGAGCCCTGGGGTGCTGGACCGACTCTACGGGCACCCTGCCACCTGTCTGGCTGTGTTCAGGTGAGGCTGCCCGTCCTGACAGGCACCATGGTGGGCAATGCAATGGGCCTGCAGACTGGGGCAAGTCATCGTGGGTAGGAGCATAATTCTAAGGGGCTTGGAGATTAAAGTGTATCAGGTCAAAACAGATGGTGTTTGTGGGACGGCGAGACGGGTAAGGCTGTGGGGGTGAGAGGCTGAGGTGCGGTCGGAGAGCAGTTGCTGACACTCGCGTTTTGTCTCTGCCCCTGCAGGGAGCTCCCGTCGTTGGCTAAGAACTGGGTGATGCGGATGCTCTTTCTGGAGCAGCCGCTGCCACAAGCTGCTGTGGCCCTGTGGGTGAAGAAGGAATTCAGCAAGTGAGTCTGCTGCACTCCCAACAGCTAGACCCCCGCTGCTCCCGGGGGCGCTTTCAGGGACAGCAGGGGCACAGGGGAAGCTTGCATGCTGCCTTCCCTCGGGGGCGTTGTGATGTCTGTAACGAGGCTCTGGTAAGTGCCGCAGTACAGAAATCTGCCTTAAGAAGACACTGGTTCACCCAGAAACAGGGACCCAAGGAACGCCAGTTCAGAAAAGGTAGGAATGGAGGCCATTCTGAGCCTCCTTTTTTTGTTCTCCAGACCCCCCCCCCTCACGCTCTGTTTCTGTGTCAGAGCTCAGGAGGAAAGTACAGGGCTGCTGAGCGGCCTCCGGATCTGGCACACGCAGCTGCTTCCTGGTGGTCTCCAGGGCCTCATCCTCAACCCCGTCTTCCGCCAGAACCTCCGCACTGCGCTTCTGGGTGGGTATGTCCTTCCTGATCTTCCTGAGCCGGGCCAGGGCCTCCTTCGGGAGTCCCTTTGGGAATGAGTTGGGCCGGATGTGGCTCACAGCATGGGGAAGACCTCCCACTCATGGCCCCTGGAGGCGAGGGTGGAAGGAGGGCAGAGGTGGGCACGGGACACAGGCAGGGCTCCTTACTCTTGGCCTGTCCGGGCGTAGGGGCAAGGCCTGGTCTGATGACACAAGTCAGCTGGGACCAGACAAGCATGCCCGGGACGTCCCCGCGCTGGATAAGTACGCCGAGGAGCGATGGGAGGTGAGGCCTGGGGGCTCTGTGTGTCTCTGCGCGTGCTCCTTCCCGTGGGCCCTCGAGGCATCTGCTCTCGCCTCCCTCAGGTGGTCCTGCACTTCATGGTGGGCTCCCCCAGTGCCGCCGTCAGCCAGGACTTGGCTCAGCTCCTCAGCCAGGCGGGGCTGATGAAGAGGTGAGGAAGCCAAAGGCAGGACAGCGCCCTGCTTCGCCTGCCTTTGCCTGCTGAACGGAGTGTCTGGGAGGTCAGGAGTGGAGGGGCGTGACTGAAAAAGGAGAGTTGAATGGAGTGCGGCCAGAGATAAACCAGAAGGCGTGAGAGGACCAGTGGGGATTGTGGCCTTTCTCTGCACGCCTCTCCCATCCCTCTCCCGCCCCCAGTGCTGAGCCTGGAGAGCCGCCCTGCATCACCTCTGCTGGCTTCCAGTTCCTGTTGCTGGACACCCCCGCCCAGCTCTGGTACTTCATGCTGCAGTACCTGCAGACGGCCCAGGTGAGGGGCGGCTCTTCCCAAGGCCCCCTCCCAGGCTGCTGTCAACAGACTGCTCCCTGACCCTCCTCTCCTGTCTCTGCCCACCCTCCTCAGAGTCGGGGCATGGACCTAGTGGAGATCCTCTCCTTCCTCTTCCAGCTCAGCTTCTCTACTCTGGGCAAGGTATGCAGGGGCTGGGGCTGGGGCTGGGGGGCTGGGTGGGCGAACTGACGGGGTGAGATGGGAAGGGGAAGTGAGGCTGTGCGGCAAGAGTGAAAGATGAGAATGAACAGAGCACGGCCAGAGATGGGAAAAGAGAGCGAGTGGGTGGGCTTGGCAGGGAGAGAAGGGGAGGTGTTTCGGACCCCAGCTGGCTATCTCTTCCCCAGGATTACTCTGTGGAAGGTATGAGTGATTCTCTGTTGAACTTCCTGCAGCATCTGCGTGAGTTTGGGCTTGTTTTCCAGAGGAAGGTATGAGCACCCAGACACAGGGCTTCTTGGGAAGAGGCGGGTCCATGTTGCCAGGGCCTTTAGAAAGGAGAGGGCAGGAGAAAGCAGTTGCCAGACTGAATACTTGGGTCCCTTGGGGAGAAGTTGGGTGGGGCTCTGTGCACTGGGAGGGATCGGGTGTCTCAAGAAGGAAGGCATGACACCTGAGGGCCCTCTGCCTTTCCCTCCACCCTTCCCAGAGGAAGTCTCGGCGGTACTACCCCACGCGCCTGGCCATCAATCTCTCATCGGGTGTTTCTGGGGCGGGGGGCACTGCGCATCAGCCAGGCTTCATTGTCGTGGAAACCAATTACCGGCTGTACGCCTACACAGGTGAGGCGACAGAGGCCCTGGGAGAGCAGGTCGGGATGGGAGTGGGGAGGGGAGGAGGCCGGAGGAAATGTCAGTTTTTTTCAGTTTGCCCGACAGTGTACAGTTTTCCGACACTTCCGATCACACATGAGGGCAGGGCTGAGGGAGCCTGGGTGCAGGGCAGCCTCCTCATCCTCTCTTCCCATCCCCGGTCAGAGTCGGAGCTGCAGATCGCCCTCATTGCCCTCTTCTCTGAGATGCTCTATCGCTTCCCCAACATGGTGGTGGCACAGGTCACCCGGGAGAGCGTGCAGCAGGCCATCGCCAGCGGCATTACAGCCCAGCAGGTAGCCCCGCTGGGGTGTGGCGGGAAGACGGGATGCGCGTGGGCTGTGTGGTCCCCTTAGAGAAGGCCAGCACCAGGGCTGGTGCAGCGGGTGGTGTGCCTGCTTGAGCAGAGAGCAGGCACATGAGGAGAAGTTGAGGCTCTAGGCGTGGGAAAGACTGGAGGGACGAGGGATAGCTCTGGATCTGTGTCTTGGCACCACTACTTCCTAGCTCAGGCGTGGGCAAACTTTTTGACTCGAGGGCCACAATGGGTGCGGTCTTTTTTTTTTTTTTTTTTTAGTTTTATTCATTTCAAACGGGCCGAATCCGGCCCGCGGGCCATAGTTTGCCCACGGCTGTCCTACCTGCATAAACAGGCTAGGTGCTTCGTTTCTGAGCCTCAGTTTCCTTATGTGGGAAATGGGAATCCTGAGTTTTCAGCTCGCTGGATGGTGGGGAGGATTCAGTGAGAGAGCAGCAGTGAAACATTGAGCTCGGAGCCTGCCACACAATAAGTGCTGCTATTTTAAAGAAAAACAAAACAAGACTGTGCAAAGGGCAGATGAAATAGCAGACATGGCCCGTGGGAACAGCAACTTGGGACAACAGCTGAGCAGGGAACGGGCTGATGACAGCCCAGTGGCTGAGAGTTTGTAAGCAGTGAGTTGATGTTCCGTTGACATAGGTGATGGCCGAGGGAGTTTTCCTGCCCTCTTATTCAAGCCCTTGATTTCATTCTTCTCTGTGGTTTTAGATCATCCATTTCCTAAGGACAAGGGCCCACCCAGTGATGCTTAAACAGGTACAGACAGGTACCACGTGCTGGAGGCCGACAGCCCTGCACTGGTGACGAAGCGCTGGAAAATCTGGGGGATGCGTGGAGGGCTGGGTCCTCTGGGGCAGTGTTCCGGAATCTCACAGCCACCCCCTGGCCCTGCAGACACCTGTGCTGCCGCCCACCATCACAGACCAGATTCGGCTGTGGGAGCTGGAAAGGGACAGACTCCGCTTCACCGAGGGTGAGTGGCTTTGGTGGCTGATCCTTAGCCTTTGGCCAGAGGAAGGACAGTTCCGTCTTGATGACCTGAAAAAGCTATTGATGCATTTTTTGTTTTGTCTTGCTGACAAGACACTTTATTTCCGGGCGAGTCTCAAATCTGTGCAATTTGGATTTAATTAGGAGAGGGAAATTGGGAGGGGTCACCTCTCTGGTTTTGGTGAGCATTATGGGTTTTCTTACTGCACTATGTTACCTCCCTGAATTGGTTGGGTGAGCCAAGTAAGAGACTTAGAGGGCTACATTGACATGGTGGGCGGCCTGGGGCGGGGGGCTCAGGGCTGCCTCCTCTCCCCCAGGCGTCCTGTACAACCAGTTCCTGTCGCAAGTGGACTTTGAGCTGCTGCTGGCCCACGCGCGGGAGCTGGGCGTGCTGGTGTTCGAGAACGCGGCCAAGCGGCTCATGGTGGTGACGCCTGCGGGGCACGGCGACGTCAAGCGCTTCTGGAAGCGGCAGAAGCACAGCTCCTGATGCGGGCGCCGGACGCCCCGGGGACTTGGGGGAACTGCACGTGGGGACGCTGCTGTTCAATAAAGTCGGAAAGCGCTCCTAGCGGCCCGGCCCCTCCCTCTCGCCGCCCCGCCCCCGCGCGCGCCCATTGGCCGGGAGGGGAGAGGAGGGGCGGGGCCGAGGCTGCCGCGCATGCGCCCGCTGAGCTCTGCCCCCCTGCGCCGCGCGGCCGCGGGTCCAGTTCCGGTAGCCCAGTCCTCGGTGTCGCCGCTGCGGGGCGCCCTGGGGCCGAGTGAGCGCGCGGGGCTGGGGCGCGCGGCGGCGCTGGGCAGGCCGAGGTCGCGGTGGCTGGCCGGATCCCTGCTGGCTCCGCGCGCCGGGGCGGCCATCTCCCCGAATCCCCGAGCCCTTCACCTTCCCGCGTGTCAGCGGTCACCCCCTCTTCGCACGTGCGTAGATCGGGGGCCAGAAACTGACCCTCCCCCGGGAGAGCGCTCCTCGTGGCTCCGCGTCCGGTTGCCGGGACGGGCCCCCTGGTGCTGGCGGGCGCTGTGCGGGGTGGGAGGGAGTAACGCAGGCTGGGAGGAGGCGGGAGTAAGGCGGACCACGGGTGTGACCCGCCGCGCGCCCTGTCCTCAGTGCCTGTCCAAGCCCTGCTGATGCCGCACCTGCCTCGGGCCTCTTTCCGGCCCTGGAGGCTGAGGCCCTCGCGGGGCCTCCCCGGGTCCCATGCCCTTTCTACCCAGTCCGAGCCCTACGGGTCCCCCACCTCCCGGAGGAACCGCGAAGCCAAACAGAAACGCCTGCGAGAGAAGCAGGCGGCGCTGGAGGCCGGGCTAGCCGGGAAGAGCAAGGTTGGGGTCGCCCCGCTTGTCCTTGGGTCCCCGAGAGACGTGGGCGGGGCTGGCGGGGAGACTGGACCCCAGGTGCCTGGGGTGCACCGGGAACTGCAGCTCCTCCCTCCCTCCCCCCAGGCACCTGCAGAATCCAGTAAGGCCTGGACTCCTAAAGAAATAGTGTTGTATGAACTCCCCACGGAACCCGGCGAAAAGAAAGGTAGCTAGAAGCTTGCTCTCCCGTCGCCCATCCGGTCTGCTGAAATGCAGGGGATTTAGGAGCTCTGCCGCCTCCACAGATGTCTCCCGGCCCCTGCCCGCTGCCTACAGCCCCCGCTACGTGGAGGCGGCCTGGTACCCTTGGTGGGTGCGAGAGGGCTTCTTCAAACCCGAGTATCAGGTCTGTACTGGCGGGGAGTCCCCGAGGTGGGCAGGCTGAGTCCCCAAGGCCAACTCATGGGAGAGCTTGTCTCCTGCTCCAGTGTCCCCACACATCCTCTGGGCAGGGCCCCTGCCCTGGTCCTGTTACTTGCAGTCCTTTATGCCCTGGCGACAGCAGAGGGAGCTGTTCACCCAGGTAAGGGCCAGCCCTCTCTTGCCCTTTGCCTTGGCTCCTAGACCAGGCTGCCCCAGAGCACCGGGGAGACCTTTTCCATGTGCATCCCCCCGCCCAACGTCACCGGGTCCCTGCACGTCGGGCACGCACTGACTGTGGCCATCCAGGACGCGCTTGTGCGCTGGTGAGGGGAAGGGGGCTGCTTGAGTTTCGGGAGGGGGACGGGAAGGGGAGGAGGGAGGATAAATGTGTAAGCTCAGGGCTTCTCATGGCGTGTTTCTGTTGCAGGCACCGGATGCGCGGGGATTGCGTGCTGTGGGTCCCTGGCTCAGATCATGCAGGGATTGCTACCCAAGTATGTCTCTTGCCACTGTTTCCTTTGCTCAGGTGCAAGACACCCGATTCACTGTCTGCCCCTCATCTCCTAGGCTGTGGTGGAGAAGCAGCTGTGGAAGGAGCGCGGGCTGAGGAGACACGAGATGGGCCGGGAAGACTTCCTCCGGGAGGTGTGGAAGTGGAAGGAGGAGTGAGTGCCAGGCGCAGGGGTCGAGATCATGGGTTTGGGACCTTGCTTCCCAGCCTCTCTCCCGGCTTGTGGTTGCTCTTCCCATCCCCCTCATTTCCCTAACTTCCAGAGACTTGAGCTCTGGAGCCTCTTAGTGTTTGGTGGGGTCTCTAAGCTCTGCACCTGTGCGTCTCTCTGTGTGTGTGTGTGTGTTTGTGTGATACAGTAAGATGTGCTTATTGATGTATGTGTATGTATATACACTCACACATTCCCACTGGTCCCATTTTCCTGGCCTAGACTTTATCATCTCCCACTCACCCACTGCCACCTTCCCTCTGCTTGACCTGCCCTTGTGTCCCCAGGTCGGCTAGCACATGCCGTCTCCTCTGCAAAGCTGCTCTGGGTTTCCCACAATTCGGCAGCCCTCTTATAGAGCTTTATGCTTTTAAAGTATATTTTTATTAATTTCAGAGAGGAAGAGAGAGAGGTAAAAACATAAATGGAGAGAGAACCATTGATCGGCTGCCTCTTGCACACCCCACACTGGGGATCAAGCCTGCAACCTGGGCACATGCCCTTACTAGGGATCGAACCGTGACCTCCTGGTTCATAGGTCGATGCTCAACCACTGAGCCACACCGGCTAGGCTGTGCTTTTTTGATGTTCTAGAAGTCTCCATACTGTCTACATTAGCTTCCAGAGGCTGGACCAATGCTGCACTCCTCCCAGCCCCCAACGTGGCTGGGTGTCCCTGGGCCTGGTCGTTGGTGCTCGGGACATGTTTGCTGACAAACCTCTCTGGGCACAGGAAAGGGGGAGAGATCTGTGGGCAGCTGCGAGCTCTGGGGGCCTCCCTGGACTGGGACCGAGAGTGCTTCACTATGGACGCAGTGAGTGTGCCCTCAGGCCCTGTGGGGTGGGAGGGGTTTAGAGATCGCGAGGGTGGCGGAGGGTGGCGGCTGGCGGTGTCTCGGGGTAGCAGGGTGGGAGGGCGGGGCCCGAACAGGGAGGCGGGCTGAGAAGGGGCTGTTGGGTGTGGACACTCGACCATCCTAGGGCTCCTCAGTGGCTGTGACGGAAGCTTTCGTGCGACTCCACAAGGCAGGGTTGTTGTACCGCAGCCGGCAGCTTGTCAACTGGTCGTGCGCTTTGAGGTCAGCCATCTCGGATGTCGAGGTGAGGCGGGGAAGAGAAGGGGCTGCGGGGGAAGCGCATGGCGGGTGCAAGCCCAGAGTCTGGAGCCAGACTGCCCGACTCAGTCCAAGTGCTGCCGTCAGCGGCTCTGAGCCTCAGCTTTCGCAATCTGAACATCAGGGCTGATGGGAAAGCGCTGGGGTGTTGTGAGGATGGAGTGAGGCCTCCTGGGAGGTGTCAGCACAGCACCTGTGTGGCTGTGCTCAGTGACTGTCCACGGCAGCTGCACTGCGCAGTGCTAGGTGAGGGCCCGGAGGTGGCACCCCGCCCTCTGAAGGCTCCCGTAGATGCGCTGCAGGGAGGCTGGGCGGGTGGGGAGTGGGGGTGGGAGGCCGGGGCGTGAGCCTTGCACGGGGCTGCTCTCAGACCCTGCTTCATCCACCCGCTAGGTGGAGAGCCGGTTCCTGCCTGGCCCCACAGAGCTTCGGCTGCCTGGCTGCCCCACCCCTGTGTCTTTCGGCCTCCTGGTCTCTGTGGCCTTCCCCGTGGATGGAGAGCCTGGTGAGGCAGCCTGGGAAGGGCCACCCACTCACCTCTGCCTCCCTGTTTTTTCGAGCCCATGTGGGCCTGGTGGGAGGGGCGTGAGGAACCTGGTTGTGTTCGTGTTCTGTGGGCATTTAGCCTGGCTCCTGGGCCCTGGGAGCTCAGAGTAATTCTGCAGGAGGCTGGCCCCGGGGGAGACAGGTCAGTTCTGGAGTGGGGTGTGGACAGGAGGTGTGCTCAGTTCCTGCCGGGGCTGGTAGATGAGCTGGAGTGTCAGAGGGTGCTTGTGGTGGGAGGCGCACAGCGTTTGTGATTGGGGCCGACTGTCCCCGGGTCCCCTGGGCCCCGTGCCTTTCCGAATGCCCATCCCCATTTCTGCCAGGAATTCCAGGCACCGCCTCTGTCCCAGGCTCCTCATGTCTCATTATTTCAACCTTGACTGCTCCTGCCCCTCCCTTTTCCAGTCCCCCTGCCTTCAGCTATGTCTGGGGTGAGGGTGAGAATGGCCACTAGCTGGACGCGCTTGAATTTTACCCTCAGACGCAGAGGTCGTGGTAGGGACCACGAGACCAGAGACATTGCCTGGAGACGTGGCAGTGGCTGTTCATCCCGATGACGCCCGATACACAGTAATGCCCTGCCCTGCCCTGCCCTGCCCCTGGCCATCCTGCCCACAGCTTCCTCTCCCCTCCGTCCCCATGGCGGCGCCTTCTCTCCAGCTTCCACCGGCTCAGCCCTCCAGGGGCTCTGAGGCTGCCCGGTCTCTTCTCGATGTCGCACTTTTCCTCTTGCTGGGGTTGACCAGGTCTGGCGGGGGCAGATCCGCGCTGCCTGTCCGTGCACCTACCTTGAGGCAGGTGGAGGAGCCAGAGGCTGCGTTGGCCCCTTGGCCGGCAGAGCCTACAGTAGTCACCCCCCCCCCCCCAACCCCTTGAGAAGCGGTGGCTGACCCCTCTGGCTCTTGACTTGGTCCTCCCCCCTTATCCTCAGGGCTCTCCCGCCCTGCCCAGGCCTTTCTGCTCACATGTGCCTGTCCTTGCCCCTCCTTCCCTTCAGCATCTACATGGGCGACACCTTCGTCACCCCTTGACAGGGCAGCTTCTCCCGCTCGTCACAGACTCTGCTGTCCAGCCGCACGTGGGCACGGGTGAGTGCCACAGGGAAGCCGGGAGCTGGGGATGGGGACCGGGAGGAGGAGGAAAGGCGGAAACCCATATGGAGTTGTCTGGGTGGTGGGGTCACAAAGGGGAGGCACAGAGGAGGGAGGGCTGGGAGGCATGGGCCACGATGAACAGCCTACGCCTGGTCGGCCTCCGTGCTCACGGGCTCTGCTCCCCAGGGGCAGTGAAGGTGACTCCAGCGCACAGCCCTGCTGACGCCGAGCTGGGGGCCCGCCACGGCCTGCGCCCCCTGAGTGTCATTGCGGAGGATGGGACCATGGCCCCCGCCTGTGGGGACTGGCTGCAGGTGGGACCGGCTACTGTTCCCCACCCTGTGGGGGCACCCCCCGCCCCGTTCTCCTTTCCAGGGAGGCCTTGAAGCTTTGCCGCCCCTTTTCCAGGGTCTGCACCGCTTCGTGGCCCGGGAGAAGATCCTGTCCGCGCTGAGGGAGCGGGGCCTGCTCCGGGGCCTCCAGAGCCACCCCATGGTGCTGCCCATTTGCAGGTGACCTCCCGGGCGGGCGTGGGGGCTGCACCCCTCGGGCTGGAACGCAGGCCTGCGTCAGTGTCACTGGCTGCTGTGTCCTCAGGGCGGGCCTGGCACCTCGAGGGCCCGGAGCCCTGAGGCTAGGCCGGGGCTGGGCCCGGGCTCAACCCGCTCCCTTTTAGCCGCTCGGGGGACGTGGTGGAGTACCTGCTGAAGAGCCAGTGGTTCGTCCGCTGCCGGGAAATGGCGGCCCGCGCTGCGCAGGTGAGGAGGGACGCTGGGCAGATGCAGAATCAGGACGCCGTGGGCAGGGAGGCGCCGTGGCCCAGAGGGCCGGCTCGTGTCCTCACTCAAGCCCAGAATCTTCTCAGGAGGTTTGGGAGGTCCCTTTGAGCTGGAGAAGCAGAGGGTGGGCCGGGCGGGAGCACTGTTGCAGCGTCTCCCGCAGGCTGTGGAGTCGGGGGCCCTGGAGCTGAGCCCATCCTTCCACCAGAAGACCTGGCGGCTCTGGTTCTCCCGCCCTGAGTAAGAGGGGCTCTGGGGCGGGGCGGGGCGGGGCGGGGCGGGGGTGGCGCTGCTCCGGCTGAGAAGCCACTCCGCTCTGGCTCTGTGGCAGGGACTGGTGCGTCTCCCGGCAGCTGTGGTGGGGCCATCGGATTCCAGCCTACCTGCTCGTGGGGGAGCCCGGGAAGGTGGTAGGAGGCAGAGCGGGCGGGCGGGGCGGGGCTGAGCCCGAGTCCCAGGCCTGCCGGGCTCAGGCCGTCTCTCCCGTGGTCCAGCCTCAGTCCTGTGACCTCCCTGCCCTGGCTCCCGGCCTGTATCTCCCTGCGGAGGCCCTGGGAGACCCAGGGACCGGCTTCCCGCCTGCGGCGGCTCCTCACGCGCCTCGTTCTGCAGGGCCACGGGGAGGACCGCTGGGTGGTCGGGCGGACGGAGGCTGAGGCCAGGGAGGCAGCGGCAGCGCTGACGGGGCTGCCGGGGGAAGAGCTGACCCTGGAGCGCGGTGAGGGCGGGGCCTGGAGGGGGCGGGGCCTGGAGGGGAGGGCGGGGGAGCTGGTGGGAGGGCGGGGCCTGGAGGGGCGGGGCCTGGAGGGGCGGGGCCTGGAGGGGCGGGGCCTGGAGGGGCGGGGGGAGCTGGTGGGAGGGCGGGGCCTGGAGGGGGAGCTGGTGGTGAGGCCGGGCCTGGAGGAGTGTGTGTGGGGGGAGCTGGCGGGGAGGGTGGGGCCTGGAGGGGGCGGGGCCTGGAGGGATGGGGCCTGGAGGGGTGGGGGGAGCTGGCGGTGAGGGCGGGGCCTGGAGGGGGCGGGGCATGGAGGGGGTGGGGGAGCTGGCGGGAGGGCGGGGCCTGGAGGGGTGGGGCGGGGGGAGCTGGCGGGGAGGGCGGGGCTGAGCGCTGGCTGAGGGCCTAAAGCTGAGGTTCCGGTTCTGTTTGGCAGACCCCGATGTCCTGGACACGTGGTTCTCTTCAGCTCTTTTCCCCTTTTCTTCCCTGGGCTGGCCCCAGCAGGTGAGGCCCCTGGGGGGGGCCTGTCAGCAGAGGGAGGGTGGAGGTGAAGGACAGGGTGGGCCCGAGTCTTGAGGAGATGGCGCCAGGGCCTCTTCCTGCTTGTCTTTTCCTCCCAGACCCCAGACCTCACTCGCTTCTACCCCCTGTCACTTCTGGAGACCGGCAGCGACCTCCTGCTGTTCTGGGTGGGCCGCATGGTCATGCTGGGGACCCAGCTCACGGGGCAGCTCCCCTTCAGCAAGGTAACGCCTTGTCGTGCCCTGTCCCTCGGTAGCTCGTGTCCCCAACCTTGTCCTCGCCCTGACCCCTGCCTTGGTGGTCTCCACCTCCCGATTCCCTCCCCACCCTCAGCCCTAAAGCCCACGGGGCCTCGGGAAAGCTCTCCAGGCCGCCTTCTGCCGCCTTCTCGCCCCAGGTGCTTCTGCACTCCATGGTTCGGGACAGGCAGGGCCGGAAGATGAGCAAGTCCCTGGGGAACGTGCTGGACCCACGGGACATCATCCGAGGGGCGGAGCTGCAGGTAGGATGAGAGCTGGGCAGGGCTGGGGTTTGTGGGGGGAGGAGCCAGCTGGGGGTACAGGGGTGGGACCCTTGTAGGCGTGGGTCTTGGACTGAGGCGAGCGAATACTCACCTGTCCCAGGTGCTGCAGGAGAAGCTGAGGGATGGGAACTTGGACCCCGCAGAGCTGGCGATCGCAGCTGCAGCGCAGGTGTGTCCCTGGTGTCGGCCCCATCCGGCCTCTAGCTCACAGCCACTGGCTTTCTCTGCGACCCAGGCTCCTGGCCCTGCGGCCTCATGGCCATCTGCCACCCCTCCTCCCTCTGGTTGCAGAGAAAGGACTTCCCTCATGGGATCCCCGAGTGTGGGACAGATGCCCTGCGCTTCGCCCTGTGCTCCCATGGGGCCCTGGGTAAGCCAGGCAAGGTGTTGGGGTCGCGAAGAGGGGCTGGCAGGGCTGAGGACGCCCGGTGCCAGCGCGTCCGCCTGCATGCGCTCTCCTCTCTCCTTCCCAGCGGGGGACCTGCACCTGTCTGTCTCTGAGGTCCTGAGCTCCCGACATTTCTGCAACAAGGTCTGGAATGCCCTGCGCTTTATCTTCAGCGCCCTAGGGGAGAACTTCACGCCGCAGCCTGCAGAGGAGGTGGGAGAGAGGTGCCTGGCGTGGGCTTGTCTGCCGACTGAGGCGGAAGGCAGCCTCTGGAAGGAAAGGGAGGGGCGTGGAGTTGCCCTCCTGTGACCTGCAGCCTCTCTGCCTGCAGCTGTGCCCCGCGTCCCCCATGGACGCCTGGATCCTGAGCCGCCTGGCCCGCACCGCCCGGGAGTGCGAGCGAGGCTTCCTCACCCGGGAGCTGCCCCTTGCCACCCATGCCCTGCACCACTTCTGGCTCCACAGCCTCTGTGACGTCTACGTGGTGAGTGGGGCCGGGCCGGCGCGCTCTCTTGCAGGCCTGCCCCTCGTGCCCTGAGCGCGAGTGGTCCCCGGCAGAGCTCTCAGCTGGGTTCCCCATGGTCCCTTTTGTGAGGATGAAGATGACGAAGATGACGAGCCAGGGAACCCTGACTCCCCTTCCCGGGGAGCGCCTGCCCTGCCTGTCGCCTGGGCGAGAGGAGGCGGGAGGCGGGAGGCTTCTGAAGCAGTCCGACAGGCAGGCCCGGAGTGGAGGGAGCTTCTTCCTCAGCCTCTGACTCGGTTCAGGCCGGGCAGCTGGGCACTGTGCTGGCTGGGGAGGAAGCGCCATGGTCTGCACCCGGGTTCTCAGCTAATGCCGCGGGAGGGCCAGCGGGTGCACCCGTGTCCCCTGCCCCAGCGCGGGCTCCCCAGGCGGTGGGAGGTGGAAATGGTCACTGCTTGTCCCGGGGATGCTGCTAGCTCAGGACCGCTGCCCGAGGTCACTGCTTCTCAGTCTTTTAAAAAACTCTGTCTCTTTGATGAGCAGAAAACTCAGTAGTTTTCTTTCTAAGTTACACAACCTTCCTACAGTTTGATTACCCACCTACCTCTGAGAATCCTGCCTGGGGTTCCCCTTCTCATGGGACAGCCGATGCTGTGCCCGCAGTCCTGGCTGTGGGCGGCCAGGGTGTGGCGTGACCCGCAGGCTTCCTCCCCAGGAGGCCGTGAAGCCGGGGCTGTCGCACGGCCCCCGCCCGCCTGGGCCGCCTCAGGTGCTGTTCTGCTGTGCGGACGTCGGTCTCCGCCTGCTGGCCCCGTTCATGCCCTTCCTGGCCGAGGAGCTCTGGCAGAGGCTGCCCCCCGGGCCGGGCGGCCCCCGTGCCCCCAGCATCTCTGTTGCCCCCTATCCCAGTGCCCAAAGCCTGGTGAGTCGCACATCCCTGGGGTGGCCCGGGGTGGGGGTCTTCCGAAAGGGTTAGCTGTGGGTCACTAACAGCTGACACTTCACTGCGGAGGCTTTGGAGTTCTGCAGCGCCTCGGGGAGCCCTGTTAGCACCGTGGGCAAGAGCGACCGTGCCTCAGTTTCCCCTGTCATTAAACCGGGATGATGGTAGCAGGCAGTGCCATGCTGTGATGAGGGTGGATGCTAGTAACAGGATGTCCCAAAGTCTCTGTGCAATTTTAAGCTTTAATAACCTGCAAAGGATGAATGCCGCAAACTTACCCAAAAATCATTTCCAAGCTTAATGGAGTTTTTAAATGATGTGTTTTGCGAGTTACGTGCTTTTGTGAGTTTTGAATAATACGTTTTAAATGTTTTATTTTTGGTTGTTTGGTATCGTCAGTCAGAGCGACTGAACAGACAACAGCCACTGATCATCTAAGATCGTAGATGGTGCCCAGGTTTTGCGGGTGACATCCCTGAGGTGGTGCAGAGGCGCGGGTGGGCGGGCAGAGCCAGGAGAGTTGGCGGGTCCCAGGAGCCTGTTGCTCAGCCCCAGTCTGGTCCCGCCTGCAGGAGCGCTGGCACTGCCCCCAGCTGGAGCGGCGCTTTTCCCGGGTCCAGGAGGCCGTGCAGGCGCTGAGGGCTCTCCGGGCCACGTACCAGCTCACCAAGGCCCGGCCCCGAGGTGAGGCGTGGCCTGGGCTCCCAGTGCCTGCCCTACGGGAGAAGCAGCGGCTGGCGAGGCAGGGGGAGCGCTTGGGGCAGGCCTTGACCCTGACCGGCCCCTTTCCCCCAGTGCTGCTGCAGAGCTCCGAGCCTGGAGAGCAGGATGTCTTCGAGGCCTTCCTGGAGCCGCTGGGCACCCTGGGCCGCTGCGGGGCTGTGGGCCTCTTGCCCGCAGGTGCAGCTGCCCCCTCCGGCTGGGCCCAGGCCCCGCTCAGTGACAGCGTTCAGGTCTACATGGAGCTGCAGGTGCCCAGAGGAGCGGGAGCAGGGGAGGGTCGGAAAGGCTGTGGGACGGAGGGCAGGGCGAGTTCTGTCAGCGAGGAGGGTCTTCGTGTGGGAGGCGCAGGGCGGCTGCGACGCCTCTGTCCTCCACAGGGCCTGGTGGACCCGCAGGCCCATCTGCCTCTGCTGGCTGCCCGAAGGCACAAGTTGCAGAAGCAGCTGGACGGCCTCGTGGCCCGGACCCCGTCAGAGGGGGAGGCCGAGACTCGGCGGCAGCAGAGGGTGAGGCTGGGAGGCTGTCCAGGGAGCCCGCCTCCCGAGGGAGGGTGGAGGGAGGGTGGGCCTCCTGCGGAGCCTTACTGCTTCTCGCCCGTCCAGCTTTCTTCCCTCCACCTGGAATTGTCGAAACTGGACCAGGCGGCCTCTCACCTCAGGCAGCTGATGGCGGCGTCTCCCAGCCCCAGGGAACCGTGAGCCCTCGCACCTGGCGCTTCTCCGCCGCCAGACCTGCCTGTGAGGACAGACTGATCCTGCAGTGCCCGGCAAGGGGGCCTCGGAACCCCTGTGGTGCCCCTGGCTCCCGGGAGCAGACCAGCGTGGCCACTCGACGCTCGCACTCCTGGAAGCCCGTGCAGCCCCACCTGGAAGCTTGGGCACGAGGAAGGCAGATAAACTTAGTCTCGAACGCGACTGCCTGTGGTTCTTTTGTCCCCCTTTCCCCCAGTGGTGACTCTTGCCTCTCACTTGTCCCCGAGGGTCTTGCCGGGACAGGAGGGTGCCTCTGCCTCGGCTCGGGCCGCCTGGCTGGGGGGAAGCGGAGCTTTCTCATGTGGGCACAGTGACACAGTCCACTGCTGCCCGGGCTGCTGACAGTGCCGCTGCTCCTGCCTGCCCTTCCCCACGTCCTTGCCCCTCTGGTGGGGGCTGAGAGGAGCAGGGACTTCTTCCAGGCCGGAGGGGCTGCCGGGAGCGCGCCCCACTCTGCTGAGATGCGTGCAGGGACGCTGCCCGGCCCTGACAGGCTCACAGATACGCAGGCGCCCACCGCCCACCCCAGCTGCTGCCTCGTGGCAGTGGAGTTCAGGGCCTGGTCCTTCCAGGCCCAATTCCATGGTGGCCGCTCGCAGCTGGGCCCGCCCTGGTGCTGCTGAACCCTGAGACCTCAGAGGTGGCGGCGTTCTCTCTATTTCTGAGATGAAGGAATGTGCCCAGAGATTAAAAGTAGTTTGTGTAAAAAGTATCACCTGGGATTTAGCCCAATGACTTACATGCAGTTCTTTCTGGTGCTGTAACCGAGCTTCACGTGTGTGGTGGCTCTGCGCTGGCGGCCGCTCCTCCTCCGCTCTACACTTTCTAACTAGATATAACATCTGCCCGGCCCCACCAGCACCTCCACACGCCTGCCCAGAGCGAGAGGAAGCGGCGGGCAGCTTCCTTGTCTCTTCCCCAACGGCACCAGGTATTGCTTCAGCACCTGCTCTGTGCTGGGCCCTGTTCTGCACCCTTGGATTCACCAGTGAATGAACGAAACCAAGATCTCTGCCCGGTAGTACTTTGGTTATAGCAGGGGAAGTCAGAAATGACATAAGTACGTAATATGTAGTGTGTCTGAAGGTCGTGAAAGCTGGGGGAAGGAAGGGGGTAGGGGCCTGGTGTGTGTGTGGATAGCAGGTTGTAGTATTAAGATGGGTCAGGTGGGAGTCATTGCAGGAGGCGAGGGCGTCTGGGAGTGGATGTCGGGGAGCTGCGAGCTCGGGGAAGGAGGGTGGGTGGAGCATGTCTGGGGAACTGAGTGCCGGGGGTGAGTGCAGTGCGGAGTGCTGGGTGCGGAGGGGAGGAAGGCTCAGGAGGGTTATGTAGGGTGGTGCTGTTCAAACTGGTAGCCATTTGGCTGTCTAAAGTAATTTACAAAGTTCAACGTTCAGGTCCTACATCCAGGGCCTGACAGCCACATGTGGCTGGTGGCTACCATGTCGCTCAGCGCAGGCTCCAAAGCATTTCCATCAGAAAGTCCTATTGGAAGTGCTGGTCCAGGAGCTTGTTGGCCATTGTAAGGGCTTTGCTGCCTTGGAAGTTGCCTACTTCCTTTCCGCTTGCATCCTGTTCACCCCAACCACAGCCATTCCTAGCTGCGAGGGTGTCCAAAAGGAGGAGCGTGCTTACCACCCCAGGGCTAATGAACCCCAAAGCATTCTTTGCACTGATGTCGTGAGTTTGGGGAGAGAATTCTTAGAGAAAAGCATCTGGAAGTCATAGCCCCGTAGTCTCAGGTCCTGAGATCTAAGAACCAGGCTCTGAAGCAGTCAGTCTGCTCCAGACACTTGGGGATCCAGACTGCTAGTTCCCCAGCTTGTTTGGGCCAACACAGAGGTGCCACTGCCCACCGTGCAGGCAGGTCGGGGGCGAGTCATGACATAGGGGCCCTTCGGGCCCTCAGCCACCGCTCCTCTGGGCTAACTCCCAGGACAGGTGCAGCGGGAACGAGGGGGATTGAGTTTGTCTTCACTCTCCCACTTCCTATGCTCCCCTCGCTTCAGGGGCTCCTCCCTCCAGAGCAGCCGGCACTCATTTCCTAGGTGCTGACGGTGTTGGGTGGGTGGACAGGAGGCAGGCGGGCACTGTGAGAGCAGGAAGCAATTCTGTCCACACCCCAAGCGGGCAGGGCTTGGCGGCCTGCTTGCAGTTTGAGACAGCTGGTAAGAAGTCAAGACGGTCTTCTGCGGACCCAAGGATCCCGGGTTCGATTCTGATCAATCCCGGGCACGTACCTTGGTTGCAGGCTCCTTCCCGGCCCGGGCCCTGGTCGTGGCACATGCAGAAGGCAACCAATTGATGTGTTTCTCTCACTTAGATATTTCTGTCTTTCCCTTTCTCTTCCACTCTAAAAATTAATGGAAAAATATCCTCGGGTGAGGATTAAAAAAATAGAAGTCAAGACGGTCTCAAGTGGGGAGTCAGGTGAGCCTGCCTCGAGGAAACGAGGGGGACGCCTGCAGCCCGATGGGACCGGCTTTCCACCCTAATAACCACCCCCGCCGCTGGCCCTTCTCTGGCAGGCACGCGGCTTGTGCCCAGGTGGTGGGTCCGTGTGGCCCTCAGCAATCCTGTGAGGCAGGTGCTGGCAGAGTCCCACTTGCAGGTGGAGACAGGCAGGCTCCATGCGGGTGAGAAACACCCAGGACTCAAGTGTGGTCTGTGTGGCTGCCCCCCGCCCCTGGCCAGTGGCCACCCTGTCGTCAGTGGAATCCCTCGCCTCTCACCTGAGCTGCCTCCCTCCACCCTCCACCCGATGGACCTGGGTGGACCCCTGGGTCAGGGAGCTCATGTCCTGGGGGTGTCTGTTCACATCCCTGTCAGGCTCTGAGCCCCCAGCCTCAAAGCTAAGGCAGAGGGAGATGCTCTGAAGCCCAGGTATCTGGCGTGACCTCGCCACCACTAATGGGCCTCAGGGGTGCGGCCTGAGCGCTAAGCCTCAATGTCCTGTCTGTGAGGTCGGCTAATGAAGTCCATGCGGCTGCAGGCACTGACTCGGGGGCGCGCCTGCGACCAGACCGACTCAAAATGGACTCAGCCGCGCCCTCGTCCCTGGTGTTCTGAAGACCTCACCAGAAGTCTGCACCGTGGCAGATGCAACTCTCAGCACTTGTCTCAGCTATCTATGGCCATAGTCACGCTGTGTAACAAACCACCCAGAACGCAGCGGCTTCAAACACACATCTCTTCAGCTCAAGAGCGTCGGTGGGTCGGTGATTCAGGCCTCGGTGAGGCTCCCTCCCATGACCTGGGTTTGGCAGGCCTTCGGCTTGGGGCTCGGCTGCCCGTGTTTCTGTCCTCCTCCCAGCAGGCTGGCCGGTCGTGTTCTCGTGGCGACAGTACAGATGCCAGGGCAGAAAGGGCCCCCTGCAAGCACTCTGCTTCGGTCAGAACCTGGGCCAAACTCAGGACTCGGGGCTGGGGAGACTCACACCACCTCAGGCTGCGAATTCACCAAGAGTGAACAGGCAGAGCCCTTCACGCAAACAACTCACCGAAACACTTCTCACCTCAGGACTCTGCAGCCCCTGCCGATCACTTGAGTTCACAACCTGTTTGCCATCACAACTATGAGTGCCTCTGATCCGGGTCCCGTCTCATCCAGGTGGCGGGTTTTGCTCTCCAATCTCTCATCACCAGCCCCCAGGCTCCTCACCTTCTCCAGGCAGGAGGCCAGGTTGTCATTCAGGCTTTGCCTCGCCTCCTTCTTGCTCCAGACGCCCCTGATGCCTGCTAGACCCCAGACCACCCCCACAGCCAAGGCCCTGGACCCCCAGCTGCCCTGGAGTGGGACACGGAGATCCGGGAGCCCGAGTCCCTGGCACCTGCGTAGATAGATGTTGGCCACGCTGCTGGCCATCGGGGCCGGGCCGGTGGCTGTGTGACTGCAGGGAGCCCAGGCCCGGGGGTTGGGTGCTGGAGAAGCTGCAGTGGGTGCTGAAGCTCATGTTGTTTGGGGAGGAAGGTGGGAGGCCAAGGCTCAGGTTCAGGCAGCCCTACCTTGGAGACTTTCTTTGTTTCTTTTTGTTGTTTTTTTAGTGGATTCATTTTTTTAAATTATGGTTGAAGAATCGATTTAGATTTGTGATTTTAAACTGAACGTTTATTGTTTAGAAACAATATTGGAATATTTAGGATACATGTTACTTATAAGTTGAATTGGTTAGATTTACCCACTTGGGTAAATAAGGAGTTACTTAAGTAATTGGAAGGTTTTTTGAGTCAGAAAAATATTTCAATCCTTTGAAGGAAGCCAAGTGTGATAAGTTTATTAATGCAACAGTTTCAAATATGGAAGGGAGCTCTGTGAAGTGATGAAAGCCTCCTTAGAGTGATTGCTTGAAATTTGGAACATTTATAACCAGAATAATGAGATCTTTAAGCTGAGCTGAAATCATGGTTCTGCATTTGTGATGTTGATCAATGCAATATTAATTTTTTCAATGAAAATAGTCTTCAAATGAAACGTATTTGAAATCTCTCTGGTGGTGCTAATTACAATGTTAAAAGCATTTTCTCCATCTTTATCCTACAGCTCCACCTTCTCCCGAGGTGGTGGTTCTGTTCCTTTTTTCTTTACGTTATTGGTGGGTCCGGGTGCCTGGCAGTCCTTGTTTGACCAGTGCAGGACAAGGCAGGCTGCTCTCGTGGCTGGAATGAGTTTCCCTTTGCATTTGTGTGTCTGTTTGCCTCACAGGTCTGTCCCCAAAGGCACGGGGCCCCCTCTGCATCCCATGGAAGTGGCAGGGCCTGTTGACAGGTTAACATGTTTCCCTTTCATCTCTGCGCTCGCTCTCTCTCTCTCTCTCTCCCCCCCCCCCCCCACAAGAGCAAGAAGACAAGGCAAAAGGAAGCATTTGGATCATCTTCCAGGCGCAGAGAGAGACTTGGGCCACGCTGGCTCAGGTAGGCTCTCCCACGGAGGCAGGCATTGCTGTCCCCACTTTGATCTCTAGGACTCACCTCTAGCATATTCAATAGCTGTCTTAAGAGTGGACATTAGGTTCTGTTGGGCTGTGACAAGGATAGAAGCTTACAGAAGGAAATACTCAAGATCAGAAACTGCCAGGTGCCTCGTGGTCTCGGGATAATATGTACTTGGGTTCCTTCCTTGGGAGGAATGGAATGTGCTAGAATTGTTTAACCGATGTGGGGTGGGGAGGAGGGCCCTGAGAGAGGGAGGGCAGTCAGGAGACACAGCGCTCGCTTTGAGAACAGCTGATAAGATGGTCATTGACATGTGTCTGATCTTCAGATGAGGTAGCTGAAACTTTAGGTGTCAGAAAAAAAGGATGGAAAAGAATTGGGCCTGGCAGTCATCATCTGCCTGCACGTCGCATGCCTCATTTTCTAAAGCTTCCATAAGAGCCATAGGCGAGGAAACTGGGTCACCGTGGAGGTCAAGAAGCATCCAAAAATCTACACGGTCCATAACATGGAAGGCAGGATTCGAACCCTGGACTTAGTGACTCCAAACCTGCCACAGGGCCTCTCAAACTCCCACTGAATCATTAGCAAAATTCCCAACATCCCCCATCTCTATTCTGAACTATTTTGCTTGATCTAACTGAAATCCGTACGCTTCTCTCAATTGAGTTCATGCAGTGGGTGAGTGGATGGGTGTGTGAGACGCCCCCATGGTGAGGACGATGTAGGGCCTAGGTTCATACACCCCATGGCTGTCTTAAAGGGGGGATGGTGTCCCCCTTCCTGCCGCCCTGCCCGCTGGGTAGGAGGCAGCCTGTGAGCAGAAGGTGATCCGGGGCTGTGGGTGTTAGGCCTTTCACCCAACTTCCAGCGATCCGGAAATCCAGCCAGCCATCTGGGTGAGGAGCTAAGGAACTGGCCAGCATGACTCAGTGGTCAGGTGAACAAGGGGCGGTGTCTCGAAAACAAGGGGGAGGGCCCACGTGAACAGCTGGAAGTGGTCAGGTGAGTGATGGCGGTTGGGGCCTGGTGACCAGCTGGAAGTGGTTACGTCATCAAGCGGGGCGGGCCAGGTGGACAGCCGGAAGTGGTGACATGACCCGGTACCGAGTGGTTGTGCCGGACCCAGGTGAATGCCCGGAAGTGGTCAGGTGAGTGATGGCGGTTGGGGCCCGGTGACCAGCTGGAAGTGGTTACATGATTACGGGGGCAGGGCCAGGTGGACAGCCGGAAGTGGTCAGGTGTGCGAGGGGGGGGGCTGGGGCCCGGTGACCAGCTGGAAGTGGTTACGTCATCAAGGGGGCGGGATCAGGAGGACTTCCAGAAGTGGTGACATGACCCGAGACCGAAGGGGTGGGCTGGGCCCAGGTGAACACCCAGAGTGGTCAGTTGAATGAGGCGGGGTGGGGCCTGGCGACCAGCGAGAAGTGGTTACTTCATCACGGGGGCGGGGCCAGGTGGACAGCCGGAAATGGTCAGGTGAGCGATGGGGGGCCCGGTGACCAGGTGGAAGTTGTTACATCATCCAGGGGGCGAGGCCATGTGGAAAACCGGAAGTGGTGACATAACCAGGCACTGAGGGGGTGGGATGGACCCAGGTGAACACCCTGAAGAGGTCAGGTGAGCGAGGGGTGGTGGGGCCCCGTGACCAGCTGGAAGTGGTTATGTCATCAGGGGCGTGGCCAGGTGGACAGCCGGGAGTGGTGACATGACCCGGGACCGAGGGTGTGGGCTGGGCCCAGGTGAACACCGGAATGGGTCAGGTGATCAAGGGCTTGACACCAGGTCAGCAGCTGAGAGTGGTCCGGTGGGTAGGCTGGTGGGGCCGCGTGAATGCGGAGGAGGGTCACAGAGGACGCCAACGCCCCAGCTCCCTGTGGTCCAGACTCTGGGTGGCAGCAAGAAGGTCCCTGTCCTCAGGGAAGGGCGATCCCCGGGAACGAGGCAGAAAGCTGGCTCTCAGGCCCCGGCAACCAGTCAGTGACTCTGAGGGGCCAGGGCAGTGCTCCCAGAATGGAGAGGGTTTTCAGGGGCTTAACACAGCTCTGTCCCGATTGCAAAGCCCACAGGCAGGGCTGTCTGGGTCGCAGGCCACTCCCGTGTGAGATGGCCCCATGGTGGGTATGATGGGGAGTCCCGAGCCGGATGGACCCCCATGGCTGTCTTAAAGGAGGGCTGGCGGCCCCCCGCTTGCCACCCTCCCCACGGGGTAGGAGGCAGCCTGTGAGCAGAAGGTGATCCGGGGCTGTGGGTGTTAGGCCTTGCACCCAACTTCCCGCTCTGGGAAGTCCACCCCTCTGGGAGAGGAGCTAAGGAGCCCAGCCAGTGTGGACAGGGCACTGAGGGAGAGGGTGTCCTTCCCGGACCCTCTGCCTCCCTCTACTCGGAACCCACAGCCACCCCACAGCCGCCTTCTACTCGGAACCCACAGGTACCCTCAGCCAGGGATTCAGCATATTTATTGCCATGCAGCAGGGGGCCTGCTGAAGCTGGGCCACCCCTGCCCCCCAGGGCAGCTCCCACTGCTCTCAGCCTGCGCAGGTGACGTGGTGTGGGGATCCTGCCTGACGGGGGGTCACGCGGGTCCCTGGTGGGAGGTGGAGCAGGAGGCAGAGCTGCGGAGAGAAGGGTTAATGGCTCTCACACAGGAGCCAGCAGAGAGCCCCAAACCCACTGAGAACACGCTGGAGTTCCCACAGCCCCACCCTCTCCCTCCCGAAGAGCTACCTTCTGGAGCAGTTCCAGGAAGCTGGAGCCATAGGATGGATTTGCCACAAAGGAATCCTTCAGCTTCAGCCGCAGGGTCATCCCCGGCCCTGGGGACCCAGGAGTGCAGCTCAGGACCCAGCCACCAGGGCCGAGGTGCGGGCACCCCTGCTCCCTCTCCCTCGGCACCAGGCCCTCCAGCCCCTCCGGCAGCGGTTCGCCCTGAACTCGGGCTCAGGACCTGGTGCCTCTGTCCCTCCAGCTCCCCTTCTCGACCTCCTGCCACAAGGCCCCTGTGTCCAGCCCTGCGGCCTCACCTGCTCCTTGTGAGCTGCCCAGGAGGGTCAGGAGGAGGAAGAGGGGCAGTCTGGCCCCCATGGTGGCCACGGCACTCCTCAGATGGATAGCAGAGGCGCCTGAGCCCGCCGGCCTCTCCTTGCTGGCCTGCCTCCTACAGCCAATCCTCAGCACAGGTGCTGGGGGGAGGGGGGGTGGGGTCGGGGGGAGACCGGAGGGGGAGGTGGGTGACTGGATTTTCCAGTTCTCCCAACATGGTTTTGAGGACCCAGGAGAGAGCCATTCGCTGGGCTGCTGGGGAAGAGTGGCTGGTCCCTCCTCACCCTCCTTCATGGATGCCGGTCCTGCAGGTTGTCTGGGCCTCACCCAGGCCTGGGCTCTCATCGCTCGTTAGGGATTAATTATTAGCTACAATTAATTTCCGTCATTCATGCCACGAAGGGCTCAGGAATGTGGGCCCAAAAGGGAGGGGTGGGTTCTTCCCAAACCGGGTGCCCACCCCGCCAGGCGCAGCGGCTTTCTAGGTGAGAAGTCTAGGCAATGGGAGCTTCCTCGCTGAGAGATTTCAGTGGCTCCAAACACCCCAGATACTCAGGTGGAGGCCTGGGTTCATCAAAGCCCTCCCCCTGCGGTTCAGGCAAAAGGGCCCCCTCATCCTCCCAGCACAGGCGCTCAGCATGGCAGACCCAGCGCAGATGTGTAGAGGGAGGTTCGGAGCCCATCCAATTCACCATCTTTCTTTTAAAACCAGGAAAAAGAACACCAACCAGGAAATCAGGCCCAGAGGGGCGAATAACTTACTCAGGTCACACAGCAAGACAGCAGCAGAGGGCTTCGAACTCATCCCTCATTATGACGGACAGGATTGATACACAGTCACGAAGCCTCTTCGTCTTCCTGTTTGCCTCTGTATGTAACCTCTCCCTGCCCCGCCCCCGAAAACCAGAGGGCCCAGCACCGGAGACTGGAGCAGAGACGGAGGGGACACTGCCACACATCGCGGGACCCCAGACGTGCGGAGGGGACACTGCCACACATCCGCGGGACCCCAGACGTGCGGAGGGGACGCTGCCACACATCCGCGGGACCCCAGACGTGTGGAGGGGACGCTGCCACACATCGCGGGACCCCAGACGTGCGGAGGGGACGCTGCCACACATCGCGGGACCCCAGACGTGCGGAGGGGACGCTGCCACACATCGCGGGACCCCAGACGTGTGGAGGGGATGCTGCCACACATCGAGGGACCCCAGACATGCGGAGGGGACGCTGCCACACATTGCGGGACCCCAGACGTGCGCTAGAAGAAGACATGCAGGAAGGGCAGCAGGTGCAGCGGCCGCGGCCGGCGCCTGGAGAGACGCTTGGGCGGCCGAGCTTCCTCAGAGGAGCAGGAGCACCTGTGTCTCCGTCCGAGGTGACGCTGTGCCCGGCGCGACACGTTCCCTGTAACGTTCTTCAGGGCCCTTTAAACTGGGGCTAGAGCACCTCCTTTGAGGAGTGAAGATACATCTGTGACTTGCCCGAGCGCACAGCTGGGAGGCCATGGGTTCCGGGCAGTCAGCCCGGAGCTGGGCCCTGAACCTCCACAGTGCACTCGCCCTCAACATGGTGGCGTCCTCCCTGCTGCTCCTCTCCACCAGAGGACCGGGCGCTCTGGGCTGCAGCGTCGGGTTCCGGGAGGACTCAGGTGTCCACCCGCCCTGCCCTGGGTCTCCTGAGGGTCAGATGCGATCCCCAGGCCAGGACGTCCTTCACCACCCCCCAGCTCCCAATTCCTGCTTCGCCCAGAGACCCGTGTATCCTCTCCCCAATAGTTGTACTTCCAGCGGCAAGCGGAGGCCCTGGGGCAGGACACCGGCCCCTCCCTTCCAGGAGGGTCTGGGTGGGAGGCTGACTCAGGCTGGGGGCTAGGTCCCTGGTCTGGGAAGAGCCCGAGGGCCAGGTAGGGGAGTCCACAGGCTCTTACTCACGCTCCCCCTCGCCCAGTGCTTCCTGGGATCAGGCTGGGACGGGCTAATCCTCTGGGGACAGCTTGGTGACCTCTCCCTGGGGACGGAGATCCTGGTGTTGATGGAGGTCCTGGCACACCTGGCTCTCCAGAAGCACGAATAGGTCCCAGAACCTTTAAAAGCCAGGGCCGTGGGCCTGCAAAGGCACCTGGCTGGCAGCATGGACACCACGCGGGCGCTGCTCCTGGGCCTGCAGGCCTTCGCCACACTCGGTGAGCAGGCTGGAAAGTGGCGCTGGGTGTTGGGGTGAAGACCCAGGGATGTGGTCTCCTCTTCTCACCGATGCTGTTCTTCTCAACAGCTCAGCTGAACCCATGGAAGACAACATCTGGAGGCATCCGCGCTGTCTCTGACAGTCTCTCTCTCTCCGGGGACATCCCAGGGGGCCTCCCCTCTGTCTCTGGGGGCATCCCCCCTATCTCTGGGGGCCTCCCCACTGTCCCTGGGGGCCTCCCCTCTGCCTCTGAGGGTCTCCCCTCTGCCTCTGGGGGTCTCCCCTCTATCTCGGGGGGCCTCCCCTCTGTCCCTGGGGGTCTCCCCACTGTCTCTGGGGGTCTCCCTTCTGTCTCTGGGGGTCTCCCCTCTGCCTCTGGGGGTCTCCCCTCTGCCTCTGGAGGTCTCCCCTCTATCTCTGGGGGTCTCCCCACTGTCTCTGGGGGTCTCCCTTCTGTCTCTGGGGGTCTCCCCTCTGCCTCTGGAGGTCTCCCCTCTATCTCTGGGGGTCTCCCCTCTGCCTCTGGGGGTCTCCCCTCTGCGGGTCTCCCCTCTATCTCGGGGGGCCTCCCCTCTGTCCCTGGGGGTCTCCCCACTGTCTCTGGGGGTCTCCCTTCTGTCTCTGGGGGTCTCCCCTCTGCCTCTGGGGGTCTCCCCTCTGCCTCTGGAGGTCTCCCCTCTATCTCTGGGGGTCTCCCCACTATCTCTGGTGGTTTCCCCACTGTCCCTGGGGGTCTCCCCTCTGTCCCTGGGGGTCTCCCCACTGTCTCTGGGGGTCTCCCCTCTGTCTCTGGGGGTCTCCCCACTGTCTCTGGGGGTCTCCCCTCTGTCTCTGGGGGTCTCCCCACTGTCCCTGGGGGTCTCCCCACTGCCTCTGGGGGTTTCCCCACTGTCCCTGGGGGTCCCCCCTCTATCTCTGGGGGTCTCCCCACTGTCCCTGGGGGTCTCCCCTCTATCTCTGGGGGTCTCCCCACTGTCCCTGGGGGCCTCCCCACTGTCCCTGGGGGGGTGTCTGCGACTGTCTCCACTGTCTCCGTGTCTCCATCATCTGAGAATCTCCCCAGTCGCCCTTCGACTTCCGCCCCAACCGTGTCCGGGAGCACTTCAGGCCCCGGCTCAGCGTCGCCAGGTGACAGTTCTGCTGCTCAGTCCGTCATGGCCTGGAGCTCTGGGTGGGCTCCCGTGTGCGGCCGTATAGACGGCAGGTCCCAGAATCTCATCAAGTGGAGCCTTTTTTGCTTTTCAGTTTCTTAACCTTTTCCTTGTGGTTGGTGCCTTTGTAGCCGCCTAACATCCTCTTGCCTACTTCAAGGTCATGAAAATATTCTCGACCATGTTCTTCCAGAAGCTTTATTATTAGTTTTCAAATTTAAGCCTATGAGCCATCTCGGATTAATTCCTGGATACGGAGGGTTCAAGTTCAAGTTTTCCCCTCACTGGTAGCCTGTTGCCCCAAAACCATTGATTTCCCGGACCCTCGGCAGCCCCACCGCTGTGCTGTGTGGGTGCCTCTATCGAAGGTCAGGTGACCGTCCACCTATTTCTACCAGAGCTTGGATCAAGGCCCTCCCCCACCCCCCACCCAGGTTCTGTTCCCAAGAGGATAGGAGGGAACTGCACTGAGAAATGTGGTCTTAGGGTCGCAGTGGGAGGCGGGGCGTGCGGCCCACCTGCCTCGGTCACTGACCCGCTCTGCTCCTCAGGCCCCGCGCTTCCAGACTGGGCCATCGTGCTGATCACCATCACCGTGGTGGCAGCGATCGTCAGCGCACTGTATGGTATCAAGAAGGTGAGTGACACTGTGGTCCGAATGCAGCGGGACTGGACCTGGTGCCCAGGACCCTGACAAGAGCAAGGGCTTTGGAGAGAAGGGTGACAGCGGCCACATGCAGGGAGGAGTAAGGAGGGAGGACTGAGGAGGGAGGAGGGAGGAGCAAGGAGGAGGGCAGAGAAAAGAAAGCCCGGCTGGTGGCTGGGAGGAAACACTGGCCAGGCAGGCAGGGGCTGGGGACCACTGACAGGGGGCGGGGGAGTGCTAGAGGCTGACCAGCTTACAAAGGCGCTGAACTCAGCTCTTGGCCGTGAAGAATCAGCTGTGTGGAACCACAGTGAATCCTGCTCTGACATTATAGCTGGGTGACCTGGCGCAAGTTACTTAACCTCTCTGTGCTCCAGGTTCACATTACTGCTGGGTAATACTTAAGGGCTACAGCAAAGGGCTGTGCAGGATGACATGGCTCACGCACAGAAAGCGCTAGGACCTGGTGCTGGGCACAAGTGGCTCCATGGGAGTCTGCTTCTTAGCATTCCTATTGTTGCTGGAAGGGGAGCCCTGAGGGCCAGGGCTGTGGAGGGAGGCAGCGGTCACGCTCCTGGGCCCTCGGCTAACCCACCCCATCGCCTCACCTCACAGGCCTGCCAGTTCCGGAAAGAGATGAGTGTGGGGTGTGGCTGTGGCTCTGTGACCCCGTACAGCTGCCACCACGAGGTCGCGGGCCAGCGCTTCACGGTCAAGTGAAGGGAGGGGCTGGGAGAGCAAGCAGCCCCCCTGGCCTCCCGTCTTCCTCTCCGAGACAGACTCAAAGAGAAAACACGCCAAGCCAGTGAACAAACAGATAAGACAGAAACAGCCTCCTGGGGCAGACCCAGGCTGGCGGTCCCCGGGGGGAGGGTGGATCTGGCGGGGCGCGATGCAGCACTGACGGGAGTGGAATTGTGATGCTGTACAACTGAAACTAATATAATGTCCTAAACCTATGTATTCTCAATAAAAAAGGCATTTGGGGGATAATTGAGAAAATATTTTTAAACAGTACCTCGCTTCCATGCACGCTAAGTGGGCCTGTTCCTGCGGGCGGGCTCCCAGGTCCCCAACCCACCGCCCGCCTCCGTCGCAGGGCTCTCCCCAGGAGGGAAGGACCAGCGCGAGACAGTCTCGCGGAGTCATTGCGCACCTCTCTCCCCAGCCCACCCTCTCCCCCAACTACCAGAGCTGCTGCAGCTGAGGGCACCTCACTTGGGTCCCCAAGACCCACAAGGGGGTTCCCTTCATATCTCCTTCCATATGGAGCCCCGGGGCCTGGCTCCTGGCTGTCCCAAGCCCCCGATTCTCATCTCTGGGCAGTGAGGATCCCGCCTGTGGTGACCCCTGGATGAGTGGGGTGGGTGCTGGACACATTTCTGCTGAGGGAAGCGGCGTCCCTCCAGCGGTCCCAGCCTCTGTACCTTTGCCCGAGTACGTGGCTTTGCCGCCCGGCAGGTACCAGCCACGTCCGGCCTCTGCTGCTGACCAGCTGAGTGGCCTTTGGCAGGTCGGAGGGTGTTTCACCTGTCAAATGGGCTGACGTTGCTGAGCTCAGAGCTCAGCGCCTAACTTGGTGCACGGAGCGCTCAGGCCGGCAGGGCTGTCTTGGGCCAGTGTCTCAGCCTGTAGCTCAGACACAGCCCCTCCGTCCTGGCTCCTCTGCCCCACTGCCTGGGTCCTCCGGGAGATTGTGGTTAAAAAGGGGGGACATTTATTTACACAACGAGACCCCCCTGGCACTGCTGATGCGGGGACTGGAGAGTTCTTTGGTGTGGAGATGGGGGCGCATTATGGGATGTTTAGCAGCATCTGGCTGCCCACTTGCGGCTGGCAGCAGCCCCTGCAGGCATGACGAGGCTGCCTAATGTCCCGGGGGGTGGGGGGCAAGCTGCCCTCCTGGGCCCCTGGGGAGGGCTGCTGCAGGGCCCCCTCCTGCTGCGGGCATGGCCGGTTCTGAGGAGTCAGTCTTGGCCGGATGCCATGGAGCCTCATTAATCTCCCACTAATCACATTAATGAGCAATTGGCCTGCTCTCCTCTTCCCACCCATTCCAGCCCTGCCCAGGGCTTAGGGACTAGTCACGCCACGTAATGGGAGGAATTCACATGGTCGACCCTCAGGCCCCGTGAGCCGTGCTGCCAGGCCCTGCCTCTTGCCCTCTTGGGCCTGGTCCTCTCGGCTCCGTGTGCCTGTGCTCCTTCCCAACAAGGGCAGTGCCTAGCCCCGGCTTCTGCTCCGTTCCACCCACTGAACACTTACTGATTGTCTGCTGTGAGCCAGGCACCGTGCCTGGCACTGGGCAAGCTGGTGCTGCTTCCATGAGAGGAGACCCACAGGGAGCACAGGGAGTGGGCGATGGGAGTGGGGGCTGAGATCCCGGACCCCGCTGCGCCTCTCTTCCAGCCCCACCCCAGCCCCGGGCCCTGCCACTTGGGGGCCAGTGGATGAGTTTGGACAGTCTCTGAGCTAATGCTTGCTTCAGGCACAGGACCAGGAGGGAGAGAAGGGGGACACTGGGGGGCCCTTGCCTGAGGGTCTGCGTTTCTGTGGGGTGGATGAGGTAGGAGAGGGGCCTCTGGGTGGCCTGGCCCTGTCCTGGTCCCAGTCTGTGTCTGCTCTTCCCTGTCCCTGCCCCGTTGTCTCCACATGCTGTCCTCTCAGGGCACCTGCAGGCACCTTGCCTCACACTGGCCTGTGCGGGGCGCCCCGCCTTTGCTCTTTTCCCTGACTGCTTGGGCAACTCCACCCAGGCCGAGAGTGGTCCTGTGTGAGCAAGGGGCGTGGGGAGCTGGGCTGGCGCCCGCCGGGGACAGAAGGCAAAGGTGGCGAAGAACCAGAATTTGAATCTCCTCTGAACAGGGCACCCGGCTCCCCGCCCGGTCCCAGCCAGAACCCAGTCCTGGACCCTGTCACCTGCTCCCCCTCCCCAGATCCCTGCAGGGGGTGAGGCCAGCCATCTCCCTCCCAGTTCCATTTCCTTCCCCAGATCCAGGCCTGGGGCAGGCGCCCAGGCTCCTGGCTCCCTCACCAGTAGCTGCGGTCTCCTTATCAGGCAGCCCTGTGGGGTGGGGCAGCTCCGTTTGTTTAAGGTTTAGGCCTGAGGGGCCCCTGCCCCCATGACGTCAAACCTGGCCCTGTATAAGGTGAGGGGATCCCAGCCCTTGGCCTCAAGCAGCCCACCCTCTGCGACATGGCCCGCCCGGCCCACGGTGTCCGCTCCAGCTTCGGCCTCAGCTGCTGCCTCCTCTTCCTCCTCACTGCTCAGGAGGCAGGTAAGACGCCCTCAGAGGCACAGGTGCCGCCTTCGCACAGGGCAGAGGCAGAGACGGGTTGCTTGTGTTTTGGGGCTGAATGAGCAATCAGAGAAACCAGCAGCCGGTGAACGTGCGGTGGGAAGGCTGGGCCACGGCCCCATCGTCCAGGCTGCGTGCCTTGGCGGCCGAGGGCACACTGGCCATGAACCCACCGGCCCTCTGCTCCCCGCAGCCACCGGAGGGCTTTCTGCCAGTCTGTGGGCTGCAGGCACCTGGCCTGCCCCGTGCTGTGCAAGGAGCTCACGGGCGCCCGGGAGCTTCATCTCCCGTCATCCCCCCCAAACCCGGAGGTGGTTGATGGCAGCCCGTTGCACAGTGAGGAGAGTGAGACTCAGAGGGCAGGGGCTGCTGTACTGCCCGCCACCCAGGCACAGGCTGCACTTGACCCGAGAGTCCTGTTCTGTGCTGACCTGGTTCCGCCTGGACCCGGGCGCATGTGCTCAGCCCCACATCCATGGGGGAGCAGCTGCCTGGCCGTGCGTCATGGAGCCCTCACGGCATCGGCAAAAGGCTGGGCTTTGTCCCCACGTTAGCGCTGGGAAGCACCCAGGGCTCCCATCGGGACAGGAGCCTGGACGAGCTTAGCAAACCCTGTGAGACAGAGTAGCCACCCCCCATTTCACTCAGGTGGGAAACAGCTCTGTGACTGAACCCAGGGAGGGGATGCCAGACACAGGGCGGCTGGACGGGGCAGTCCCTGGGGCCTCCACAGGCCGATCTGCCATAATAACTGAGACTCCCCTTAGCAGAGGGGTGGTCCCACTGCTGTTCCCCAGGGCGGGGAAGCTGAGTCCGGCTGCTCGGCTGCTGGGGCAGGATCTGGGCAGAGCAGGCAGCAACTACTTCTTCCCAGTGTGACCCAGGTGATATGAGGCTGGGGCCGGGAGGCCAGGGCTGGAGCGGGGACGGGGTCCTCTGCCAGGTCTCGGCAGTGCCTTCGCCTGTGTCCTGGCTTGATGGCTTCCTCCTGCTCTGAGGGTCAGGGACAGAGCCACTGTCAGCCCCAATCTCCGTGTCCCTGTCCCTTTCCCGTGGGGCTGCCACCTGCTCTGCTCCCCCTCCTGCTGTGCCTGGAGGGGCAGAAGGGGATGAATCGGGAATCAACTCCAGCTCGGTCACTTCTGAGGGACATTTACTCTGGGGCACAGGACAGGCACAGGGCAGACTCGCTATCCGAATTCCAAAGTGGGGCACTCGGTGGGTGGTGGGCCTGGCGATGGTTGGCGGTGGGCAAGGCAAGGGCGGCTGGACCTGCAGACAGAGCGAGGGTGGTGAGCAGCGGGGGCTCGAGGCCCGGCCGGGTGAAATGCATGTGAGCAATGAGGTCCAGCAGAGAGGGAGGGAGGGGGGGTGGCTGGAGCCATTTATCCACGGGACCAGCCACTGCCCACACAGGTAGCTGGACCCCAGGGCCCCAGAGCCTGCGGGGTGCAGCCACAGACCTTCCATGCGAATGGAGAGGTGCCACCTCTGAGGGGAGGCTAGCGGGGCTGGTGTCCTGGGAGACTCCAACAGGAAACGCTATTTGATTTCATTTCTACGACAAAAACAATATGTGCTGTCTAGCAACCAAGAAATAGAAAAAGTTAGAAAGAACATCTCTCCTAATACTTTCTAGTCACAGGAAATACACCGGGCAACCATTAGGGTGTACTTCCCTTCAGCGCCCTGTTAGTGTGTCTCTGCTTTAGGTCAGGCAGCGGGGCCATGTAGACACCTGAACACGCACTCCCCCGCATGACTGCAAACGGAGGGCGGACAGCAAGAAGCCGCGGAAACGCTGCCTGGGTGTGCGCTATCGGGCGCCGCCCACCTTCCTGTCAAACACGGAACAGCCCTGGCTGGTTTGGCTCAGTGGATAGAGCGTCGGTCTGCAGATTGAAGGGTCCCAAGTTCGATTCCGGCCAAGGGCACATGCCTGGGTTGTGAGCGCGATTCCCAGTGTGGGATGTGCAGGAGGGAGCCAATCAATGATTCTCTCTCATCATTGACGTTTCTAGCTCTCTCTTTCCCTTCCTCTCTGATCAATAAAAATATTAAAAAGAAAAGCCACATGAACAGAGCAGCCGTCTCCGGCCTCTGTGCTGTCAGTGAACCGAACACCACACCCTGAGCGCTTCCCAGGGAAGCAGCCGCCGCAGTGGTGGGAGAGGAGACGGTCGGTCGGCCTGTCGGGGGCTCAGTCTGATTTGCCCCGTGGTGGGCCCAGGGCAAAGGAGCCCGGGGGCTTCCGCCGCTGAAAATGGAGCCGCCCTTTTGAGGGCCCGAGTGTCGGCGCTGGTTCCACTGCTGTGGGACACGGACCGCGTCCACGATGTGGTTGTCCGAGGCCAGTCCCGCACTGCCGCTCCGCTCCGGCTCAGGGCCACGCAGCACAGCCGCTGGGCCCACAGCTGTTTGTTTTCCCCCGCTGTGCATAGGAAAGGGTTCTGACAAGGCTTCTGGAGAGCCCATCAGTCGCAGAATATCCTCTCGTTCATCCATCCAACAAGTATTTATGAAGGAACTCTGAGGATCAGCATTGCTCTAGGCTGGGGACGCCGGTGAACAAACAAACAAAACGCCCGCCATTGTGGGAATTACACGGCGTCCTCTGTTAGGAAGTGGTGAACGCCTCTTGATCAAACCCGGGCGGCCCAGCACCGGCTCAGAGGCGCACAGAGCGGTGCCAGAGAGACCCAGGGTGCAGGGCTGAGGGCTCGGCCCCGCGCCAGGCGAGAAACAGTGTGAGGCTGTTTCAAAGACTGAAATTCAGATTCAACAAACTGTAAAGAGCTGCTGCACTGCACGCGCCCTCGTCCTCACACGGAGCTGCAGCTGCGGCAGCGGCATCTGGTGCAGGCAGCTGGGGACTGGCGCTTCAGAGCATCTGGCAACCTGAGCAAGGACACCAAGCCTGGGCTCCGGCGCAGGGGGGGTGGGGTGGGGGGGGTGGTGGTGGCGGGGGGGCTGCCGAGCCGTGGGGGGGGGGGGTGGCGGTGGGGCTGCCGAGCCGTGCCGCGCCCACTTGTTCACCCACTGCTCGGGCATTTATCCACCCCATCTCCTTTGGAAGCACCTGGGGTGTAGGGAGCAGCCTGGCTTTGCCAATTACTTAATCTCTTTGAAGCTCCTTCCTTCGCTGCCAGACCACAAGGTCACGGCCTGCCTCACGGGGTTGTGGTGAAGATGAAATAAGCAAATAGAACAGCATCCTTCAGGTTCCCACTGAGGGCTGCACTCTCCTGCCCCCCGGGACTAGGCTGACCTACAGGTGCGAGCGTGGCCTGGGCACCAGGAGGCCGGAATGGATTCCATTCTGGCTCAACCTCTTACTTGTTGAGGGTTCTTGGGGAGATTACTTAACCCCCTTGTTTGCTCATATATAAAAAGGGGAGAGTAACAAAGGGTTGTTGTGAAAAGTAAATGAGTTAGTACATGTACTCATGTGTAGGGCCTGCCTGTTTCACAGTCGATGGTCAAGTAAAGGTCGGTGCCCAGCCAGGTGGCTCAGTTGGTTGCGCGTCATCCCGGACACCAAAAGGTTGTGGGTCTGATTCCTAGGTGGGTTTGCTCTCAAGTTGGGGTGCGTATGGGAGGCAGCAGATCAATGTCTCTCTCTCTCTCTCTCGCTCTCTCTCTCTCTCTCTCTCTCTCTTTCCCTCCCTCTCAAATCAATGAAAATATATCCTTGGGTGAGGATTTAAAAAAAGAAAGATTGGCCATTGCTGTTGTCGGGGATCATGTGAAAGTCACCATTTCTCCACGACATTCAAGTTTCTTCGCTGTGAATAGGGAAGTAGACAGCTACTAAGGTGCCTTGAGGGGAGCTGGGAAATCGGAGGAGAATCCAGACAGAGAATGTCTGTGAGGCAAGCTCGGAGGCCTGGCCCCGAGAAGGTGTCCAGCGAACGAGGGCCATGGCAGCCGAGGGAGTGGGAGAAGGGACCGGCACAGTGAGGGGATGGCCTGACTGTCCAGCCCTCCTCTCGCACCCCAGCCTCCACTCCCTTCAGGGACTTGGGCTTCTCTACCTCCCCCTTCTCCTCCCGCCCACATTTCTTTCAAGGACTGAGTTCCCCATCCCCCAACTGTCCTTGTCAGCGGGGAGCTGGGTGGACTGTGGCTTCCCCTGACTGGGAATGGGTCCAGGTTCTGGTTGCCGCCTTGAGCTAACAGAGCTGGAAATCTCGGTTATGTAACGACACTATCTCTCATTCCTTGGCGATCTCCTGGCTCTCACTCAGAGACATCTCCTCTGTCCCCATGGTTGCTTTTCATGGAATTAAGGCCCATATCTGTTCATTGATAGGGTGTTTTCCCTCACACCCTGTCCTTAAACATAGTCAGCTTCTCCCAGAATCCAGCCGCCTCTCTCACTCCTCTCAGGACCCTGAGCAGATATCTTTTCCTTAAAGAGTGCTACCTTCATCTTCCCAGAGGCTTCCACTGTGAGCTTCTAAGAGGAGCCTCCAGTGAAGGAACTAGAGATTGAGCCATCTCTTCTACTTCCCTTCTCCCAGACCAAACTCTGTCATCAAGATGAAAGTTCTCTTCATTCTCACTCATCACCTGTGCTTACTTACTAACACTTGTGGGAATTTCTGCCAGAGTCTGACCTCAGCCTCTCATGCTGTTACATTTGGGATGGACCTGGAATGTTATGGAAAAACAAAGATTCTGATATTTATTACCTTTCTTCTCAGCTCGGCCATGGAAAGGGAACTCCATTCCATAAGTACCATATAAACTCTCAAGGAGCATGTGTGCAGCAAAATTCCCATCAGTATCTGTTCTCAGATTTATGGTTTGGTAGGCAGGGCATGGGAGAGGTGGATAGGCACACTCAACTAGCGTGGAAAGGTGAGTAATTCACAAAAAGTGTTAGCACTGAGGTGAAGCTAGATCTTATCTGCTTGAAAGGATCAGGGAAAATGCTATAAAGCAAGAAAGATCTAAACTTCAGAATTGGGGAGTAGAGGTGGAGAACGGGGGAAGTAACATTCTTGCTGAGGGCACAGCCTGAAAACAGGTTCAGAGACTGGAGGTGAGGATGGGGATTAGATATCATAGTTTTCTGAGGTGACTGGGTGGGGAGATATATCTGGGGTAATAAACGGACCCCTAGAGACAGAGGTGGGCAGCGAAACAAGGAAGAACATGGAGGAAGTTTCTTACTTGACTCTCTCCCTTTACAGGTGCTACCACACTTCAAGAACTTCAGAATAGTGGTGAATCCCCAACATCTGACCATTTATCCCCTCCTACTCCAAACCTTGTTTATAGTATTCCCTCTCACCACACTGCTCTTCATTTAGGACATAGTAGTCCAGACCACCCTAAATCTACAGAAACCCATCAGCCCAAACACCATTGCAATGCCACACACAATTTCAGGCCAATTCACAAACCAATAGATAACTCCAAAAACTCTACAAAGCATCACGGAGTTCGTCCCACTTCTGAACAAAACCCTAGCAATCAAGGAAAAGACCCAATTGTCCGGAATGGACGCTCTGCTAAATCTGATATCACACATAAAAAATTGTCTAATGCAAACTATCCAACCCCAAAGCCCAAGAGCAAAGCAACATGTCCTACCTCCAAAGCCAGCACAGCAACAGGAACAAGAAGTCACCACCAAACTGCACCTTTGGAAAATACCATCAGTACCTTAGACAGTAAAAGTACCATAACTCTTCCCCACCATTCAGTCAATTCAGAGATCGACAAAAAACCCACATCTTCCTCAGGAAAAAGCACAACATATGAGGCATCATTTAAGGCAACAGGTACCACAGAAGGAAAAGAAAGTGTTGAGGATCATACAGTAGCTAATTACACAACTATAGCTGCCTCAGAAAAGACTCTGATAAAGACTACAAAACAAGCAAAAGACACAATTTCAACCCATGTGAAGACTACAAGAGCCCTACCGATGCCTACAGACCACAGACAACACAGCACATTGGCCCATGGAAAGATCACAAGAGCCTCACCAATACCTACAAAACATAAACAAGACAGCACATCGGCCCATGTTCAACACAGCACATCAGCTCATGAGCCGATCACAAGAGCCCCAGCAACGCCTACAGATCATGATCAATACAGCACATCAGCCCATGTTCAACAGAGCACCTTGGCCTATGATCAACACAGCACATCAGCTCATGAGATGATCACAAGAGCCCCAGAAATGCCTACAGACCATGATCAACACAGCACATCAGCCCAGGTTCAACACAGCACATCAGCTCATGAGAAGATCACAAGAGCCCCAGAAATGCCTACAGACCATGATCAACACAGCACATCGGCCCATGTTCAACAGAGCACCTTGGCCTATGATCAACACAGCACATCAGCTCATGAGAAGATCACAAGAGCCCCAGAAATGCCTACAGACCATGATCAACACAGCACATCGGCCCAGGTTCAACACAGCACATCAGCTCATGAGAAGATCACAAGAGCCCCAGAAATGCCTACAGACCATGATCAACACAGCACATCGGCCCATGTTCAACAGAGCACCTTGGCCTATGATCAACACAGCACATCAGCTCATGAGAAGATCACAAGAGCCCCAGAAATGCCTACAGACCATGATCAACACAGCACATCGGCCCAGGTTCAACACAGCACATCAGCTCATGAGAAGATCACAAGAGCCCCAGAAATGCCTACAGACCATGATCAACACAGCACATCAGCCCAGGTTCAACACAGCACATCAGCTCATGAGAAGATCACAAGAGCCCCAGAAATGCCTACAGACCATGATCAACACAGCACATCAGCCCAGGTTCAACACAGCACATTAGCTCATGAGAAGATCACAAGAGCCCCAGAAATGCCTACAGACCATGTTCAACACAGCACATCGGCCCATGTTCAACAGAGCACCTTGGCCTATGATCAACACAGCACATCAGCTCATGAGAAGATCACAAGAGCCCCTGCAACGTCTACAGACCATGATCAACACAGCACATCGGCCCATGTTCAACACAGCACATTGGCCCATGAGAAGATCACAAGAGCCCCAGAAATGCCTACAGACCATGATCAACACAGCACATCGGCCCATGTTCAACACAGCACATTGGCCCATGAGAAGATCACAAGAGCCCCAGAAATGCCTACAGACCATGATCAACACAGCACATCAGCCCATGTTCAACAGAGCACCTTGGCCTATGATCAACACAGCACATCAGCTCATGAGAAGATCACAAGAGCCTCAGCAATGCCTACAGACCATGTTCAACACAGCACATCAGCCCATGTTCAACAGAGCACCTTGGCCTATGGTCAACACAGCACATCAGCTCATGAGAAGATCACAAGAGCCCCTGCAACGTCTACAGACCATGATCAACACAGCACATCGGATCATGTTCAACACAGCACATTGGCCCATGAGAAGATCACAAGAGCCCCAGAAATGCCTACAGACCATGATCAACACAGCACATCGGCCCATGTTCAACACAGCACATTGGCCCATGAGAAGATCACAAGAGCCCCAGAAATGCCTACAGACCATGATCAACACAGCACATCAGCTCATGAGAAGATCACAAGAGCCCCAGAAATGCCTACAGACCATGATCAACACAGCACATCAGCCCAGGTTCAACACAGCACATCAGCTCATGAGAAGATCACAAGAGCCTCAGCAATGCCTACAGACCATGTTCAACACAGCACATCGGCCCATGTTCAACAGAGCACCTTGGCCTATGATCAACACAGCACATCAGCTCATGAGAAGATCACAAGAGCCCCTGCAACGTCTACAGACCATGATCAACACAGCACATCGGATCATGTTCAACACAGCACATTGGCCCATGAGAAGATCACAAGAGCCCCAGAAATGCCTACAGACCATGATCAACACAGCACATCAGCCCAGGTTCAACACAGCACATCAGCTCATGAGAAGATCACAAGAGCCTCAGCAATGCCTACAGACCATGTTCAACACAGCACATCAGCCCATGTTCAACAGAGCACCTTGGCCTATGATCAACACAGCACATCAGCTCATGAGAAGATCACAAGAGCCCCTGCAACGTCTACAGACCATGATCAACACAGCACATCAGGCCATGTTCAACAGAGCATATCGAACCTTGTTCATCAGAGCACATTGGACCCTGGGAAGATCACAAGAGCCCCAGCAATGCCTACAGACCATGGGCAACACAGTACAGCAGCCACAGAACCAACCACAGGAGCCTCAGGGCAGGCTGTAGTACACACAAAGAAGACCACATCTACCAAAGGGAGGGCCACACCAATCCCAGCAGAGCGTACAGAAAACCCAGGAAGAACCACAGCTGCCACAGAGACTACAAGGCCTCCAGTCAAGGTCACAGGAGACAGATCTATCAGTTCTTTGACTCCTGGTCCAAATAAAACTGGTCAGGTGCCCACTGGATCATCTACCCTCCCCACTTCCAGCATGAAACTGAGCTCTATCATGTCAGAAGCCCCAGTCAACCAGAGCCAAGCCTACCAGAACAAAGATGGTGCCCAGGGAGGTCTCCATGTGGGAGAGACGGGGGACAGTGCTTCATTCCCTGCATGGGCCATAGTTATTGTGGTCCTGGTGGCTGTGATTCTCCTCTTGGTGTTCCTTGGCCTGATCTTCCTGGTAAGGAACAGGGATGCTCCCGTGGGATGGACCCAAGGGCGAGGGAACTGAGGAGAGGTTATGGGTCAGAACTAGAGGGGGCAACGAGTCTAGCAGAAGAATCATGGTGGGGGAGGATGGCAATAGAGGGGCAGTGGTGGTGAAAATTATGAGGAAAGACAATAGATGCATGGGACACAAAATACAGAAATGGGGGGAAGGCTGTGGATAAGCAAAAAGGGTGTCCAGGAGGCAAAATTTGATAGAACAAGGGAAATAGGACAGAAGAAGGAATTAGAGAAGAGATGTGGGACTCTATTGGATCAGAGGCTGCAATAAGGATCAAGTTTGGATGGAATCTTGGAAAAGAAACAAGCAGAAGGTCAGGATCAGGGAATAGAAAAGGGCTGAGCAGGGTGTTGAGGAAGCAAATGGCATGGCAGATGATACTCACTCCTCTCTCCGCCCAATCCCAGGTCTCCTACATGACTCGAACACGGGGTGCACTGGTCCACAACCATGAGGACAATGACCCAGAGGAGGATGGGGGCCCCAATTCTTACCCTGTCTACCTGATGGAGCAGCAGACGCTTGGTGTGGGCCAGATCCCTTCCCCGCGATGATCTTCTAGAAAGCGCCCACCCCCAGTTCTTCCATGCCCTACCCCCTCCTGGAGGAGGAATTGGACTCACAGTTCCTATTTCCTGGACACCAGAAGGGCAAAGTCCTGACAGTTAACAGCATCAACCCTTCACCTGCTGTGTTCTTATTGAGAATGGTCAAGGGAGTGGGTGATGAGCAAGAAGGATGTGAGTTTGGGAGACAGAAAAGAAAGAACCAGTAATAGCAGCAAGTGTTCTCTGTGGAAGATGATGGTCTGAGAATGAAAGTGTTTGATGGACACTTGGGGTGGGAGCCAATACAGGGCATTGGGTGCTGGGAGGGGCAGGGCAGGTGAGGAAGTTTGGGAGCCTCAGAGGGCAATGCCCAGATCTGTCTTGTCAGATGAGAGGGGAGGCTGAGACAGCCCTGGTTTTCAGGACCAATCTATATCCTTTCCACTTACTGTCACTTAGAGTGTATGAACAGGCTTGTCTCTGTTTCCAGAGTCTTACCCTTTTCTTTTCTTTTTTAAATGAAGAAATAAAAAAGGATCTAAGAGGAAAGGATGGTTTATTTTCTTCTCCACTCTCTCCATTCCCAGCAGAAATAAAAATTACAAAAAGATCATAAACATCTCTCACTGAGATGGTTCTTCCCTCTTCCTCCCAACCCCCTTAGTTTTTCTAAGTGTCTGTGTGGGCACCTGCAGGCCTGGCTTGCTGGGCTGTGGTGGGCACAGGGATTGACTTGGGCCTGCACTCTCATCCACTGACACCCACCCCAGACCTTCCTTGATGGTGTTCTCCACCCAGCATTCATTTTCCTGTCTCTTCCACTGAAAGCCACTCACTCATCTTCTCTACTGCCCCCCACTTCACCCCAGATTCTGGCCCCCCCTCCCCCACGAGTATTTCATCTGTATGTTTTCTGGATTTTTTTCACCAATTTATTAAAGCTCTTTCACCTATTACTGATTGAGCAGAGACGGGAAGGGAGAGTAGACCGATGACAGATAATGTCCTTGTAGTTCTGGTCTTTTCATAATAAAGTGTAAAATATTTACACAGTAAGGATATCATACCTATTGGACCATCAGTTGGGAGAAGGTCCTGACTGGTGCGCGTGGCTCTGGCTGTGACCTTGCAGATGACCTTGAGCAGGACTGGCCAGAGGGCAGGACTGAAGATCTTTGGAGGCTGCATTTCTATTGCTCCTGAAATGCCTGGCTCCCGGTTAGGCAGGAGCGGCCCGAGCTCACGCTGAGCTCAGTTACAAGGCGACAAGATGAGGAGAAAGCTTGTTATTTAATAAGCAGGTATTTCTGAGATCCATTATACATTCTGTTGAGGATTATAAAGAACTTTGAGACAGAATTCCCACCTGAGACACACATACAGGAAACTTCAAATTAAATAATTCAGTAAGAGTGTAAATAACAAGGCAGCACCACAGAGGAGAAACAAGACTGATGAATGAAACCATTTATGGGCGCCTGCCCTGTCCCACATCATGCCAGGCCTGCTCCAAACCATCCCGTGCCCAACTGTCAGTCCCAACAGGACGGCCACCCCCTCCCTGCGGCGCGGTGGCCTCTCACCACGTGTCTTTGCTGATCCGAAGGCACCCTGGCCATGGGCCTCCCAACCTCAGCTCCAGCACAAGCAAACTGCAGGGCCAGGGCTGCTGCTCGCGGCCTGGGGCATCCCCATCGTGGGTGGGACGCGCAGCCCGTCCTGGTCAGACATCCTCAGCTGGACACTCCTGTCTCCCACCCAGCAGCAGGCACCAGGGGCCAGAGGGGCCCGGATTGCTTCCCTGCAGAGCTCGAGGCAGAGGGGCTGCCGCGGGCGGGCGCCTGAGAAAAAGGAGCAGCGCGTCCCACCTTTAGTCGCTGTGCAGACTGACAGCCGGTGGCCGCGGAGGAAGCGGACTCCCCAACCCCAGCCTCTCTCCCAGCTACTTTAAAAACCAACACAAAATGAACAAACCCACCCTGGCCCCTGCCAAGGCACTAACAGGGAGCACTGGGGTCGAAGGGTGTGCGATGGGCGGGGTGATGGGGGTGGGGGGGAGCGCCATTCCGAGGTTCTTCCTTCCCGCTTCCCCCTCCTCTCCCGGCTGGTGTTCACTTTGCCTCCCGGGGAGCCCGCTAGCAGCTCCTTAAGGAAGCCCTTCATGTGCCGCCTGAGCACCGGGCGTCACCGCCCTCGCCCCGGCGCCCGCACAGAGCCCGGCCCCCAGCCGCCTCGCCGCCCCCTGGCCGCCCCCGCCCCCCCAGGCTGGCTTCACTGGGAATAGGGCTCAGAGTTCAGGTCCGCTGGGCGCCTGGGAACCCAGCTCTGAGGGCGCGCAGGGAGAGCAGCGATGATGCCCCAGCGCCGCCTGCTGGGGAGGCAGGGGGTCCCTCAGGCATGGCAGCAAACAGTTCCAGGCCCCCCCCCCCCCCCCCACGCAGCAGGCCACCCCGCCCTCCACACCTCCCATGCGCCCACTCCTGTTCATGTCTGTGTCCTGTTCTCCAGAGGCGAGGGCTGGCCATTTTTAGCTTTTCCTCCTGCCGTTTGCACCTACAGATTTAAACATTACACCATATTACATTGCTATTCATAGATTTTAAACGACCTTAACTGCATCTTTTATTGGGGCCACATAATATTGTAAGGCTCCTGTCTCAATTTCGCACCTAAAAGGATGTAATAATTTAGATGTATCTGATATGATGAGGGATTAAATGTCTTTTTCAAAAGAAAACACATTTTAATTTTATTTATTTACTAGTGGCCCAGTATTTCATACACATTAAATGTGAGTTAATTAGAGGAACTATTTTCATATTGCTATTTGCCTTTTCTCTGTAATAGAAGTGTCAGAGATGAAAGAAAATTAGTAAAATGTATATGAAGATCTTCCTCCTGTCAGAGTCTGGGGCACACGGCGGGGCCCAGAGTCAAGTCCCCGCCGACCCGCTCACGCCTCAAAATCATGCAAGATCCAGACCCGGCTGGTCCCACCCCCGTCAAGCCCCGCCAGGTGGGGGCACAGCCTCAGGGCCCCCGGGTGCAGCCTCGGGTCCCTGCTGATTGCTCGTTACAGTTTGTTACAGGAACCCCGCCTCTGCTGTGGGCACAGCCATCTTGTGATGGCGTGAGGGTTAATTTGCACGTTACCTCTTTATTATATAGGATTTTAAAATATATTTTTATTGATTTCAGAGAGGAAGAGAAAGAAACATCAGTGATGAGAGAGAATAATTGATCAAACCCAGGGCCCTTCAGTTCCCAGGCCAACACTCTATCCCAGTGGTTCTCAACCTTCTGGCCCTTTAAATACAGTTCCTCATGTTGTGACCCAACCATAAAATTATTTTCGTTGCTACTTCATAACTGTAATGTTGCTACTGTTATGAATCGTAATGTAAGTATCTGATATGCAGGATGGTTTTAGGTGACCCCTGTGAAAGGGTCGTTCGACCACCAAAGGGGTCACGACCCACAGGTTGAGAACCGCTGCCCTATCCACTGAGCCAAACTGGTTAGGGCACAAAACAAATTTTAAAATTCTAATTAACTTTCTTGCCAGTACCTGTCACTTTTAGCAGCAATCATTAAATAAAATGAAAAGGAAAGTCTCATAGTAAATTGCACGAACCCAAGAGAGAATATTCATGCTTGTTGCCCATTTGTTCAGAATGTAATTTATCTAAATTGGCTCCCAGGTTTTAAAACCCACTGCATTGAAACTGACAGCACATTGCAGCTAGCTCTGCTGCGTCGTAGGAGCGCTCCTGTGGGGAGCCTGTGCCGCGGTGACGGCCGCCTGGGACCTGGGACTGAGAGTCAGCACTCGGCACCACGGCTGCCGTGCAGGGCCACACTCTCAAACAGGTTCCACCTGAGTGAAGGTCACATTTTTTCTTTTCTGTTTTGCAAGGAAAAATACTAGCACAGCCTGATACTCATTCTGTCCGCTCTGTGGTGGGACACACCTGTGGTGAAACTGCTGGCTTCTTCCTCCCCATCTTCCTCCCTTCCTCCTCTCCTTTCTCCCCCACTCTCTCTCTCTCCTAATGTTCCTCCTCCTCTTCTTCCTTTTTCTTAAAGATTTTCTTGTGGTAAAATATGTGTAACATTTGCATGTGCCCTTGCTGTGGCTCAGTTGGTTGGAGCGTCATCCCATACATGGGAAGGTGGGCGGTTTGGTTCCAGGTCAGGGCACAGACCCAGGTTGCAGGTTCCATATGTGCTGGGGCTCCTGCAGGAGGCAACTAACCGATGTTTCCCTCACACATCAATGTTTCTCTCTCTCTCTCCCTTCCGCTCTCTAAAATCAATAAGAAAATGTGTAACATACATGTTAGCTTTTTAACCACTCTGAAGTGTATAATCCAGCAGCAGCAGCCAGTCATCCGGTGCTGCACCACGTCTGGAGAGTTCTTCCTGAGCCTCCCAGAGCACGCGCTCAGGCTGATTCAGCATGGCCCTGTCCCTGTGCTTCAATGAGGAGAGTGTGCTGCTCAGTGGGTGGCACCGAGGGCACAGCTGGGGGGTGCGCAGGGCCCTCCCTGACGGCTCTGCAGCCAGGAGCCAGGCAGATGAGCGAGGGACTGGAGCAACTGTTCTTCCCACAGGTTGGATAATTCTTAATTTCATTCCAAACATCTTTTTTTTTTTTTCTGAATAGAGTGCTGGCTGGTCAACCCTGCACCTTGTAGCAGTGCTGGGAGGTGCCCCAGTGTCAGAAATAAGGTGAGCCCCCAAGTCAGGGGTCCTGGCAGAACACGAAGCATAAACACACCCGGGAGCCAGGCCAGGCAGACATCTTCACTTCTACGCAGAAGGGTGCGCACATAGTCTGGAAGCGCACGCACCGAGCAGGCGGGCTTATAACCCCTGACCCACGTGACCTGTCCTTTGCTCTTGATTGGAGCTCAGGTGCACAGGCTTTCGTGATTGGCTAATTCAGAGGGAGGGGTTAGCCTTTGCTGTCTCAAGATGGCCGCCCCCAGGGGAGCCGCACGCCATGCAGCCAACATGGCGGCCGCCAAGTCACACAGCCCCAAATGGCGGCTGTCTGAACTGGTCTTTGACAGAAAAGGGATGACTTGTTTATTCTCACATTTCCCCCCTTTTCTTTATTTAAACACTTGTCTTCAAACACGGCTGACATTCACTGACTTTCATGCTCTGCAGTGTCCAGGAGGAGACTAACTTGCTGTTTGGTCAATGCGGTTCCAATTAACCCTTGGGTAAGACCCCCGTACACACATGGGAGGATGTGACACCCATCACTGCAGCTCCTAATCCAAGGGGTGAGGGTGGACACCATTGCTGTAGTGCATCGGAGAAAGGACCCTCGATCCCAGGCTCCAGCTCACTTGTCACTAAAGCTGCCAATGCCTTAGGCCAGTGGTCGGCAAACTCATTAGTCAACACAGCCAAATATCAACAGTACAACGATTGAAATTTCTTTTGAGAGCCAAATTTTTTAAACGTAAGCTATATAGGTAGGTACATTGTTATTAAGTTAATTAGGGTACTCCTAAGGCTTAGGAAGAGCCACACTCAAGGGGCCAAAGAGCCGAATGTGGCTCGAGAGCTGCAGTTTGCCAACCATGGGACTAAGGGATCTTGTCCTGTGACATCTACTCCTAAATCTAGTCCTAGCCAATCTTTTGACCTAAAGGCTGAAATATCCAAGTCATTCAAGTGATCTATAACCAGTAACTTAACTGGGTAAGCATGATCCAGATTGTACATATTTCTCCAGCCCACATTGTAAGCCCCTGCAATTTGCCAGATTCCTAAAGCAAATAGAGCCCAGAACACCATGGTTATTAAGACAGCTCACAGTTTTTAGCGTCAGTTTCAAGGGGACATGTCCTGGTATGGCTGTCCAAGTTGAGGTGTGTCCGCCCTTAACCCGTGTGTGATGGGTCCAACCTCGCTCTGCAGTCTGAACAGCAGTCTCTGTGGTAAGAAAGACAGGTAGGGTCCTTCCCAGGAGGGATCCAACTTGCTTCCCTTCCAAGTCTTGATTAGAACAAACATAGTCCTCGGGTCGATGGCGATGCACTGGAAACTCACGATGGCCTTGGGTCAGGAGGCCTTCTAACCTGAGAGAGATTAAAGTAGAAGAGATTCCCAGTACACAGTTCTTAAGAAATTGGTCCCTGGTTTCCACTGTAGGAAGATCTTGAGGCAATCAGGGCCTATTGGAATCACCTACAGCTAACTCCAGGTTTAAAAAAACTTTTCTTAAAATTCAAACCCTAGGAAGGTTGTCAAACTTGAATTTTACCAAAAGATTATATATTGAAGTGTATTTGACAGGAACATAGGCCAGCAAACTTCAGTTCCTATGATTAAAAGATGGTCTTTTTATTAAATACTTGATTAATATAACATAATTATTTTACTAGAAAAGAACTGACCAAAATAAGGCTCATTTTCTAACTTCATTTGTCCTTGGGTGTGGACAGCAAATTACAGTAATTGGATTTCTCCTGTCAGTCTTCCTGAGAACTTTGGCATAAGCTATTTACCCTCTGTTTAGGGAGGCAAAATGCAAATCATTGACTCTTAAGTGTCCTTGGTTTAGGGAAGATGGAGTTTTCTAGGTGGTTGCAACTGCTGTTTTAATATTTCAGTTTCCCTGCTCTGTCCTGGCTTACTGGCCTGTATCATTACATCAATTTCTTTTTAACATTTCTTTTTTTATAAACTTCTTATAATTTCCACGGACAGTCTTACAACTTTCAAAAACATTTTTACAATTTCCAGAAATAACCACCTATAGAAACCACCTTATTTTTCCTTCAAAATGCATAACCATGCCCGTCCTTCCATTAAGTATTTCTACAACTTGTACAGACCTTTTCTCTTTCTTTCTTTCTTTCTTTTTTTTTTTTAATGTATTGGAATTCTTCACTTAGAAACCTTAATTTTTCAATGATTTACCAAAAAATAAACAGCCAGCATTTCTTAGATTAACATTTATCAACACATTTTTTGTAATTATTCTAAAAGACATTAATTAGAGAGAAACCAAGATGGTGGCATAGGTAAACACCGGAGATTGCTGCCTCACACAACCACTTCAAGAATACAACTAAAAGACAGAACGGGCATCTTCCAGAACCACAGAAAGGCTGGCTGAGTGGAAATACTACAACTAGAAGGAAAGAGAAAAGCATACCGAGACTCAGAGGAGCTGCGGTGCGAAAGTTAAGTGCACAGGTATGAAGGTGGACGAGGCAAGGGCTGGCGGCTGAGGATATGGTTGGCTTTTTCAATCAGGAGAGAGCCTCAAGCTCCCGACTGCTCTGAACTCCAGTTCTGGGCGAGTCTCTGGGGACCCTGACTGATATAGGATGAGGCTAGACCAGCCGTGGGCAAACTATGGCCCACGGGCCGGATCCGGCCTGTTCGGCTGTTCTATCCGGCCCGCAGAGCCGAAAGAGCAGAGGGTTCTCTTGCTCTCCCCTCCGCTCCTTCACCAGCAGCAGTGTTAACATGTATTAGTTCACACAAACACTCCATCCATGCTTTTGTTCCGGCCCTCCGGTCCAGTTTAAGAACCCATTGTGGCCCTCGAGTCAAAAAGTTTGCCCACCCCTGGGCTAGCCTGTCTGGCATCATTCGCATCTCGAGGGCGGCTTTCTCTCAGAGGTGCTTGCAGCGATTACCTGGACACTGAGACTCGGGGCCTCTTAGGGAAGGACTGACGATCAGCCATAGCTGTTTGCTCCGCCCTGTTGATCCCCTGGGACCCCGCCCTGCCCAAGCTGTGCACGGAGGCTTTGCAATCTGAAAATTACCTAACAAACTGCAGCTGGCCCAAGGCCCCAGGGCAACTTGCATTCCTTCACAGCTGAGCTCCTGCTGAGTAGCCTCAGGAAAAGGCTAGATTTGCACCTCCTTAGATCCAGGAGCCAGTGTACCCGGTGGTCAGAGTGGTACCATCCAGATTGCAGCCCCTCAGACCCATAAGGGACACACTCAGGGGGCAGACTCAGTGAGCACCAAAGCCCCACTGAAGCAAGTCTTGCCCCGGAGAAGTGCCTCCAGCACAGAAGTTCTCCCACTGCAGACACAGCTGATTCTCACAGCCAATTGGCCTGGAGGTCAATTCCTCCCAGTGAAACCTACAACAATCAAGGCTTAACTACAACAAGACTGTGCACAAAGACCACAAGGGGGTGCACCAAGAGTGTCCACCTCAGGTAATTGGGGAGGCTGAGCCACTGGGCCCTATAGGATACCTAGCACAGAAAGCCACTCCATCAACACAGGCAAGCACAAAAAATGCGGAGACAAAGAAACAGGACACAAATGACAGAAATGGAAGAAAGCAAACGACTGGATATAGAGTTCAAAACCACACTTTTACGGTTTTTCAAGAACTTTCTAGAAGCCGCCGATAAATTTAGTAAGACCCTCAAAAAGACTGGTGAGACTGCCGATAAATGTAGTGAGATCTTCAAGAAATCTAGTCAGACCCTCGAGGTTATGATAAAGGACCAACTGGAAATTAAGCATACACTGACTGAAATAAAGAATAATTTACAGAGATCCAACAGCAGACAAGAGGATCCCAAGAATCAAGTCAAAGATTTGAAATGTGAAGAAGCAAAAAACACCCAACCAGAAAAGCAAAATGAAGAAAGAATCCGAAAATACAAAGATAGTGTAAGGAGCCTCTGGGACAGCTTCAAGGGTACCAGCATCCAAATTATGGGGGTGCCAGAAGAAGAGAAAGAGTAAGATATTGAAAACCTATTTGAAGAAATAATGACAGAAAACTTCCCCTACCTGGTCAAAGAAATAGACTTACAAGTCCTGGAAGTGCAGAGAACCCCAAACAAAAGGAATCCAAAGAGGACCACACCAAGACACACCATAATTAAAATGCCAAGAGCAAAAGACAAAGAGAGAATCTTAAAAGCAGCAAGAGAAAGAAACTCAGTTACCTACAAGGGAGTACCCATACGACTGTTAGCTGATTTCTCAACAGAAACTATGCAGGCCAGAAGGGAGTGGCAAGAAATATTCAAAGTGATGAATACCAAGAACCTACAACCAAGCTTACTTTATCCAGCAAAGCTATCATTCAGAATTGAAGGTCAGATAAAGAGCTTCACAGATAAGAAAAAGCTAAAGGAGTTCATCACCACCAAACCAGTATTATATGAAATGCTGAACGGTATCCTTTAAGAGGAAGAAGAAGAAAAAGGTAAAGATACAAATTATGAACAACAAGTACACATTTATCAACAAGTGAATCTAAAAACCAAGTGAATAATCTGATGAACAGAATGAACTGGTGATTATAATAGAATCAGGGGCATAGAAAGGGAGTGGACTGACTATTCTTGGGGGGAAAGGGGTGAGGGAGATGCGGGAAGAGACTGGACAAAAATCATGCACCTATGGATGAGGACAGTGGGTGGGGAGTGAGGGTGGAGGGTGGGCTGGGAACTGGGTGGAGAGGAGTTATGGAGGGAAAAAAGAGGAACAAATGTAATAATCTGAACAATAAAGATCTAATTAAAAAATAAATAAAAGACATTAAATTTAAACCAGTTTTAATATTAAAAATTTGGTTCAGACCAATTAGTCCTCTTTTTTAAAAAATCAGGCCAATAAAATATTATAAACTAGGCGAAATTTTACCACACATATATTTCATTTTTCAATACCTAGCTATTTAATAATTTTTATTATTTAATTCAGCAAACTCCAAAGTTTTAAGTTACCTAAGACTTTGGAAAATTATGTGTAAACTGCTACATTCTTCCTTAGAGATACAAGTGCTCCGGGCCAGCCCTTCCCTAGGCCACTTTCTTGAGATGTCAGGCCAACTATTGGTGACAAAATGTAACTTATATTATTTCTTGGCCCAACAGATCCTCAGGTTCTGGCCCAGAGCACTTTCTCATTTGATCTCTTAGTCTTGGTAAATTCGGAAGACCTTTCTTTGCCTTGTTGAACGTTAAAGGGTTTATTTAGGTTCTGAGACTGGGAACTGCTTCCCTAATCCCTTTAATGATCAGCTCCCTAAGGTCTCTCATGTGCCCTCTAAGGTCCATATTGTTATGGTCCCACTGGGGCTCCTGGTTTGGAAATGTTACTTCTGCTGGAAGTGCCCCAGGGCCAGTCGGGTGCTCTCGCTCCCAGACAGCCATAGCTGACCTTCGAATCATTGCTCTCTCTTCTCCCGAGAATAGGATTCCTAAAATGGACATTAATTCGGTCCACGTATATACTTGTGGGCCTAGAAATTGATCTAATTGGCCAGCTGCACTAGGTGGGTCTTCCAGTAGAGGCTTGAACTCTTTCACAGCCTAGGAAAGCTGGTTTCTGGTGGCTTGGCGGCCAAAGGGCCAGTTGGAGCCTAGGGGCAGGCTGGGATTGGAAATCGCCATCTTGGATGTTTCCTCAGGCTGTCTCCCGGTGGCTTGGGGAGGGGCGAGGCAATTCAAGGGATCCCATTTGTCTGCTCTTGTTCGCTTTTAGATTTTTACTGAAAAGCTTTATATCTTAACAACTTTGAGATTTTTAAAGCCAACTACTACCTAAAGCATTTTCTTGACTAATTTTGTAACAGGGATTTGAATTATGCTCTTAACTATGATTGTCCTTTCTGTTCAAAGAAAGGACACGCTAATCTGGCTGGGAGTCCTATGCCTCCAGGACCACCCTTGGAATGAGGCCCATCCTCATTCAAGAACCGCCCATTCTCTTGCTGCATGCCCGAAGGTCAGCCTTAGTTCCGCCTCGGCTGGCCTGCGCGGGTTTGTGACGGCACAAGCAGGCACGGGGCACTTGCTTCCTGTCCCCGTCCCATCCCAGTTATACCAACACTGACAACTGGATGTTTAATGGACAAGATGCTGGGCGGGGTTTTGCAAATTTCTCTGCCCTTCCCAGTTCCGCAAGCACCCAAGTACCGCCTTCCATTCTGCCACTTGGAAACCTTGGGGTTTTTTCCTTTCACCGCCGGCTTTGCCTCAGGTGGGGAAGATAATGTTTGTTAGGCTTGGAATTAGCTGGTTTTTGTTTTAAACTTCCCTGGGTTGCAACCTCCACAAACTTACTTCTGCTGGAAGCCATGCAGCCAACATAGCAGCTGTCTAAACTGTTCTTTGACAGAAAAGATGACTTGTTTATTCTCATACCAGCACTCACCTCCTGTGGGAGTGTCCCTCCAGCGGCTGGCCACTGGCAACTGCTGACAGTTGTAGAGCCTTTTCTGGATCCAGTCCTCTAGAAGCATCCCGGCTCATTCCCAGCCCAGGCCCCAGGGCTGCTCTGTGGGGAGTGGCATTGCCAGCACCGTGGTCTCCTCTGCTCTAAGCACCTCTCAGCTGCCCCTATGATCTCTGGTCTAGACTCTGGTCCAGTCTCACCACGTATGAGCTCCAATGCCACCCCCTCCTCTCGATTCCTGCTTGTTTCTACTCTGGCCTCCCCTCCTGTGGTTAGAGTCCATCACTTCCACCCAGTCAGCAGCTCTTCTGTGCGAACGTCCCCCACCAGGTGGTTACACCCAGCACTTCTGCCTACAGTGGCCTCACCTCACCTCTACTGACCCCCATCCCCACCGTCAGCTCCTCTCACTTCTGTGCCCAGTACAACCAGCTGATTCCTCCCCACCCACGACCCCACCCCACCTCCCATCCACTGGCCCTGGCTCAGCAACCGGCCCTCACCTGCTGTCCCTTCCTCCACATGCCGGCTTCGGGGGCCCAGCCACCTGCTCCTTCCCATCACAGCTCCTGGTCGGCTCCTGGCCTGCTTGTGACAGACGCTGCGACCCAAACACCTTTAAAATGTGCCCTCTGACCCTTCACAGGGAAAGTGCCCGCCCTCGTCTGGTCTTAGACCTCAGCGACTCTCGTGTGTTCGCGCTCTGAGCAAACCCACGTGGCACATGCCACCAGCGCTCCTGCGGGACAGGCTCCCCCCCAGGCCCCCCATTTGCTCTGGGCCGCCCAGCGCCAGGCAGCGACTCCTCTCCGCCCCGTGGCCTCTGTCCACCGAGCCCAGCCACTGCGCGGAGGCCGCCGCCCCCCTCCGCACCGCGTGCTGCACCTGCTCAGGCCTCACCTGGCCTCGCGGACCTCCGGGTGTGAGGTCACCTCACCTCGGCCCGCAGCCGGCGCCGCCTCACCCACGCATAGACCTCCTTCCCCTCTGTCCCTCCTGCACCCTCCGTGCACCCAGGGCCCAGCACAGAGTCCCCGCTGTCTCGCTGGCTGCTGCTTCTGCCAGTGCTGCGGCTTCTGCACCAATCGGGTCGCATTTCCTCCATCCTCTGCCTCCAGCGCCAGCGCCACCGGGGCACACATCCTGCCTCCTCTCCTCTCAGACACTCACCTACTCTGGGCCCCGCCTCCGCGCGCCACGTTCTGCCCTCTCCCCACACAGCCCTCCTGCGCCCACCGCCACCATCGGGTGCTGGGCTCACTCCGCTCCCCGGTCCCCCTCCCTTTCATGGTCTCCACCGCCAACCCAGAGAGTTGTGTCACCTGTTTCCTAGGCACCGGGACTGCCGGGACCAGACCCACGACCCCCATCTCTGTCACCGCGGGCACGGAGGCCCTGACCACGGCTGCGGGCAGTGCTGTCCCTGGGACAGCCCCGAGGACGGCCGGCCCGGGCTCACCCACCGCGGGAGCGGCCACCCCCGCAGCCCCAGGCCCCAGGCCCAGCAGCACAGGGCCCTCCGCTGAGCCGGCCAGCGCGCCCGGAGCCGGCACCGCCTTCCCGAGGACCCCCCCAAGCACAGGACCCGGGAGCCCGGGGGCGTTTGCAGCGCCGGGCCGTGGTCCTCATCTCTGAGTGGTGGTCGCCATCGGAGTGTCAGTAGGAGTGAGTGTTTGCCTGCTGAATCACTGTGCGTGGAGTGGTGACCCACCTGGCAGATGGGTGACGAATGGGCGTGGAATGACAGGCGGAGGATGTCAGAAGGAGAGGGCAGTGGACAGAGTCGCCTTACCCACGCCCACTGCCAACGCGCAGCTGAGCAAGCGGTGGTCTCCCAACCCATTTAGTGGCTCAGGCCACAGCAGAGATGGCAGCAGGGGCAGCAAGGAGCTGCTCCCGGAGCTAGGGCAGGTGCGGGGGGCGGGGGGGGGGGGGGGGGGGGAGGGAGGGGGCAGCGTTCAGGAAGCTCCAGGGAAGCAGCTGGGGGCAGGTGTGCCCCCTGGGCTGGGAAGCGGACTTGGTCCCTTTGGAAGCGACAATGTACAATAGACATGGGTGTTCACAGCCGCTCCTCCGCGCCTGGGCTGGGAAGCGAGGCTGCTCCTCCGTCAAAGTAACAGATTCTTCCACAAGACTGGGCCGTTTCCTTCTTACCGAGATTTCACACAGCAAATTTGTGTGAGCTGTGAGCTTAGAGAACCACGTTCCCCACCGAGTGAATCCGTGAGAGTGAGCTCTTGGCTCAGAGAGCCGCCCCCCCCCGCCCCCCCCCCCCCCCCCCACACACACACACGCTTAAGGGCCTGTGCCTGGGACGCCTTCGCAGCCAACCTGGAGCCCGGCGGTCCCAGTTCCCTCCCAGCCGAGGAGTGGCAGGGAGGCTGTTCCGCTCTCAGTCTGGTTTTCACTTTCTCTCAGAGGATAATATAAAGCCCACGAGAAGGAGAGAGACAGAAGATGAACCTGGTCGATGGGGCGAGTAGGAAAAAAGAGAGGGCGGTGGAGTGGGACAGGAGCGAGCCGAGAGGGCGTGGCGAGGGCAGGAGGTCTGTGACCAAGCAGCTGGGACAAAGCGCCAGAAGAAGGGCTCCCACCAGGCCTTTCCGTTCGGTTACAGATGCCACCACCTGCTACGCCTGGGGGAGGCGGGGGGGAGGCTCTTTCCTGCCTTTTTGGATTTTACCCAAGTGAAAAGAAATCCGCTTTTCTAGGGATCCCTTAGTACAGTTCAGATAGTTGGGAAATTTCAAACCACTTCATTAGAGGCTAAGCGTGGGTAACAAGGAAACAGTCTAACAGGACGGAAACCACAGCAAAGTGCGCCAAGCCGGCAGCCGCTGCCTGCATTTCTGCATTCTATTCTCCACCCTGCTCTCCATCTTCTATTCTAATATATTTTTTCTTGTTCTATTTTAAAAAATACTTTTCTGTTTTCTCATTTTGGTTGTACATATTCCTGTAATGGTCTTCCACATGTGTAGGATGAGTCAGAGTAAATACTCAATACATGAATGAAAATTCCACACACCAACCAACAAATCATTGGCATAATTTACAATTAATTTATTTTAGTTTCTTATTTCAGAACTAGTGGCCTGGTGCACGGATTCGTGCACATTGAAAGGAAATTGGGAGCCCACGCCCATGTGCCCAGGGCGTTTCCATGTCCCCATGAGCCTAGGGAAGTCGAGTAGGGAGTCTGTCCTCCTCCCTGCAGCTTCCTCAAATGTCCCTTCTGTGGCCAGGGTCGCGCCTTGCCAGCCGGGAGGTCCCCAGTGGACACCTTGGGACATGCTGGTCACTTTCCACCACTCGGAGCCGGATAAGAGACACTCCGAGGTGAACAATACAAAGTTGGGGATCTTGAGGGGCAGGGGTGCTCTGTTGCCCACACCCCCACCCTTCAGATCCATCTCTCTGACTTTTACCCCGATTATCAGTCGCCACCTTGTGGCCACTGTTATATTGCTGCCTCCCTCTATAGCTCAGGGGCAAACGGTAAGGGATGAGATTTGATCTCGGTGCCTGAGGCAAAGCTCCAGGAGCCCTCAGCAATATCAGCCTGGTCCACGCTTCAACTGTTCTCCAAAGATTGTAACTGCAGGCTTATGGGGTAGGAGGGATGTAGCAATGTACTAAGCAGCAGGTGTCCGGGGAGGACCCCAGGCCAGGGCTGGCCCCCCTGCGCTTGCTGCAGCTGCGCTCGCCAGCTGTGAGCCTGGCTTCTGGCTGAGCCGTGCTCCTGTGTGGGAGCGTACTGACTACCAATGTGCATCATAGCGACTGGTCAACCGGCCGTTCCAGTAGTTCAGTCATAAAGGTCGCTTCGGCTTTTATATATAGATAGATCTCCTATCCCTTTCTATGGTGGGAACAAAATGAAGCTCCCCAGCCATGACCAAGCCCCTGCCTGTTTAAGATGAAGGTGTGATAATAAGTAGCATTTTATTAACTGTTTACTAGGTGTGAGGTCCAGAGCCAAGAGGGCAGGAGAGCACATCTGCCCTTACCTCTGCTCACCCACCTGGGGCGCGCACCCATTATTCTGAAGAGACTGGGTGACTTTCTGAGGACACGGGCGGGGCCGGGCTCAGACCATCTGCACAGGAGTTTGTGCTCACAGCCCAGTGCGTGGGCGGCTCGCCAAGCCTTAGCTCTGTGGGCGTTCCCTTGCCTTTTCTAAAAATTGAAGTCTAACTTATAGGAAGTGCATGAATCTCAAGTGTAGAGCTTCATTAGTGTAAAAATGTGGTCACACCTGTACCACCACCACCCAGTTCAAACTCTCGAACATTTCAATCATCTGAGTGGTTTCTTCTGTGCCCCTCCCTGTCAATACCCGCCCCACCCAGGGAACTACTGTTCTGACCTCTGTCCCTGAGTGAACTCTCATTAATTTTACCCGTCTTCACAGACAGGTTGGATGGTTAACATGACAAAAGACTCAAACCCCTACTGGGGTTTTGGATTCATCCTTGTCCTGAAAGCCTAGGCACATACTCTCCAGGCATCGAGCAGGGCCTCCCGGGGAGAGTGCAAGTGCAGGAGGGAGGATGGCAGTTTGCTCACAGAAGTGACTGCACAAATGAGAAGGAGAGAAGCAGCAATAAGAAGAATGAATGAGACACAGTGAACCAAGATGGCTGTGTAGGTAAACATGGTACTCACCGCCTCCCACAACCACATCAAAATTACAACTAAAATACGGAACAACCATCATTCAGAACCACCTGAAAGCTGGCTGAATGGAAGTCCTACAACTAGAGAAGTAAAGAAGAAAGCACATTGAGACTGGTAGGAGGGGTGGAGCACAGACCAGCTTGGCCCAACACCCACGTGTGCCATTTTTTTTAATCAGGAGGGGTATCTAGGCTGTAGAACCCGCCCCCCCCCCCCCCCATGAGGAGCAAGGAGTCCCAACCCCACACCAGGCCCCCAGCCCAGGCTTCCAGAGCTGGAAAGACAAGTCCCCATAACTTCAGTCTGTAAAAACCAGCAAGGATTGTGGCTGAATAACAGAGAGGCTACTGGAGGCCCAGGTGGTCTTCTTAAAGGGCCGGTGCATGAAGTTACTCCACTTGATCCCCTGAGCTCCAGCACTGGGGTGGTGTGGGAAACTGATATAGGGTTAAGCCTCGGACTGACCTGTTGACAAAGTCACAAACAAGTCCCAGCTTAGAGGGCACGGTCATCTTAGCATAATTAAGCTTGACCTTATAACACTCCCAGATCTTATCTGGGAAGCTAATGGGCTGAGGGAAGTGCAAGAAGTGTAACTATGGTCAAAACAAGTGAAACTCACAAGAACTGTGTAACTATGGTAACCACTACCTTGTTTACCTCTGACTATAAACGGTTGATGTGGCCTGAGCACCAGTGGAAGTCCTTCCTCTTGAGTTGGACTTGCCCACCTGGTCCCCCAATATTCCCAAATTATCTCGTGTCTTTTCTCTTTCATTTGTGTGCGGCTCCTCTTCCAGATCCTGAACCCTGAACCATGCGGGACGTGGAGGGAAACATTTACAACAGGGTGGCAGCTGGAAAGGAACCAGGAACATTCAGGAGGAGCTGGATGGTCTGGCATCAGGGTAAAAATGCAGGGATGGCTTTCTCTCAGACTGGGGTGTTTGCAGGGGTCACTGTTGCTGTGTTGGGACCTCCCCTGTCTCAGGGCTGATTGGCAGCTATATATGAGTCTCCATCAGCCTGGAGCACACTGTTTGCTCCACCCTGGGGATTCCCTGAGACCCCATCCCATCCAATTTGCAGCCCTACCCAAGCTGTTTGCAGCAGCTTTTCCATATGAATGTCCTGTCCTTGGCTCAGGCTTCAGACTTTGCTAAAAACTCTCAAACAAGAATCAGCTGGTGACAGCATGCCCCAAACCTATCAATAAAAGGCCCAAGACCTGGCACTAGCACCAGACTTCCTTGCTTCACAGCTGGGCCTCACCTGGGCACTTCCAAGTCCAATACAAATAGCAAGTAGCAGCCATCTGCAGATCCTTCTGTAGCTCCTGCAGGGTGGCCCCAGGCCCTAGAGCCAGTGCACCCAGTGGTCAGCTTCAGACCATAGCAAATTACAACTCTACACAACCACAAGCAACACACTTAAGAGGCAGACTCAGTGAGCAGCAAAGCCTCACTGAAGCAAGTCCTGCTCCATAGGGTGTTTCCTGCACAGCAGCTCTTCCACTGTAGTCATAGCTGGTCCTCACAGCCAATTGGCCTGGAGGTCAACGCCTCCCAGTGACACCAATAACAATCAAGGCTCAACTACAAGATTGTGCACTCAGCCCACATAGGGGTGCACCTTGAGGGCCCAGCTTAGGTCACTGTGGGGGTGGAGCCACTAGGCCCTACAGGACACCTACTACACAAGGCCATTCTATCAATTCCAGGAGACATAGCAGCTCTACCTAGTACACAGAAACAAACACAGGGAAGTAGCCAGAATGTGGAGACAAATAAATATATCACAAATGAAATAAATGGAAGGAAGCAAACTACTGAATACAGAGTTAAAAACCATGGTTATGAGGTTACTCAAGGATCTTCATAAGACTTTCAAGGATCTTAGTGAGAATGTCAAAGACATGAAAAAGGACCAGTCAGAAAGAAAACATACACTAACTGAAATAAAGAATAATTTACAGGGATTCAACAGTAGAGTAGAGCAGCGGTCACCAACCTTTCGGATCTTATGGACCACTAAATTCACAATTTTAAATCCTGCGGACCACTAATATGATTTTTTAAAAAATATAATTACATTTGTAAAATAATGATAAGAGAACTTCCATTTTATTAATATGAAATGCACCTATTTAATGTAACATTATAAATACTTATTTAATCATAACAAAATCTTTAAAGATTGTTTAATTGTAACAAATTTATTAAAGTAAGTTTGCCCTGACTGGTTTGGCTCAATGGATGGAGCGTCGGCCTGTGGACTGAAGGGTCCCAGGTTCGATTCCAGTCAAGGGCATGTACCTTGGTTGCGGGCACATCCCCAATAGGGGGTGTGCAGGAGGCAGCTGATCGATGATTCTCTCTCATCTATGTTTCTAACTCTCTATCCCTCTCCCTTCCTCTCTGTAAAAAATCAATAAAATATATTTTTTTAAAAAGTAAGTTTAATTTTTACCAAATAATTGAAGCTTATTTAAATATTACACATTTTTAGAGTGTGATATTTGCTCCTGTTTGCTTGAAATAAGTTTATGGATTTTTGGCTCCAATGACGTTACCGCAAGACAGAGACCCGTATTTATTTCAAGCCGAGATTGGTACCAAGTTTTAATTGCTGTGACAGATGAAAAATTTTTTTTTGCACAAATACGTTGTTGAAAATTGAATCAAAATTTTCCATTGCTTTTTCACTCAGAGTGGGTATTCTCTTTTAATGGAGATCCAAAAATGAGGTCTTGATAAGGATGGCTGGAATTTAGCTTTGAGACTGTCATTAGATGATAGATCGATGAGGCCTTCTTTTTCATTCTCGCTTAAATTGCTGTCTTCAATGTTTGCCGCAAATGGATCTATTATCCACATATTGCCATGTCTGGGATCTGTTTTCTTTAGGTAATAACGACCAAAAGGTTCTGTGAGTGAGTGTAGGTGCTGTTGAATGATGATTACCACCTGCTGGCTGACATCCTTCTCTCTCATATAGTCATCAAAGTTTGAAAACATTTGCAGATCTTCTTCAGCCAACAGTGTTTGCCACAGTAATATTTTCTTTTGAAAAGCATCCCTTTTACCTCGTAGTGTGAACACATCCTTAAGTTGTCCTTGCAAGGGTATGTTTAGTTCACTTAATAGCAAAAAAATATCTGCCAGGTATGCACACTTGGCTACCCACTCATCGTAGGAGAAGAGTTCTTGTAATTTCGGATTATTTGGCTGCTGGAAAAATATTTTTACGTCTTCACGCAGGGCGAACAGTCGGGTTAGTATCTTGCCTCTCAACAGCCATCTCATCCCAGCGTGCAGAAGAAGGTAAGAATACTGGGAACGCATTTCTTCGCAAAGTGCCTCAAATATTCAAGAATTAGAGCTTTGTGTCGAATTTCATTTATAATTTTAATAACATCTGATAATACTTTGTGTAGTTCTGGGACATTTTTTTCAATGCAAATTGCTCACGATGTATAATGCAGTGTGTAGACAAAATGTCTGGGTGACTAACATTTTTCACCTTTGCAAAAATTCCTGAAAGATGTCCAGTCATGTTTGCGGCACCATCTATACATATCCCAATACATTTTTTCCATTCAATTCCGAGTTCCAGGAAATAACTATTAACCTGCTTCAAAAATCTCAGAGCTAGTTGTCCCACCGGCAAGCTGAGCCAACAAAGTAGTTCTTCCTGTAACTCTCCTCACAAAACAAAGAAGCGCCTTGTTACTTATGTCCATTGATTCGTCAGGTTGAATTGAATAAAATGGTGAATTTTCACCATTTTTATAACTTGATTTTCAATATCTTCAGCCATGTCTTCAATTCTGCATTTGACAGTGTTAACAGACATAGGAATTGCTTTCAATTTCTGGACAGCCTGCCTTCCCAAAACCTCTTCCCAGGCTTGTAACATGCAAGGCTTAATTAATTCTTCTCCAATTGTATATGGCTTTTTATTTTTTGAGATCTGAAGTGCTATCAGATAAGAACCCTTTAATAAGGATTTATCTCAAACAGTCATTTTTGTTAGAGCAATTACTTGCTTTTGCATATTTTCACGCATTCTTTGAAAATATTCAAGTGGTTTCTTAGCTAAATCCGGGTGTTTTGATTGCAAGTGTCTTTTGCATTTTGAAGGTTTCATGGCATCATTAGATAAACTCTCAGAACACACAACACAAAGTGGCTGTAGATCCAGCTCATGACCAGGCTCTTGAACAAATCCAAATGTCAAGTAGTTTGAATCATATTTTCTTGATACTTTGAGTTGTTTCTTCTCTCTGCCTCCAGTTCAATGAGGACTGTGGAGACTGAGTCATTGATCAGCTCATGGTTAAGTGAAGTACACATATGACTATTGTTACTATTATCATTTTGTATTACTAAAGAAATGCAAAATATTCCTTTGCTTTTTTTCACTCATTATGGGTTTATTTCATTTGAATCTAAAACCAAACAAGAAATGATAGTTATTAAAGTCAAATGATTTGATGCCATTAAATATAACAGTTAAAGAAAATAGACAGTTACATACAATACATAAAGAAAATAAAACAATCAGATGAGAATTGGTAATCACTGAGCGGGTGACTCCTGTAATGGTTGAAACAATACTGAAGGTGCTTGCACCTCTCTTGTTTCCCCCTCCCTAGTTACTAGAAAGGGGAATTCACAAAATGTACTAGACTAGTACATTTAGTGAGTATAGTGCAATGTAAAGGTGAAAATTGTCATTCAGTCAGAATATAAGAATTTCTTAGAATTTTTTTGTTTTATTATTATTTACTAGATACCCGGTGCATGAAATTCATGCACGGGTGGGGTTGCTAGGCCTGACTGGTGATCAGGGCCTATTGGGGCCTTCTTGCCCAGTCCTGATCGGGGCCAGGCTGGCTGGGGCCTGCTGGCTGGGGGGAGGGACCGCAGGAGGTTTGCCAGCCGGGGAGAGGGTCTGGGGTGGGGGAGGGGTTAGCTGGCCATGGGAGGTTGGCTGTGGGAGTGCACTGACCACCAGGGGAGAGCTCCTGCATTGAGCGTCTGCCCCCTGGTGGTCATTGCACATCATAGTGACTGGTCAAATGGTCATTCTGGTTGTTCGGGCATAACAGTCACTTAGGCTTTTATATACATAGATTAGGATTAATAAAACATTAAAAATGCAAATAATGTCCAAATTCTTCTACAGACTACCAAAATTTTCTGACAGACCATCAGTGTTCCACAGACCACTGGTTGGCAACTGCTGGAGTAGAGGATTCCAAGAATCAAATCAATGATTTGTAATATGAGGAAGCAAAAACAAAACAAACAAACAAAAACAATCAAAAAAGAAAAAAGAAAAAAGAATCCAAAAATATGAAGATAGTGTAAGGAGCCTCTGGGACAACTTCAAGTGTACCAACATCCGAATTATGGGGGTGCCAGAAGGAGAAGAGAGAGAGCAAGATATTGAAAACCTATTTGAAGAAATAATGACAAAAAACTTCCCCTACCTGGTGAAAGAAATAGACTTATAAGTCCAGGAAGCACAGAGAGACCCAAACAAGAGGAACCCAAGGAGGTCCACACCATGACACATCATAATTAAAATGCCAAAGGTTAAAGACAAAGAGAGAATTTTAAAAGCAGCAAGAGAAAAGGAGTTAGCTATCTACAGGGGAGCGCCCATAAGACTGTCAGCTGGTTTCTCAATAGAAACTTTGCAGGCCAGAAGGGAGTAGCAGGAAATTTTCAAAGTGATGAACAGCAAGGACCTACAACCAAGATTACTCTACCCAGCAAAGTTCTCATTTAGAATTGAGGGTCAGATAAAGAGCTTCACAGATAAGAAAAAACTAAAGGTATTCATCACCCCCAAACCAGTATTATATGAAATGTTGAAGGGTATTCTAGAAGAAGAGAAAGAAGAAGAAGAAGAAGAAGAAGAAGAAGAAGAAGAAGAAGAAGAAGAAGAAGAAGAAGAAGAAGAAGAAGAAGGCAATAAATAGATATCCATCAACAATTGAATATAAAAATAAAAATAAACAAACAAGAAATCTAATGAACAAGATAAACTGATGAATAAAATAGAATTATAGGCATGGAAACATGGAACACTCTGAGAATTCTCAGAGGAAAGGGGGCAGGGAAGGCAGGAAGAGATTAACCAAAGATCTTATATGCATATATGAATCACCTATAGACACAGACAACAAGGTGGTGAAGGCCTGGGGTGGGATGGGAAGCAGGTGGAGGGGGGAAATGGGTGGGGGCAGAAGGGGGACAGCTTTATTGTAATAGTCTGAACAATAAATATTTTAAAAATAAATAAATATAAATAAAAGAGGGGAAAAAATGAATGAGAACAGATAAAAAAACCCCAGAGTATTGCAAAGTGAATTTTTTTTTAGTTTTGACAATCCAAGAAGGCTTAATGATAGGAAAGGAAGAATTCACTATAATAATGGTTTTTTAAAATATTTTTAATTGATTTCAGAGAGGAAGGAAGAGGGAGATAGAGATAGAAGCATCAATGATGAGAGAGAATCATTGATTGGCTGCCTCCTACATGCCCAATACTGGGGATTGAACCTGCAACCTGGGCATAAGCCCTAACTGGGAATCAAACCACCATCTCCTTGTTCATAGGTCAACAGTCAGCCATTGAACTATTGGGTTAATAATGGTTTTTTTTTTCCCTCTTTCAGAAGGAGTTTTGTTTTCCTCCATGCATTTATGCATTTGTCTGGACCTGGGCACAAGACTGGGCCCCGGAATGCTCCACAGCTTGGGAATGAGCTGGTCCATGGAGGAGCACGTGGCTTTGGACACGGAGTGAGCCATGGCATGGCCATGAATTGAGCCACAGCCATGAGGTAGTTGTGACATGGATCATGGCAGTGTTATGGATGTGGAAGAGGCCACTTCCATGTCCATGGCAAGAGCCATGAACTGGCTCACCAAAGAGGCCCCGAGGAAGCCATGGAAGCAAAGGGGAGCATGGACATAAACTGGACAGTGGAGTAGGCTGCAAAAAGATAATATTTGGGAAGAAGGGGATCGTGGAGGAGAAGGCAGTGACCATGAATAGTCTGGATGGGCTTCCAGAAGGCAACTGAGTGAGCATTAATCATACCTCAGGGAGCGCGGCAAAAACTGCAGAGCTAAATGTTGGGAGATGCCTTTGTAATTGTATTAGTGAGCTGGGTAGGTAGTCGGCAATGTTTGGATTAACGACTGAGAGAAGGCGATGCTCAGAAACTGAAAGAGCTCTGACCCAGCCTTACACGGAGGGCGTTTGTCAAGCCATCGCACTTCCCATGAGGGCGCAGGAGGCACAGCACAGGGAACCCTGGACAAAGCAGGGTCCTCGGGGCTACAGCTTCCAGGGCCTGGTTAGATGGAGTAAGGCTGAGGTCAGGCCCGGAAACATCTCCTGCTAACCAACGCTGAGCAGGGTGTGTGGAAAGTCTCCCCCGAGGCCTCATAAATTGCATGACCTCCTTTGTTGTTGTTGTTGTTTAATATATTCTTATTGATTTCAGACAGGAAGGGAGAGGGAGAGAGAGATAGAAACATCAATGATGACAGAGTCATTGATTGGCTGCCTCCTGCATGCCCCCTATAAGGGATTGAGCCCTCAACCCGGGCATGTGCCCTTGACTGGAATCAAACCCAGGACCCTTCAGTCTTCAGGCTGATGCTCTATCTACTGAGCAAAACCAGCTAAGGCATCCCCCTTCATTTTTAAAAAGGTCAAGCAAGGCAACTTTATTGACTCCTTTTGTAATGAGAGCAACAATAAAAAGCACACAGAGAGAGCAGTTAGACATTTCTTATGCAGGGAAAAATGAGAACCTTTTCATAGCATTTGCTAAAATCACCAGTCTAAAACAGCAAAAACAACAGAGAAGGTAAAAAACACTGTTGGGTCCATTTCTAAGACTTAAGACATAACGACTATCTTACTGGATTCTGGGAATGAGTCTTTCACACCAGAAACCTCTCCTTCATTGAAACGTGGTCTCACATCAAGGATTATCTTGGCAACAATGACCAGTTCACATTTCCAGGATGCCAGCTGTGGAAACAGCTTTTGTGGCTGGTTGAAGGGGGAGATTCCAAAAGCAGTGGAAGTCAGAAACTGTCCTGCACTGGAGACTGAGAAGCATAGTAGATCTACCTAATACAGAGTCACAAACCCAAACAGGCAGCAAAATGAGGAGACAAAGAAACAACCCCCAAATGAAAGAACAAGAGAATTCTCCAGAAGAGATAAATGAAAAGGAGATAAGAAATTTTTCTGATAGAAAGTTCATACTGATGATGGTAAAGATACTCAAGCATTAGAAAAGATATAGTAACTATGAAAACCGAAATAAAGAATGACATAGTACAAATAAAGAACACATTAGAAGGAATACACGGCAGATTAGAGAAGCTGAGGATTGAATTAGTGAATTAGAAGACAGGGTTGAAAAAAATCACGTAATCAGAGAAACAAAAAGAAAAAAACAATTAAAAAACAAGAAGACAGCTTTAGGGAGTTGTAGGACAATGAGAAATGTAACAATATTTGAATTAGCAGGTGTGCCAGAAGAGGCAGAAAGTGAAAGTGAGCAAGGGATAGAGAACATGTTTGAAGAAATAATGGCAGAAAACTTCCCTAACCTGGTGAAGGAAAAAGTCACCCAAGTTCAGGAGGCACAGAGAACCCTAAGCAAGAAGAACCCAAACAGGCCCACGCCCAGACACATCATAATTAAAATACCAAAAATTAAAGAGAGAATATATATATTCTCTCTTTGTCTTTAATTTTTGGTATTTTAACCATATATATATATATATATATATATATATATATATATATATATATGTAATTTCAGAGAGAGGTAGGGGGAGAGAGAGAGAGAAACATCAATGACGAGAGAGAATCATTGATTGGCTGTCACCTGCATGCCCCCCACTGAGGATCGAACCCACAACCTGGGCTTGTGCCCTTGACTGGAATCGAACCTGGAACCCTTCAGTCCACAGGCCGAGGCTCTATGCACTGAGCCAAACCAGCTAGGGCCAAAGAGAGAATCTTAAAGGTAGCAAGAGAAAAGCAAACTGTTACCTACAAAGGGGCTCCCATAAGGCTGTCATCTGATTTCTCATTGTAAACCCTACAGGCCAAAAGGGAATGGCATGAAGTACTCAAGGTAATGGAAAGCAAGGATCTGAAAACAAGATTACTATATCCAGCAAGGCTATCATTCAAAATAGTTGGTGAAATAAAGAGCTTTTTGGACAAAAAAAGGCTAAAGGAGTACATCACCAACAAGTCAGCACTATAAGAAACGCTAAAAGGACTGTTGTAATGAGAAGAAACACAGAGAGAAACCTAGGCATACAGAATTAAAAAGGCAATAAATAAGTTCCTATCAATAATAACCTTAAATGTAAATGGATTGAATGCTCCAATCAAAAGGCATAGGGTAGCTGAATGGATACGAAAACATGATCCAACTATGTGCTGTCTACAAGAGACCCACCGCAAAACAAAAGACTCACACAGGATGAGAGTGAAGGTATGGAAAAAATTTTTCCATGCAAATGGAAATGAAATAAAAAAGCTGGAGTAGCAATTCCCCATATCGGACAAAATGTGGCTGCAATGGAAAAATTCCTGGAAAAATACCATCTCCCAAAACTGAATCAGAAAGAATCAGAAAACCTAAACAGACCAATAACAACCAATGAAATAGAAGCAATAATAATAAAAAAAAACTCCCAACAGTCCTGACTGATTTGGCTCAGTGGATGGAGCGTTGGCCTACGGACTGAAGGGTCCCAGGTTCGATTCCGGTCAAGGGCATGTACCTTGGTTGTGGGCACATCCCCAGTGGGGGGTGTACAGGAGGCAGCTGATTGATGTTTCTCTCTCATCGATGTTTCTAACTCTCTATCCCTCTCCCTTCCTCTCTGTAAAAAAACAATAAAATATATTAAAAAAAAAACAACTCCCAACAGACAAAACCCAGGTCTGGACAGCTTCACAGGGGAGTTTTACCAAACCTTCAAAGAACAGCTAACACCTATAACTCCTCAAACTATTCAAAGAAATCCAAGAGTAAGGAGCACTCCCAAGGTCTTTTTATGAGGCCAGCATTATCCTAATTCCAAAACCGGATAGAGAGACTATAAAGAAAGAGAATTACAGGCCAATTTCCCTGATGAACATAGATGCTAAAATCATTGAGAAAATATTAGCAAATTGGATCCAGCAATATATTTAAAAAAATCATATACCACAACCAAGTGGGATTCATTCCAGGGATGCAAGGCTGGTACAATATTCTCAAATCAATAAATGTGATACATCACATAAACAAATTGAAAGACAAAAATCACATGATCACATCAATAGACACAGAAAAAGCATTTGACAAAATCCAACACCCATTTTTGATAAAAACTCTCAGCAAAGTGGGAATAGAGGGAGCATATCTCAACATGATAAAGGCCATATATGACAAACCTACAGTGAACATCATACTCAATGGGCAAAAACTAAAACCATTTCCCCTAAGAACAGGAATAAGACAGCAATGTCCACTGTCACCATTCTTATTCAACATAATACTGGAAGTCCCAGCCACAGCGATCAGACAAGTAGAAGAAAAAAAAGGCATCCAAATTGGAAATGAGGAAGTAAAACTTTCATTATTTGCAGATAACATGATATTGTACATAGAAAACCCTAAAGACTCCACCAAAAAAAAACAAAAAACCTACTAGATTTAATAAAGGAATTTGGCAATGTAGCAAGATACAAAATCAACACCCAGAAGTTGATGGCTTTTTATACACCAATAATGAATTTTCAAAAAGAGAAACTAAACAAATAATCCCATTTGCCATTGTAACAAAAATATTAAGATACTTAGGAATAAACTTAACCAACAAGGTAGAAGACTTGTGCTGGGTCTGACCAGCAGACCATGAGCAATGGATGAATAATCACTCTAACACACATTTCTATGAAAGAGAAGGCTAAGGGGCTGTTTTGCTTTAGAAGCAAACATCCCTGTTCACCTGCCTCCTTAGGCTTTTATTATAACAACAGTTTGAACAAAAATTAACCTTTAGATACAATCACCAGGATAAGCATCCTTGAGAAAACACCTGATCTGTAGTGTCTTTCAAACAAGGACATTTTGAAGTCGAAACATAAAGATTCTAGTAAAACATCCGGGGGCTCAGACTTGTTTGGAACAGTCAAGGCAGGGGCTGCTGCCTTTGGCAAGGTCCCCCAGAGGCCTCTGACCTTTCAGAGAATCCTCCTTACAGACTTTCCAACCAAGTCCCATGCTTTCCCACAGACCTGTACTCAGAAAACTACAGGACATTGAAAAAAGAAATAGAAGAAGATATAAACAAGTGAAAAAATATACCGTGTTCATGGATTGGTGGAATTAACAACATTAAAATGTCCATACTCCCCAAGGAGATCTACAGAGTCAATGCAATCCCTATTAAAATACCAACAGCATATTTCACAGATATAGAACAAATACTCCAAAAATTTATATGGAACCTAAAAAGACCCTGAATAGCTACAGCAATCTTGAGAAAGAAGAACAAAGTTGGAGGAATCACAATACCAGATATCAAGTTATACTACAAAGCCACCATAATCAAACAACCTGGTACTGGTACAAGAAAAGGTATATAGATCAATGGAACAGAACAGAGAACCCAGAAAGCAACCCAAGCCATTATGCTCAATTAATATTTGACAAAAGAGGCAAGAACATACACTGGAGTCAAGACAGTCTCTTCAATAAATGGTGTTGGGAAAATTGGACAGATACATGCAAAAATATGAAACTAGACCACCAACTTACAACATAGACAAGAATAAACTCAAAATGGATAAAAGACCTAAATGTAAGTTGAGAAACAAAAAATCCTAGAAAAAAAACATAGGCAGAAAAATCTCAGACATTGCTTGTAGCAATATGTTTACAGATACATCTCCTAGGGCAAAGGAAACAAAGTAGAAAATAAACAAATGGGACTACATCAAAATAAAAAGCTTCTGCACAAAAAAAGAAACCATCAACAAAATGAAAAGGGCACCCCCTGTATGGGAGAATATATTTGGCAATGATACATCTGATAAGGGGTTAATATCCAAAAAATATAAGGAACTCATACATCTTAACAAAAGGAAGACAAACAATCTAATTTAAAAATGGGCAAAGACCTAAATAGACACTTCCCCAAAGTGGACATACAGATGGCCAAGAGACATATGAAAAAATGCTCAAAGTAACTTATCATCAGAGAGATACAAATTAAAGTGACAATGAGGTATCACCTCACACCTGTTAGAATGGCTATCAACAAATGACAAGTGCTGGCGAGGATGTGGAAAAAAGGGATCCCTAGTACACTGCTGGTGGGAATGCAGACTGATGCAACCATTATGGAAAACAGTATGGAGTTTCCTCAAAAAATTAAAAATGGCCCTAACCAGTTTGGCTCAGTGGATGGAGCATTGTCCTGCAGACTGAAGGGTCCCAGGTTCAATTCTGGTCAAGGGCATGTACCTTGGTTGTGGACACATCCCCAGTAGTGGGTGTGCAGGAGGCAGCTGATCGATGTTTCTCTCTCATCAATGTTTCTAACTCTCTATTCCTCTCCCTTCCTCTCTGTAAAAAATCAATAAAATATATATTTTTTAAAAAATTAAAAATAAACAGCCATTTAACCCAGTGATCCCACTTCTATGAATATATCCTAAGAAACCCGAAACACCAATCAGAAAGAATATATGCTCCCCTATGTTCATAGCAGCACAATTTACAATAGCTAAGATCTGGAAACAGCCCAAATGCACATCAGTAGGTGAGTGGATAAAAAGCTGTGGGACATTTATACCATGGAATACTGTGTAGCCGTAAAAAAAGAAGACTCTCTTACTCTTTGAGACAGCATGGAGGGACCTGGAGAGTATCATGCTAAGTGAAAGAAGTCAGTCAGAGAAAGACAAGTATCATGATCACACCCATATGGGGAATCTAAGGAACAAAATAAACTGATGAACGGAGTGGATCCAGAGACATGGAAGCCTGGAACAGAGTGCGGAGTCTCAGAGGGATGGCGGGGGAGGGATGGTGGTGTGATGTAATCACCCAAAGACCTTGTATGCAAACAAAACAAACAAACAAACAAACAAACAAAAAAGCAGTGGGAAGTCGCCTCTAATCATATCAGGCTTGAGTCTTGAACATGGGCTTGATTGGTAAAAGGTACACCGCAGGAATTCTCAAGCGCTGTTGGCAACCTGATCTTCATGGGTCTACTGTCCATTCTTCCCCTTTTTTGGTGTGTGTTAATCTTCACTCAAGGATATTTTTGCATTGATTTTTAGAGAGAGTGGAAGGAAGAGAGAGAGACAGAGAGAAACATCGGTGTGAGAGAGACACATCAATTGGTTGTCTCCTGCACAGCCCTGAGCAGGGCCGGGGGTCATGCCTGCAACCGAGGTACGTGCCCTTGATTGGAATCAAACCTGGGACCTATCTATGCGTGGGCCGATGCTCTAACCACTGAGCAACTGATTAGGACATTTCTTTTTTTTAAGTATTTTTTGTTGTTGTTGTTGTTAATCCTCACCTGAGGTTATTTTTCCATTAATTTATAGGGAGAGTGGAAGAAAGAGAAAGACAGAGAGAAACATCAGTATGAGAGAAACACATTGATTGGTTGCCTCCTGCATGAGCCCAAACCAGGGCCCAAGCTGGGGAGGAGCCTATAACCAAGGGACATGCCCTTGACTAGAATTGAACCCGGGACCCTTTGGTCCTCAAGCCGATGCTCTATCCACTGAGCCAAACTGGCTAGGGCACATTCCTTTTTTAAAAAACTGAGGCACACTTGACCTCTAACATTATGTTAGTTAGATAGGTGTACAACATAATGATTTGCTATCTGCATCCATGTGAAATGGTCCCCGGCAAGCCTCGCTGCCCTCGGCCGAGGCTGTAGCTTCAATCACACACACCAGGCGGACAGCAAAGCGTCCAAGACCCCTCGGTGCCTGCAGTCCTCCTCCCCTTTGGGGAGATTCTTCTCCTTACTCCTTGTTTCTCCCTAATTTCTCCCACGTGGAATCTATATAGTCATGTTTGTCTCCTTTGCTTTTGTCCTTTATTATCACATGCTTATTATGTGCAAACACCATGCTGGTACCTTTAAGTACACCATCATTTCTTTCTCGAAACAATCCAATGGGAACTTAAATTTCCAGCTCCATAATGAGCTAGGAGTCTTGACTTAAAATACCCTGAAAAGCTTAACATGGTGGACTTAAAGTCTTCTTAAATGAACCAGTGAGTTGGCAGGGAAATAAGGAACGCTAAAAGCAAAGACTAAGTTAAGATAGGAAGCCAAGGCGTAAGGGGCGTACTGAAGCCAACTTTGGCCAAACCAGGTGCACTGAACCTTCAGCAGCACCAGCCGCGGCAGGACCCTCACAGCAATCTGAACCCTGCAGGGAGAGTGCAGACTGCAGCCCCCCCCCTCCACCCCCGGGAAAGGCAAGTAAGATTGCTGGTCTCTAAACGTGGTGCAGGTGCCGGGGTCCAACCCCAGCGGGTCCAGGGGTTCCCAAAGGCGTAGACGGAGTCGGCGAAGAAGGAATGACACGGAGACAGCGTTCAGTTGATCAGCAGCCTAGCCAGGATCTCTAGCCCGGATCTCCAGCCAAGTTCTGGTCTCGATCTCCAGAGAGGTTCTGCTGTTTATTGTCTTGTTACATCCGTATTTATCCCAGTTGATTTTAATCCTGTCAATTTCTATTACAAAGGTTAGGGCGTTTCTTATCTCCATTCCAGGGAGTAAAGATTATGTAGCTTAAGCATGTTTGTTTGTAGTGATTAACTACCCGCCTGGCACTTAGTTAAGGAGTTTCATCCCCTCCCCGACTTCAGGGAAAAATTCCTACCTGGGGAAACAACCTTTCTAGGAGAGGTGACCTTGGTTAAAACACACAGCGCTAAGGGGAGCAAACATATTAAGAACAGTATGCTATATATGCCAGGTCCCTTGAAACATATGCTGTGCAGATGTTTCTATCCTGCAGCGACTATGTCAAGCAGCAAGGATGGACCGGCTTCCGGCAGTGCAGGGAAGGGAGAAGAAAGGGACATATGTCGAGAGGAGAAACCAAGATGGCAGCATAGGTTAACGCCGGAGATTGCTGCCTCAAACAACCACTTCAAAAAACAACTAAAAGACGGAACGGACATCATCCAGAACCACAGGAAGGCTGACTGAGTGGAAATTCTACAACTAGGAGGAAAGAGAATATCATACCCAGACTCAGAGGAGGCGCAGTGCTGAAGTGAAATACTAAGGTGCGGAGTGCACGCGGAGCCGGCTGGAGGTGGAGGGCACGGTTGTTGTTTTCAATAGGGAGGGAGTTTCAGACTCTGAGCTCCAGATCCGGGCGAGTCTCTAGGGACCCAGACTCAAACGGGAGAAGTGGGACTGTCTGGCTTCAGTCAGAACTCGAAGGCAGCTTTCTCTCCGAGGTTTGCAGCAGTTGCTGGGACTCTGTGAGGCAGAGCTCCTAGGGACAGAACTGAGAGCAGCCATAACTGCTCCCTCCGGCCCGCCCTGTAGATCCCCGGGGACCCGCCCCGCCCAAGCCCTGCGCAGAGCCATTTGCCGGATAGCCTCAGGCAAACGCTAGATTAGCACCGCCCTAGAGATCCAGCACAGAAGCTCTCCCACTGCAGACACAGCTGACTCTCATAGCCAGTTAGCCTGGAGGTCAAATTACCCCCGGTATTGCCGACAACAATCAAGGCTTAACTACAACAAGACTGCGCACAAAGACCACTAGGGGGTGCACCAAGAAAGCATAAAAAATGCGGAGACAAAGAAACAGGACAAAACTGTCAATGGAGGATATTGAGTTCAGAACCACACTTTTTTTAAAAATATATTTTATTGATTTTTTTACAGAGAGGAAGGGAGAGAGATAGAGAGTTAGAAACATCGATGAGAGAGAAACATCGATCAGCTGCCTCCTGCACATCTCCTACTGGGGATGTGCCCACAACCCAGGTACATGCCCTTGACCGGAATCGAACCTGGGACCTTTCAGTCCGCAGGCCGACGCTCTATCCACTGAGCCAAACCGGTTTCGGCAAGAACCACACTTTTAAGGTCTCTTAAGAACTGTCTAGAAGCCGCCGATAAATGTAGTGAGATCCTCAAGAAATCTAATGAGACCCTCGATGTTGTGATAAAGAGCCAACTAGAAATTAAGCATACACTGACTGAAATAATGAATACTATACAGACTCCCAACAGCAGACCAGAGGAGCGCAAGAATCAAGTCAAAGATTTGAAATGCGAAGAAGCAAAAAACACCCAACTGGAAAAGCAAAATGAAAAAAGAATCCGAAAATACGAAGATAGTGTAAGGAGCCTCTGGGACAGCTTCAAGCGTACCAACATCAGAATTATAGTGGTGCCAGAAGATGAGAGAGAGCAAGATATTGAAAACCTATTTGAAGAAATAATGACAGAAAACTTCCCCCACCTGGTGAAAGAAATAGACTTACAGGTCCAGGAAGCGCAGAGAACCCCAAACAAAAGGAATCCAAAGAGGACCACACCAAGGCACATCATCATTAAAATGCCAAGAGCAAAAGACAAAGAGAGAATCTTAAAAGCAGCAAGAGAAAGAAACTCAGTTACCTACAAGGGAATACCCATACGACTGTCAGCTGATTTCTCAACAGAAACTTTGCAGGCCAGAAGGGAATGGCAAGAAATATTCAAAGTGATGAATACCAAGAACCTACAACCAAGATTACTTTACCCAGCAAAGCTATCATTCAGAACTGAAGGTCAGATAAAGAGCTTCACAGATAAGGAAAAGCTAAAGGAGTTCATCACCACCAAACCAGTATTATATGAAATGCTGAAAGGTATCCTTTAAGAAGAGGAAGAAGAAGAAAAAGGTAAAGATACAAATTATGAACAACAAACATGCATCTATCAACAAGTGAATCTAAGAATCAAGTGAATAAATAATCTGGTGATCATAATAGAATCAGGGACATAGAAAGGGAATGGACTGACTATTCTTGTGGGGGAAAGGGGTGTGGGAGATGCGGGAAGAGACTGGACAAAAATCGTGCACGTATGGATGAGGACAGTGGGTGGGGAGTGAGGGTGGAGGGTAGGGCGGGAACTGGGAGGAGGGGAGTTATGGGGGGAAAAAAGAGGAACAAATGTAATAATCTGAACAATAAAGATTTAATTAAAAAAAAAAAGAAAGGGACATATGTCAAGAAATAGCTGTAACCACAATACTTCACATGGTTTGCAGCCCCAAATCATGGGTAATTCAAAAGACCTCAAGCCTATCATTTAATTCAAAAGAATTCTTGAATGATAATGCCTTCGTATGCCTGGCCCAAGCATGCAAATTCTTCGTGGAAGATCAGATCTTCACCTCAGGCCTCACGGAACTTCTACAGATAACATCACAAGAAAAGTAAATTCGTAGTCATAGCTCTCAATCACTAATGAAAACAGACGCCAGGAGTGACAGCCAGCAGGAAGCCAGCTGCACGGACGGGCACCGGGATGAGCACACCCAGAGCACAAAGCCACGGGCTTACGTGTGTCACAGCTGTAGAGCTGACCACAGATGTCCGCTCTCCATTTCAACAATAGAGTCCTCAAGTTTCAGCTGAGTGTGTGTCCACCCGCCTAGACAGTGTGCTTCCGTATCGTTGAAGCCGTCTGTAAAGATGTGACCATATTCTGGCTTATGGTGCAGAAGCAGACAGCAATAACCTCTCATGAAGTTACAAAACAAGATAAAATTAAAATACTTGATAACATTAGGGTATGAGTTGGGAAATGGTAATAAGAATTAAAATGTGCCGAGGTCCTTGTATTGTTTTGAGGAAGAGTAAAACATGAGTTACACTTAGACTATAGTAAGTACACACGTGAAGTTCTTTTTAGGATGACCTCTCACAGGTGCGATCTGGGCTGTAATTCAGGACCCATGCGATTCTAGAGGGAAAGAAGATTTCTTTCTCACACTGCTGCTATTTTTTAGCCACAGAATAGGATTGCTGTGAACCCAGGACCCAACCCATCACTGACGGCCCCTTGCCCTCTGCCTCAGGAACTGCCCATCACGGCTGCCTGGACATCTGCGTCTGAGCCTTTCCCAGTGCACCCATCTCTTCCGGACTCTGACTCACTCATTCCAGAGTCCCGGGTGTCTCCAGTGCCTCCCGCTTGCCAACTCCTTTCTAACAGGTCTCACGTTGGGGATGCTCATTCAAATAAATGACCACACTCACTCTGTGTGGAACTCCCATTGGTCACACACCTCCTGCCCTGGCCACAGGATGTCTTCTCCATGAGCTCCCCAAACCTCCCACGCATTTGGGTGTGACCAGTCATGCTCACTTAGCAGACCATGTGTGCTTTCTGCTGCTGCGGTCTTCCGTGTCCGGACCCAATGGGAAGCTCCCGGCGGACTAGGACTAACAGACTTGAGTCTCCTAATGTGGCCGGAGGCGCACCTACTGGGAGATGCCTCACTGGCGCTTCGGAGAAGGAACATCCATGGATCCCAGAGTGGAAAAGCTCCTACGGATTCCTCTGAAAATAGGCAAGGTGGGAAGTCCTGTGCTTGAAGTCATACGCCCCCTCAGTCTGACGGGTGGCTTGTTCTTGAAAATTCAACACTCTCCCCACGCCCTCAGCCCCAATGCCGGGGACACCGCCGAGATGGCTACATTGAGCCCTGTACCCCTCTTCCCCTGTTCACTCATTAATTGTTGAAGGCATACTGCTCACCAGCCTTCTGCCGTATATCTGCCTTCTGCCCATAACCCAGGGCCCAGATCTCTCATTACTGCTCTCCTTAGAGTCTCCTATTTCTGTTTGTCCCCTTAGCTCAGTTCATTAGGGCATCTTCCCTGCTAAAAGAGCAGGCCCACAGGACTCCCTGACCGGGAGAAAGAAGTAGAACAGGTTTCTGGCCCCATCCCTGCCTCAGAGGGTGGGTCCCTTCCACTCTGACAATCTTGATTACCTTGTCCCATTGTGCTTCCTGCTGCAACCCAGCCCAATGCCCTGTCTAGTGTGATCATGTCTTTCTCCTTTCTCACCTTCCTCTTGACCCCTAGTCTATGCCTTCCCAGGCTCAGTATTGTTTTGTTAGCTGCTCAAAGCTGACAGAAGAACAAGTCAACTTCTCGACTCCTCCCCCACCCATCTGAAGCTATAAATTCCCCTGCAGCTCTTCCATGATAAAGAGGCAACAGCATCGCATGGAGAAAGCTTAAGGAACCCAGGCATCCAGTCTCTCACCCCACCTCCTAGCTCACGGCTCTTCCAAGAACACATACTTAGGAGACCCCAGCTCCTGGAAGCGTCAGCCTTTACCTCTTCACCTGGAACTCTCCTTTCTTGAGAATACTGCTCTTTGCCTTCTAGGGCTTGGCCGCATCTGGGATCCACGCATCTTGCTTTCTGGACACCAAGAAGCAGATCGAGATGCAGACAGGAAGCCCTCCCTTGAAGTATTGGCTACTATTACATCTCCTGCTTTTAGGACATGGTGAGTGATTTCCTTAAAAGTGGGTGGTCTGAGAACCTTTGAGGGACTGCAGAGTGGTGACCACTCCCAGGGTGGCTGCGGTGGTCCTCCATGTGAGCACCTTCATTTTGCTCCAATCACTCCAGTCTAACAACGAATGACCTGGTAGGCTGGCAGAGCACAGCGTTAAGACTGGTCTCAGTGCTTTGGGTGAGCTGTTTAACTTCTCTGTGCCTAGGTTTCTGCATCTATAAAACGGTAATGACTTATATGATGTGACTGGGGCAGGGGGAGTTAAATAGTAAGGACGGGAAGAATTGTCTACTTTAAAAAATATCACTCATCTATATTCTACAAATTTAATTTCTCTCCTGTTCCTAACCTGATTTACATCATCCTAATCAGCCTCAGACCAAGGAGAATAGAAGTCAAGAGTCAAAACAGACTCCCACCCTGTCCCATAGCCCTGGCACTCAGACCTCAGAGGTCCTAGTGCACAACCAGAAAGCAGGACTTCCTAGAGAGTTCATCATTTGGAATCAAAATTAGGCCTCTTATTATTTTGACTCACCTGTTCTCCAAAGCTTCTCAGGTCAAAGCCACTCTCTCTCACATGTCACCTCTACATGTGGTCATCTACGTTTCCTACTTAGTTTTACTCATGATTCTGATCTTACCTCCAATTTCTATCCTATTGCAGAATTTGGGGATCTTCCCAAAATAGAGCTATACTCTAACCTTATGTTACTTGAAATAAAACTGAGGGAAAATACACACATGCAGAGTGAGGTGAGGAGCACCCGTGTCCCAGGCAGCAGGGAAACGAGCCCCAATGAGATAGATGCAAACTCAGGGAGAGGCCGCATGTCTGTCCTTCAGGGTCTTGAGGGCAAACAGTGGGCACAACCTAAACTCCAGGTGAGCCTCCCTACACTTGTGGTATTGATTTATGGCGCTTAATCTGGGCAGATCATGCACATTTAACCTACACATAACCTGTTCTTCTCCAGCTTCTGCCAAGGTGGTCAGGAGCCCTTGGCACTCCAATGCCAATAGAACCACTCGCCCGTTAGAAGAGACAGATAGCTGGCCACATCTCAAACTCTGATTCATTCAGTCTGGAATGGTTTGTGTAGACCTCTTTATTTTCTACTAGTGGCCTGGTGCATGGATTCATGCACATTGAAAGGAAATTAATTAGAAGAAATATTTTAATATCACTATTCGCCCTTTCTCTGTAATAGAAGTGTCAACCAAATTCACGATTGACAATGACAGATGAAAACACACATGTGCAGGTGGTGCCAGCGAGAGCTTTATATGTATTGCACATACATGCATGGGTCAGCTTAGCCTTTTATAGATATAGAATAAATTTGGTTAATTTGACCTGCTATCTGATGTAGCTAAACTTTTTCCAGCCCAGTGAAGCACCCTAACTTCTCTTTCAGGTAATTGTCAGCAACACAGCAGTAAATATCAACATGAAGCAGATTATTATTATAGATCATGCAGGGAGAACAAAGGGTAAATATTTAACTGCAGCAGTGTTTGACTATATTCTGTGCAGTGAGAAAACCTGAAGTAATTTTTAAAGTCCACCATTTCTTACCTCTTTTCAGTCGGGTCAAGTTTCTAAGCTTTCTAAATCTCCATTTTCCAGTTAATGAAAAGAAAATAGGATTCCACCAAGCCTCCTATCCACCTACTCCAGGACTTGTGTGAGGATCAAATGAGATGAGGCACGGGAAAACACTTCACAGACATTTGGTTAAAGTGTGAAATGTTTCCACCTGGCTATAGAGCAAGTCCTGTTCCTTGGCTGAAGAAACTGAAAGGAGGCTAGTCACTAGGGAGAGGGAACCGGGCATTGCTACATGACATCATTACCCATACGGTTGGACACTTAGCATATTAGCCTTTTATATAGATAGACTAGAGGCCCAGTGCACAAAAATTTGTGCACTCAGGGGGGAGGGGGGATCCTTCAGCCCGCCTGTGCCCTCTCGCAGTCTGGGACCCCTCGGGAGATAACAACCTGTTGGCTTAGGCCTGCTCCCGGGGGCGCAGAGGGCAGGCCTAATCCCTAGGTGCAGCCCCTGGTTGGGCTCAGAGCAGGGCCGATTCGGGAGTTGGGGCGCTGCCCCCTGTCATGCACAGAGCAGGGCGGATTGGGAGGTTGCGATGCCACCCTCAGTCATGCTCAGGGTAGGGCCGATTGGAGGGTTGGGGCACCGCCCCCGTCACACTCAAGACAGGGTCGATGGGGAGGTTGCGGTGCCACCCCATCACTCACAGAGCAGGGCCCATCAGGGGGTTGGGGAGCTCCCCACTGTCATGCACAGAGCAGGGTCGATCAGGGGGTTGGGGAGCTCCCCCCTGTCATGCACAGAGCAGGGCCGATCAGGGGGTTAGGGCGCCGCCACTCTCACACTCAGAGCAGGGCCGATGGGGAGGTTATGGCTCTACCACATAACACACAGAGCAGGGCCCGTGGGGGGGGGGGGTTGGGGCGCCACCCTCTATCACCCACAGAGCAGGGCCGATCAGGGGGTTGGGGTGCCGCCACTCTCACACTCAGGGCAGGGCTGATGGGGAGGTTATGGCTCTACCCCGTCACACACAGAGGAGGGCCCATGGAGGGCGGGGGAAGGAGGGTTGGGGCACTGCACCCTGTCACACACAGAGCAGGGCCGATCAGGGGGTTGGGGAGCTCCCCCCTATCAGGCACAGAGCAGGGCCGATCAGGAGGTTGGGGCGCCTTCCCCTGTCAGGAACAGAGCAGGGCAGATAGGGAGGTTGTGGCCCCGCCCCCTGTCACACACAGAGCCGCAGGGTGATCAGGGGGTTTGAGTGCTGCCCCCTGTCATGCTGATTCCGGTGCCAGGAGGCCTCTCGGCTCCGCTGATCCCGGTGCTTGGAGGCATATTACCCTTTTACTATATAGGATAGAGGCCTGGTGCATGGGTGGGGCTGGCTGGTTTGCCCTGAAGGGTGTCCTGGATCAGGCTGGGGGTCCCCACTGGGGTGCCTGGCCAGCCTGGGTGAGGGGATGATGGCTGTTTGCAGCTGGTCACACACCCTTCAGGGTGGGGGTCCCCACTGGGGTGCCTGCCCAGTCTGGGTGAGGGGCTGAGGGCTGTTTTTTTGTTTGTTTGTTTGTTTTAAAATATATTTTATTGATTTTCCACAAAGAGGAAGGGAGAGAGACAGAGAGTCAGAAACATCAATGAGAGAGAAACATCGACCAGCTGCCTCCTGCACATCCCCCACTGGGGATGTGCCCGCAACCCAGGTACATGCCCTTGACCGGAATCGAACCTGGGACCTTTCAGTCCGCAGGCCGACGCTCTATCCACTGAGCCAAACCGGTTTCGGCGTGAGGGCTGTTTTTAGTCTGGGACTGAAGCTCCCAACTGCTCCTTTTTTTCTTTTTCTTTTTCTTTTTTTATTCTGGGCCACCTTTAGCTCTGAGGCTCCAGCTCTTAGGCCTCCGCTCCTGAAAGCAGGTATCTGGTTTGTTTTGGTTCTATAATCGAAACTCTGTATCAACTCCAGCTCTGAGATCCCAGCCTGCTGAAAGCTGGTCTGGGGTTTGGTTTAGCTTCTATATTTGTTACAATGTTTCTTAAACTGCAAGCTCAGAGGCCAGCAAGGCAGGCGGGGAATGTTGCAGTTCTCCGTCACTGAAGCAAGCAAGCCTCATGTTCAGTTTAAGCTGCCTGGCTGCCGGCCGCCATCTTGGCTGGCAGTTAATTTGCATATCACTCTGATTAGCCAATGGGAAGGGTAGCGGTCATATGCCAATTACCATGTTTCTCTTTTATTAGATAGGATAAGCTCTCCAGGTGACCCTAATGTAGGTGTTTTCTGAATAACACTGAGAAATATTTTCCAAGGAGGGAGCAACACTACTTTAAGACTGAATGAATCAATATACTAGTTTCACCTGGTCCTACAATTTCTTTATGATAATTTTAATCTGTATTAGATCTTGTATAGAAGATTTTGGAATAAGCTTATTGCCAGTGAAACTAGGTCAGCTAACCCTGGTGTTGGGGCTGGGTTGGGAGGATGACAGAGTGAGGCAGCTACTAGTAAAGTTGCAGGCTCAACAGCTTGGGTTCAAATTCTGTTCTACTACTGACCAGCTATATAAACTTCGGCTAGATTCAACATCTCTAAGCCTTCATTTCTTCATCTTAGCTGGTAAGAGTAATAGAATCTATTTCATGGGCTTGTGTGAGCATTAAATAGAATTACCTATGTAACGAATTTAAACCAAATGTTGAGCAGAAAGTATATATTCTCTCAAATGTGTCATCATTTATCATTATCATCAGGTATAACTTCCAGTGATAATAGCATAACTCCCAATGCTGGATCCAGTGCTACCCCCAGTGGAAACAGCGAAACCACCACCACTGCATCCAGTGCTACCCCCAGTGGAAACAGCGAAACCACCACCACTGGATCCAGTGCTACCCCCAGTGGAAACAGCGAAACCACCACCACTGCATCCAGTGCTACCCCCAGTGGAAACAGCGAAACCACCACCACTGCATCCAGTGCTACCCCCAGTGGAAACAGCGAAACCACCACCACTGCATCCAGTGCTACCCCCAGTGGCAACAGTAGAACCACCACCGCTGCATCCAGTGTTACCCACAGTGGAAACAGCGGAACCCCCACCACTGCATCCAGTGCTACCCCCAGTGGCAACAGCAGAACCACCACCACTGGATACAGTGCTACCCCCAGTGGCAACAGCAGAACCACCACCACTGCATCCAGTGCTACCCCCAGTGGCAACAGCACAGCCCCCACCACTGGATCCAGTGCTACCTCCAGTGGCAACAGCAGAACCACCACCACTGCATCCAGTGCTACCCCCAGTGGCAACAGCAGAACCCCCACCACTGGATCCAATGCTACCCCCAGTGGCAACAGCAGAGCCCCTTCACCTTCTCCACCTGGGATGCACACAACTTCCAATGTGCTTAGCATAAGTGCTACAACCTCAACGAGCAGCGTGAGGCCCAAAGGGTCCCTGAAGCCATGGGAAATCTTCCTCATCACGCTGGGCTCGGCTGCAGTGGCTGTGGGGCTCTTCGCTGGGCTCTTCCTCTGTGTGGTGAGCGCCTAATGAGCAGGGAAGTGCCTGGGGAGGAGCAGCAGGAACGAGGAAGTGGTCTCAGGAGCAGGGGAGCCGGGCCGGGGCTGAGCAGGGAGGAAGACGTACTAAGAGAAGGAGCCACCGTGGAAGAGGGAACTATTGACTGGAGAGAAAGGGCTGGAAGAAGGAGAGGGCTGGAGGGCCCGAGGTTTGAAGGGGAGGAGACTCTGGAAGGCGTCCGTGGTGAAGACCTGTGAGAGGGGTACAGTGTTGAAACTATTCTCCCTTCTTGTTCTAGAGAAACTCCCTGTGCCTGAGAGATGCCTTTGACGCAGCTGTCTACCATCCCCACGACCTCCACGTGGGCCCGGGCCCCGGAGGGCGGGAGGGCTCCCACTGCAGGCCGAGGTGGAGGAGACGGGGGTCCTCCGCAGTCCTGGAGATGAGAGGGCCGCACCCAGGGCCCTGAGCAGCTGGCCAGGGCCACACCTTCCTGGAGGAAGCTGGCCTGGGGGGCGGGAGACCCGAGTGCCTTGTTCATCCCCAGGAGTCCCCTCCCAGCCCTGTTGGGACCTGCGACAGCCTCGGGGAAGACACTTCCTCCCTCTCGGCTGCTTGTACCAGACGTTGGAGAGAGGAGCCACTCTTCCTTGGTCATTTAGCTAAGAAATAAACACACCGGAAGGAGCTCAGAGCCTGTGAGTGAGGGACTGAGTGGGTGAGAAACTGTTGGGAGCACTAACTCCTGAATCCTGCTCCTGCGCCAACTGTGGGAACAGGTCCTTCTCTGCCAGGGGCAGTGCCCCGTGAACACCGGGCGTTAGACAGAGACATGAGGAGTCGCTGTGAGGCTATAAGAGACTCTTTATCACAGACCAGTAGCCACTGCTAACAAGGGGCCATCAGACAAAACCGTTCTTCAAAGCTGCCCCACAAGGTAGCCGCAAACACAGGAGCCCAGTCACACAGCAGCCACTCCTAATGCAGTACACACCCAGGAGCCCCGTACACAGCAGCCCCTGCTAATACAGTACACACCCAGGAGCCCCGTACACAGCAGCCCCTGCTAATACAGTACACACCCAGGAGCCCCGTACACAGCAGCCCCTGCTAATACAGTACACACCCAGGAGCCCCATACACAGTAGCCCCTGCTAATACAGTACACACCCAGGAGCCCCGTACACAGCAGCCCCTGCTAATACAGTACACACCCAGGAACCCCGTAACAGCAGCCCCTGCTGACACAGTACACACACAGGAGCCCCGTACACACAGCAGCCCCTGCTAATGCAGTACACACCCAGGAGCCCCGTACACAGCAGCCCCTGCTAATGCAGTACACACCCAGGAGCCCCGTACACACAGCAGCCCCTGCTAATGCAGTACACACACAGGAGCCCTGTACACAGCAGCCCCTGCTAATACAGTACACACACAGGAGCCCTGTACACAGCAGCCCCTGCTAATACAGTACACACAAAGGAGCCCAGTACACAGCAGCCCCTGCTAACACAGTACACACACACAGGAGCCCTGTACACCCAGCAGCCCCTGCTAACACAGTACACAAACAGGAGCCCCGTACACACAGCAACCCCTGCTAATACAGTACACACACAGGAACCCTATACACACAGCAGCCCCTGCTAATACAGTACACACACAGGAGCCCTGTACACAGCAGCCCCTGCTAATACAGTACACACACAGGAACCCTATACACACAGCAGCCCCTGCTAATACAGTACACACACAGGAGCCCTGTACACAGCAGCCCCTGCTAATACAGTACACACACGGGAGCCCAGTACACAGCAGCCCCTGCTAACACAGTACACACACACGAGTCCCGTACATAGCAGCCCCTGCTAATACAGTACACACACAGGAGCCCTGTAAACAGCATACACTGCTAATACAGTACACACACAGGAGCCCTGTACACACAGCAGCCCCTGCGAATACAGTACACACGCACGAGCCCCGTACATAGCAGCCCCTGCTAATACAGTACACAAACAGGAGCCCCGTACATAGCAGCCCCTTCTAACACAGTACACACACAGGAGCCCCGTACATAGCAGCCCCTGATAATACAGTACACACACGGGAGCCCCGTACATAGCAACCACCGCTAATACAGTACACACACAGGAGCCCTGTACACACAGCAGCCCCTGATAATACAGTACACACACAGGAGCCCCGTACATAGCAGCCCCTGCTAACACAGTACACACACAGGAGCCCCGTACACACAGCAGCCCCTGATAATACAGTACACACACAGGAGCCCCGTACACACAGCAGTCCCTGCTAACACAGTACACACACAGGAGCCCCGTACACAGCAGCCCCTGCTAATACAGTACACACACAGGAGCCCTGTACACAGCAGCCCCTGCTAATACAGTACACACACAGGAGCCCTGTACACAGCAGCCCCTGCTAATACAGTACACACACAGGAGCCCTGTACACAGCAGCCCCTGCTAATACAGTACACACACAGGAGCCCTGTACACAGCAGCCCCTGCTAATACAGTACACACACAGGAGCCCTGTACATAGCAGCCCCTGCTAATACAGTACACACACAGGAGCCCAGTACACACAGCAGCCCCTGCTAATACAGTACACACACAGGAGCCCAGTACACACAGCAGCCCCTGCTAATACAGTACACACACAGGAGCCCCGTACACACAGGAGCCCCTGCTAACACAGGACAAACATGGGAACCCAGTCAAGCAGCCGCCCATGGGCCGGTCAACAACACATCTTCATACCAACTGAGGCAAAAGAGGCTTCTTGCCAAACAGTGAGATTATTGGGGTTGTAGAAAGATACACCTGCACGTGCGTGCAGTACAATCACTGTGTCCTTGTTTTTGCCCCTGCATATGGCAAATTGCCTTTGAACATCCGGTGGGCTCTAGACAGAGCCCCCACTCAAATTGCCATGAACAGCTGGCGTACTCTGATTAGGGTCCCACACTCCACCCCTTATGCCAGATAGTCTTCTAACGGGTACCCTGGCCTAGTTGCCAGCTCCTTGAATACAGAGCCTACAACAATACCAATTGTAGCATGTTAGGAGCAGTATTCCGGCCCTATAGTAAAACTCACAAATGCCTAATGCCATGTCCCTGACAGTCCACCCCACCAATCTCGGAGGGGTCATGCGGGAGGGCCTGTATGGCCTGTACTTCATTATCTCTTTCAGGGCACTGCTTACATTCCCAGGGCTGGACCAAGGGGCGTGACTGTCACTTATAGTCGTACCCGCTTCCCCAGGGGGATAGGAGGGCTACCCAGGGCCCTTCCCTAGTAACAGACCATGGCCAGGTCCACACTCCCTGTCCCCCCTCTGCCAAGGGGGAGGCCTTGGGTTGCAGCAGCTCGTCTGTTGCTTTTACCTGCACTGCAGTGTCTGAGGAAACCTCGTACAGACTCTTCCAGCCGAGTCTTTCAGGCTACGTGGGTCCCCACAGGGGCCTGGCCTACTAGTCACTGTTGCTTGTGCCATCGTGGCAACTACAAGGACAGCCCAGCTGTGCGTTCCAATGGCCAAAGTATCCAAACGGACAGTCACAGCCGCCCATGTGGCTGGGCTCTTCCCCACCTGCCCGGGCCGTGTCCCACCTGGTCTCCGGGAGGGGCGGACCCTCTCCGAAAGGACTAGGGAGCACCTCCTCCCCAGGCGTGTCATCCCTGCACAGGTCTCAGGTGTCACAGGACCCAGCAGGGCTTGCAATCCCTGGGACAGAGGGCTGGTCCTCACCGCGGCGCTCTGTTCCAGAGAGGCCCCCACTTTGCTAAAGGTGGGGTTTGTGCTGCTCCCGACATGGGCTGGTCACACAGGCCTGCAAAGCAGCACTCATGGCTGCCCACTGTCTCCCAACAAGAGAGCATCAGCTCCCGGTTTCCATCATCACTGGGACCAAAACCTGATGGGTACCTGTCTCCGCCCACTTGGGCGACTGCCCTCTTGGCAGCTAAGCATCCTCTAGTTCTGGGGTTCAACCCCACGTCGCCCCCTTCCATGACAACTGACAATGGCGTAACAACGGCGCCAAGTGGGGACTGAACACTCGCCAAAACCCTAAAAGGCCAACATAGGTCTGTAACAACTCCTGGCAGCTGCGTTCATGTTCTGCAAGAGAATCAGAGCTAACACATCATTACCACATGGAACACTGGCCCCGGGGGAGGCTTGCCCAGGCCACTGCACAGTGGTGCCGCCCTCGCGCCGGAGTTGGGTGGTCCAGGAGATCCGCTATGGCCTGCACACCGGAGGGTGATGGGGGAGGCACTTCATTCCGTTCTCTGCAATCCTCGGTCAGTCGGGTCAGTAGCTGTCAGGCACCGGAGACTGCGGGGCTGCCTGTGGCGGACGATCCTCACCTTCTCCAGCGGCAACACCGCCTGTCCAATCTCCCCAAGATGCACGCCTGCACGGGAGAGAGTGGCTTGGGGCACACAGACAGCTCTGCCTCCGCACCCGGCTACATGGGCAACGGGGCCCGCCATCCATCCGGCCAACTGCAGTCTGCACCAGCGGGCTCAACATACAGCCTCCAGGGCCGCCAACCGGGCCGGTGTCTAGGAGATCAAGGCTTGGCTCTCTGGTCAAGGGCACATGCCCTGGTTGCAGACTTGATCCCCAGTAGGGGGTGTGCAGGAGGCAGCCAATCAATGATTCTCTATGTTTCTATCTCTCTCTCTCTTCCTCTTCCTTCCTCTCTGAAATCAATAAAAAAGCAAAACAAAACAAACAAACAAGAAAAACTCCTTCTCTCTGAGATCACTGCTCCACCAGCGACTGCCCAGTGTCCCTGAGAGCACTCCTGGGGACTGAGGCGAGAATTAAACCCTCGTGCGCATTGTGAAACGCTCATTACCCGCAGCGGCTTGGGCATCTGGCCCCCAGGTCTTTCGCTGCTCCTGCTCCCGGCTTGGGCATCTGGCCCCCAGGTCTTTCGCTGCTCCTGCTCCCGGCAGCGCACGGGCTCCCGCGGACCGCTGGCTTGCTGGGCGGGCTGTGGAGCTCGGCTCCCTGAAGCTCAGTTTCTCCCAAACCCCACTGCTCCCCACCGCTCCCCCGGGGTCCGGTCAGGCAGCAGGGACGGCAGAGTCTTCTCTGCCACCACCAGCGTCACCTCGCCCTGTTCCCCATTCCCCAGGGGTCCAAGGCATCTGACCACGGCTAACACATGCCACAGCCTGTCGGAGGAAGCATGACTTTGGGGGGCAGACAGGGCACTAACCCTTGAATCCTGTTCCTGACGCCAATTGTAGGAGCACTTACTCCTGTACCCTGCTCACAGCGCCAATTATGGCAGCAAGTTCCTCCTTGATCCTGCTCAACTACGCCAGCTATGGGGTGCACAGCTCCTCTGCTAGGGGCTGTATCCCCGTGGACGCCAGGCAGCGGATGAAGACGATATGAGAAGTCCTAGGTGTGTAGGAGAGTCTTTATTGCAGGCCAAGTAGCCATTGCTAACAAGGAGCCATCAGACAAAGAGTTCTTCAAAGGAGCCCCAGGAAAGAGCCACAGCAAACACAGCAGCCCCTGCTAACACAGTACACACACTGGAGCCCTGTACACAGCAGCCCCTGATAATACAGTACACACCCAGGAGCCCTGTACACAGCAGCCCCTGCTAACACAGTACACACACACAGGAGCCCTGTACACACAGCAGCCCCTGCTAACACAGTACACACACTGGAGCCCTGTACACAGCAGCCCCTGATAATACAGTACACACCCAGGAGCCCTGTACACAGCAGCCCCTGCTAACACAGTACACACACAGGAGCCCTGTACACACAGCAGCCCCTGCTAATACAGTACACACACAGGAGCCCCGTACACACAGCAGCCCCTGCTAATACAGTACACACACAGGAGCCCCGTACACACAGCAGCCCCTGCTAATACAGTACACACACAGGAGCCCTGTACACACAACAGCCCCTGATAATAAAGTACACACACAGGAGCCCTGTACACACAGCAGCCCCTGCCAATACAGTACACACACAGGAGCCCTGTACACACAGCAGCCCCTGATAATAAAGTACACACACAGGAGCCCTGTACACACAGCAGCCCCTGCCAATACAGTACACACACAGGAGCCCCGTACACACAGCAGCCCCTGCTAACACAGTACACACACGGGAGCCCTGTACACAGAGCAGCCCCTGATAATACAGTACACACACAGGAGCCCTGTACACACAGCAGCCCCTGCCAATACAGTACACACACAGGAGCCCCGTACACACAGCAGCCCCTGCTAACACAGTACACACACGGGAGCCCTGTACACACAGCAGCCCCTGATAATACAGTACACACACAGGAGCCTGTACACACAGCAGCCCCTGCCAATACAGTACACACACAGGAGCCCCGTACACACAGCAGCCCCTGCTAATACAGTACACACACAGGAGCCCTGTACACACAGCAGCCCCTGATAATACAGTACACACACAGGAGCCCTGTACACACAGCAGCCCCTGCTAATACAGTACACACACAGGAGCCCTGTACACAGCAGCCCCTGCTAATACAGTACACACACGGGAGCCCAGTACACAGCAGCCCCTGCTAACACAGTACACACACACGAGTCCCGTACATAGCAGCCCCTGCTAATACAGTACACACACAGGAGCCCTGTAAACAGCATACACTGCTAATACAGTACACACACAGGAGCCCTGTACACACAGCAGCCCCTGCGAATACAGTACACACGCACGAGCCCCGTACATAGCAGCCCCTGCTAATACAGTACACAAACAGGAGCCCCGTACATAGCAGCCCCTGATAATACAGTACACACACAGGAGCCCCGTACACACAGCAGCCCCTGATAATACAGTACACACACAGGAGCCCCGTACATAGCAGCCCCTGCTAACACAGTACACACACAGGAGCCCCGTACACAGCAGCCCCTGCTAACACAGTACACACACAGGAGCCCCGTACATAGCAGCCCCTGATAATACAGTACACACACAGGAGCCCGGTACATAGCAACCACCGCTAATACAGTACACACACAGGAGCCCTGTACACACAGCAGCCCCTGCTAATACAGTACACACACAGGAGCCCTGTAAACAGCATACACTGCTAATACAGTACACACACAAGAGCCCTGTACACACAGCAGCCCCTGCAAATACAGTACACACACAGGAGCCCCGTACACAGCAGCCCCTGCTAATGCAGTACACACACAGGAGCTCCGTACATAGCAGCCCCTGATAATACAGTACACACACAGGAGCCCTGTACACAGCAGCCCCTGCTAATACAGTACACACACAGGAGCCCTGTACACAGCAGCCCCTGCTAATACAGTACACACACAGGAGCCCTGTACACAGCAGCCCCTGCTAATACAGTACACACACAGGAGCCCTGTACACAGCAGCCCCTGCTAATACAGTACACACACAGGAGCCCTGTACACAGCAGCCCCTGCTAATACAGTACACACACAGGAGCCCTGTACACAGCAGCCCCTGATAATACAGTACACACACAGGAGCCCCGTACATAGCAGCCCCTGCTAACACAGTACACACACAGGAGCCCCGTACACACAGCAGCCCCTGATAATACAGTACACACACAGGAGCCCCGTACACACAGCAGTCCCTGCTAACACAGTACACACACAGGAGCCCCGTACACACAGCAGCCCCTGCTCACACAGTACACACACAGGAGCCCTGTACACAGCAGCCCCTGCTACTACAGTACACACACAGGAGCCCTGTACACAGCAGCCCCTGCTAATACAGTACACACACGGGAGCCCAGTACACAGCAGCCCCTGCTAACACAGTACACACACACGAGTCCCGTACATAGCAGCCCCTGCTAATACAGTACACACACAGGAGCCCTGTAAACAGCATACACTGCTAATACAGTACACACACAGGAGCCCTGTACACACAGCAGCCCCTGCGAATACAGTACACACGCACGAGCCCCGTACATAGCAGCCCCTGCTAATACAGTACACAAACAGGAGCCCCGTACATAGCAGCCCCTTCTAACACAGTACACACACAGGAGCCCCGTACATAGCAGCCCCTGATAATACAGTACACACACAGGAGCCCCGTACATAGCAACCACCGCTAATACAGTACACACACAGGAGCCCTGTACACACAGCAGCCCCTGATAATACAGTACACACACAGGAGCCCCGTACATAGCAGCCCCTGCTAACACAGTACACACACAGGAGCCCCGTACACAGCAGCCCCTGCTAACACAGTACACACACAGGAGCCCCGTACATAGCAGCCCCTGATAATACAGTACACACACAGGAGCCCGGTACATAGCAACCACCGCTAATACAGTACACACACAGGAGCCCTGTACACAGCAGCCCCTGCTAATACAGTACACACACAGGAGCCCTGTACACAGCAGCCCCTGCTAATACAGTACACACACAGACGCCCTGTACACAGCAGCCCCTGATAATACAGTACACACACAGGAGCCCTGTACACAGCAGCCCCTGCTAATACAGTACACACACAGGAGCCCTGTACACAGCAGCCCCTGCTAATACAGTACACACACAGGAGCCCTGTACACAGCAGCCCCTGCTAATACAGTACACACACAGGAGCCCTGTACACACAGCAGCCCCTGCTAATACAGTACACACACAGGAGCCCTGTACACAGCAGCCCCTGCTAATACAGTACACACACAGGAGCCCTGTACACAGCAGCCCCTGCTAATACAGTACACACACAGGAGCCCTGTACACAGCAGCCCCTGCTAATACAGTACACACACAGGAGCCCAGTACACACAGCAGCCCCTGCTAACACAGTACACACACAGGAGCCCTGTACACAGCAGCCCCTGATAATACAGTACACACACAGGAGCCCTGTACACAGCAGCCCCTGCTAATACAGCACACACACAGGAGCCCCGTACACAGCAGCCCCTGCTAATACAGCACACACACAGGAGCCCTGTACACAGCAGCCCCTGCTAATACAGTACACACACAGGAGCCCTGTACACAGCAGCCCCTGCTAACACAGGACAAACACGGGAACCCAGTCAAGCAGCCGCCCATGGGCCGGTCTACAACACATCTTCATACCAACTGAGGCAAAAGAGGCTTCTTGCCAAACAGTGAGATTATTGGGGTTGTAGAAAGATACACCTGCACGTGCGTGCAGTACAATCACTGTGTCCTTGTTTTTGCCCCTGCATATGGCAAATTGCCTTTGAACATCCGGTGGGCTCTAGACAGAGCCCCCACTCAAATTGCCATGAACAGCTGGCGTACTCTGATTAGGGTCCCACACTCCACCCCTTATGCCAGATAGTCTTCTAACGGGTACCCTGGCCTAGTTGCCAGCTCCTTGAATACAGAGCCTACAACAATACCAACTGTAGCATGTTAGGAGCAGTATTCCGGCCCTATAGTAAAACTCACAAATGCCTAATGCCATGTCCCTGACAGTCCACCCCACCAATCTCGGAGGGGTCATGCGGGAGGGCCTGTATGGCCTGTACTTCATTATCTCTTTCAGGGCACTGCTTACATTCCCAGGGCTGGACCAAGGGGCGTGACTGTCACTTATAGTCGTACCCGCTTCCCCAGGGGGATAGGAGGGCTACCCAGGGCCCTTCCCTAGTAACAGACCATGGCCAGGTCCACACTCCCTGTCCCCCCTCTGCCAAGGGGGAGGCCTTGGGTTGCAGCAGCTCGTCTGTTGCTTTTACCTGCACTGCAGTGTCTGAGGAAACCTCGTACAGACTCTTCCAGCCGAGTCTTTCAGGCTACGTGGGTCCCCACAGGGGCCTGGCCTACTAGTCACTGTTGCTTGTGCCATCGTGGCAACTACAAGGACAGCCCAGCTGTGCGTTCCAATGGCCAAAGTATCCAAACGGACAGTCACAGCCGCCCATGTGGCTGGGCTCTTCCCCACCTGCCCGGGCCGTGTCCCACCTGGTCTCCGGGAGGGGCGGACCCTCTCCGAAAGGACTAGGGAGCACCTCCTCCCCAGGCGTGTCATCCCTGCACAGGTCTCAGGTGTCACAGGACCCAGCAGGGCTTGCAATCCCTGGGACAGAGGGCTGGTCCTCACCGCGGCGCTCTGTTCCAGAGAGGCCCCCACTTTGCTAAAGGTGGGGTTTGTGCTGCTCCCGACATGGGCTGGTCACACAGGCCTGCAAAGCAGCACTCATGGCTGCCCACTGTCTCCCAACAAGAGAGCATCAGCTCCCGGTTTCCATCATCACTGGGACCAAAACCTGATGGGTACCTGTCTCCGCCCACTTGGGCGACTGCCCTCTTGGCAGCTAAGCATCCTCTAGTTCTGGGGTTCAACCCCACGTCGCCCCCTTCCATGACAACTGACAATGGCGTAACAACGGCGCCAAGTGGGGACTGAACACTCGCCAAAACCCTAAAAGGCCAACATAGGTCTGTAACAACTCCTGGCAGCTGCGTTCACGTTCTGCAAGAGAATCAGAGCTAACACATCATTACCACATGGAACACTGGCCCCGGGGGAGGCTTGCCCAGGCCACTGCACAGTGGTGCCGCCCTCGCGCCAGAGTTGGGTGGTCCAGGAGATCCGCTATGGCCTGCACACCGGAGGGTGATGGGGGAGGCACTTCATTCCGTTCTCTGCAATCCTCGGTCAGTCGGGTCAGTAGCTGTCAGGCACCGGAGACTGCGGGGCTGCCTGTGGCGGACGATCCTCACCTTCTCCAGCGGCAACACCGCCTGTCCAATCTCCCCAAGATGCACGCCTGCACGGGAGAGAGTGGCTTGGGGCACACAGACAGCTCTGCCTCCGCACCCGGCTACATGGGCAACGGGGCCCGCCATCCATCCGGCCAACTGCAGTCTGCACCAGCGGGCTCAACATACAGCCTCCAGGGCCGCCAACCGGGCCGGTGTCTAGGAGATCAAGGCTTGGCTCTCTGGTCAAGGGCACATGCCCTGGTTGCAGACTTGATCCCCAGTAGGGGGTGTGCAGGAGGCAGCCAATCAATGATTCTCTATGTTTCTATCTCTCTCTCTCTTCCTCTTCCTTCCTCTCTGAAATCAATAAAAAAGCAAAACAAAACAAACAAACAAGAAAAACTCCTTCTCTCTGAGATCACTGCTCCACCAGCGACTGCCCAGTGTCCCTGAGAGCACTCCTGGGGGCTGAGGCGAGAATTAAACCCTCGTGCGCATTGTGAAACGCTCATTACCCGCAGCGGCTTGGGCATCTGGCCCCCAGGTCTTTCGCTGCTCCTGCTCCCGGCTTGGGCATCTGGCCCCCAGGTCTTTCGCTGCTCCTGCTCCCGGCTTGGGCATCTGGCCCCCAGGTCTTTCGCTGCTCCTGCTCCCGGCAGCGCACGGGCTCCCGCGGACCGCTGGCTTGCTGGGCGGGCTGTGGAGCTCGGCTCCCTGAAGCTCAGTTTCTCCCAAACCGCACTGCTCCCCACCGCTCCCCCGGGGTCCGGTCAGGCAGCAGGGACGGCAGAGTCTTCTCTGCCACCACCAGCGTCACCTCGCCCTGTTCCCCATTCCCCAGGGGTCCAAGGCATCTGACCACGGCTAACACATGCCACAGCCTGTCGGAGGAAGCATGACTTTGGGGGGCAGACAGGGCACTAACCCTTGAATCCTGTTCCTGACGCCAATTGTAGGAGCACTTACTCCTGTACCCTGCTCACAGCGCCAATTATGGCAGCAAGTTCCTCCTTGATCCTGCTCAACTACGCCAGCTATGGGGTGCACAGCTCCTCTGCTAGGGGCTGTATCCCCGTGGACGCCAGGCAGCGGATGAAGACGATATGAGAAGTCCTAGGTGTGTAGGAGAGTCTTTATTGCAGGCCAAGTAGCCATTGCTAACAAGGAGCCATCAGACAAAGAGTTCTTCAAAGGAGCCCCAGGAAAGAGCCACAGCAAACACAGCAGCCCCTGCTAACACAGTACACACACAGGAGCCCCGTACACACAGCAGCCCCTGATAATAAAGTACACACACAGGACCCCTGTACACAGCAGCCCCTGATAATACAGTACACACACAGAAGCCCCGTACACAGCAGCCCCTGCTAATACAGTACAAACACAGGAGCCCCGTACATAGCAGCCCCTGCTAATACTGCACACACACAGGAGCCCCGTACACACAGCAGCCCCTGCTAATACAGTACACACACAGGAGCCCCGTACACACAGCAGCCCCTGATAATACAGTACACACACAGGAGCCCCGTACACACAGCAGCCCCTGCTAATACAGTACACACACAGGAGCCCTGTACACAGCAGCCCCTGCTAATACAGTACACACACAGGAGCCCTGTACACAGCAGCCCCTGCTAATACAGTACACACACAGGAGCCCTGTACACAGCAGCCCCTGATAATACAGTAAACACACAGGAGCCCCGTACACACAGCAGCCCCTGCTAATACAGTACACACACAGGAGCCCCGTACACAGCAGCCCCTGCTAATACAGTACACACACAGGAGCCCTGTACACAGCAGCCCCTGCTAACACAGTACACACACACAGGAGCCCTGTACATAGCAGCCCCTGCTAATACAGTACACACACAGGAGCCCTGTACACAGCAGCCCCTGATAATACAGTAAACACACAGGAGCCCCGTACACACAGCAGCCCCTGCTAATACAGCACACACACAGGAGCCCTGTACACAGCAGCCCCTGCTAATACAGTACACACACAGGAGCCCTGTACACAGCAGCCCCTGATAATACAGTAAACACACAGGAGCCCCGTACACACAGCAGCCCCTGCTAATACAGTACACACACAGGAGCCCTGTACACAGCAGCCCCTGCTAACACAGTACACACACACAGGAGCCCTGTACATAGCAGCCCCTGCTAATACAGTACACACACAGGAGCCCTGTACACAGCAGCCCCTGATAATACAGTAAACACACAGGAGCCCCGTACACACAGCAGCCCCTGCTAATACAGCACACACACAGGAGCCCTGTACACAGCAGCCCCTGCTAATACAGTACACACACAGGAGCCCTGTACACAGCAGCCCCTGATAATACAGTAAACACACAGGAGCCCCGTACACACAGCAGCCCCTGCTAATACAGTACACACACAGGAGCCCTGTACACACAGCAGCCCCTGCTAATACAGTACACACACAGGAGCCCGGTACACACAGCAGCCCCTGCTAACACAGTACACACACTGGAGCCCTGTACACAGCAGCCCCTGATAATACAGTACACACCCAGGAGCCCTGTACACAGCAGCCCCTGCTAACACAGTACACACACACAGGAGCCCTGTACACAGCAGCCCCTGATAATACAGTACACACCCAGGAGCCCTGTACACAGCAGCCCCTGCTAACACAGTACACACACAGGAGCCCTGTACACACAGCAGCCCCTGCTAATACAGTACACACACAGGAGCCCCGTACACACAGCAGCCCCTGCTAATACAGTACACACACAGGAGCCCCGTACACACAGCAGCCCCTGCTAATACAGTACACACACAGGAGCCCCGTACACACAGCAGCCCCTGCTAATACAGTACACACACAGGAGCCTCGTACACACAGCAGCCCCTGCTAATACAGTACACACACAGGAGCCCCGTACACACAGCAGCCCCTGCTAATACAGTACACACACACAGGAGCCCTGTACATAGCAGCCCCTGCTAATACAGTACACACACAGGAGCCCTGTACACACAGCAGCCCCTGCTAATACAGTACTCACACAGGAGCCCTGTACACAGCAGCCCCTGATAATACAGTACACACACAGGAGCCCTGTACACACAGCAGCCCCTGCTAACACAGTACACACACAGGAGCCCTGTACACACAGCAGCCCCTGCTAATACAGTACACACACAGGAGCCCCATACACAGCAGCCCCTGCTAACACAGTACACACACAGGAGCCCTGTACACAGCAGCCCCTGATAATACAGCACACACACAGGAGCCCAGTACACACAGCAGCCCCTGATAATAGAGTACACACACGGGAGCCCTGTACACACAGCAGCCCCTGCCAATACAGTACACACACAGGAGCCCCGTACACACAGCAGCCCCTGCTAATACAGTACACACACAGGAGCCCTGTACACACAGCAGCCCCTGATAATACAGTACACACACAGGAGCCCCGTACACACAGCAGCCCCTGCTAATACAGTACACACACAGGAGCCCTGTACACACAACAGCCCCTGATAATAAAGTACACACACAGGAGCCCTGTACACACAGCAGCCCCTGCCAATACAGTACACACACAGGAGCCCTGTACACACAGCAGCCCCTGATAATAAAGTACACACACAGGAGCCCTGTACACACAGCAGCCCCTGCCAATACAGTACACACACAGGAGCCCCGTACACACAGCAGCCCCTGCTAACACAGTACACACACGGGAGCCCTGTACACACAGCAGCCCCTGATAATACAGTACACACACAGGAGCCCTGTACACACAGCAGCCCCTGCCAATACAGTACACACACAGGAGCCCCGTACACACAGCAGCCCCTGCTAACACAGTACACACACGGGAGCCCTGTACACACAGCAGCCCCTGATAATACAGTACACACACAGGAGCCTGTACACACAGCAGCCCCTGCCAATACAGTACACACACAGGAGCCCCGTACACACAGCAGCCCCTGCTAATACAGTACACACACAGGAGCCCTGTACACACAGCAGCCCCTGCTAACACAGTACACACACAGGAGCCCTGTACACAGCAGCCCCTTATAATATAGTACACACACAGGAGCCCTGTACACAGCAGCCCCTGCTAACACAGTACACACACAGGAGCCCTGTACACACAACAGCCCCTGATAATAAAGTACACACACAGGAGCCCTGTACACAGCAGCCCCTGCTAACACAGTACACACACAGGAGCCCTGTACACACAGCAGCCCCTGCTAATACATTACACACACAGGAGCCCTGTACACACAACAGCCCCTGATAGTACAGTACACACACAGGAGCCCCGTACACAGCAGCCCCTGCTAACACAGTACACACACAAGAGCCCTGTACACACAACAGCCCCTGATAATAAAGTACACACACAGGAGCCCTGTACACACAGCAGCCCCTGCCAATACAGTACACACACAGGAGCCCTGTACACACAGCAGCCCCTGCCAATACAGTACACACACAGGAGCCCTGTACACACAGCAGCCCCTGCTAATACATTACACACACAGGAGCCCTGTACACACAACAGCCCCTGATAGTACAGTACACACACAGGAGCCCCGTACACAGCAGCCCCTGCTAACACAGTACACACACAAGAGCCCTGTACACACAACAGCCCCTGATAATAAAGTACACACACAGGAGCCCTGTACACACAGCAGCCCCTGCCAATACAGTACACACACAGGAGCCCTGTACACACAGCAGCCCCTGCTAACACAGTACACACACAGGAGCCCCGTACACACCGCAGCCCCTGCTAACACAGTACACACACAGGAGCCCTGTACACAGCAGCCCCTGCTAACACAGTACACACACAGGAGCCCTGTACACAGCAGCCCCTGCTAACACAGTACACACACAGGAGCCCTGTACACAGCAGCCCCTTATAATATAGTACACACACAGGAGCCCAGTCAAGCAGTCGCCCACACAGGTCAACAGGGCATCTCTATACCTTCTGAGACAAATGAGGCCTCTTGCCCAGTAGTGGCTCCAGTGTCTGGGCTGTAGAAAGGCACGCCTGTGCGGTGCGTGCAGTGTCCTTGCTTTGGCACCTGGGTATGGCAAACTGGCCTTGAACATCTGGTGCACTCCTGTCAGGGTCCCACAGTGCGTGAGAAGTAAACACGCCCACTGGAGCTCGCAGCCGATGCGGAGGCTCCCGGCTCTGAGGGAGCCTACGGGGGAGCCCCGGGGCCTCGTTGTCCCTGTCCTCTCCTCCTTCCTCACTCCGCTGCCAGGGGAGTGAGAAGGCAGGGCCTGGGCCAGGCTTCCGGGGCCCACTGAGCGGCCTGGGGCGCACAGGTGATGGGTGGCACAGCCTGAACCCGGGCATGGGGGTGGGGGTGCAGGTGCTGTGGGCAGGTGTGTCCCCTCCGATCGCAGTTCGCAGGGCCTCATGTGTGCTCTGGGCCTGGGCTGCTTGGCTGGGCAGCCGGCTTCTCTCGAGTGCGTCCTTCCGAAGCTGCCGGAAGCCCCTATTTTACCAGCAAGGCCTTTCTGGCTACGGGCTAACCTTGAGGCCCCTCCAGGAGGGCAGCACAGGTGCCGTCCATGGCGCAGGGAGCAGGCCACCTGACCTTCAGGGCTGCGGGGCACAGGGAGCTGCTTGGGAAAGTTGAGTTGCTACAGATCCCAACAGTGCGACCGTACGACAGTGGACAGTGTGACAGTGGACAGTGCGAGGGCTCCCCTGGGACAGAGTCCTGGGAGGGAGGGAGCGTGTGCTGGTGGCTTCACTGCAGCTCGCAGGGTGGGGACTGCCTTGCCTTCCAATACTCACTAGGTTCCTCGGCTCCGTCAGCGGAAGCTGAGGCCGTGCCAGGCACAGGCGGCCCAGCCACCTGAAGGGACCCAGCAGCCACAGAAGCTGAACTGAATCTCCTGAGAAGGAGAAAGGACAATGGAAAATAACTGAGATGAGGCAGGGCAACCCAGGCAGGTAGTTAAACATGTAAAACGCGCTTTTTCACGTTAAAATGGTAATAGACAAAGTGAAAAAGATTGGCCGCGGTTGAGAACACTAGGAGCCTGTCCGGGAGGTGGGCGAGACTGCAGTCAGAGCCAGTGCACCGGTGGGGCCTCGGAAAAGGGGGGGTGGGGGGTGGGGAGCTGAGGACGGGCTCAGGAGGGCCCACTGCAAGCAGCAGGCAGAGCCGAGCAGCAGGAGGAAGAGATGAGAGGAAGTGGAAGGTAACAGAGGAAGGACTGGACCCTCAGGTCAAAAGTAAACACAGCTCAGTCAACACACTTAACACCAAGGACTCGCCTGTTCTAAACAAGTGAACTGTATGGCACGGAAGTTATATTCAATGAAGCGCTACACAAGTGTGTAAGCATTAACATTTCGGTTTCTAAAAATAAACAACAAATGACTCAAAGCAATGAGCACTTGGCGACAGAAGAGCCGAAAGGGTGGAGGCGCGGGGCAGTGGCTCCGCTTGTGACTAACTCACTGATTACTCTGCAAACACTTCGCTCCTCCCAGAAACTGGTGTGTCTGTGGAGTGTGAGCCCTGGTTACTCAGCCTCTGTCATGGGTGCCTCCCGGAGCGCCCTGCTGCTGCCCGGCGCCATGCTCTGCGGTGCCCTGCCCGTGCCCGGGGCGAGGCCGCGTGCTCTCCGAGGCGCTCGGAGGCTTTCTGAAGAATTTGTGCAGGTTTGGGGCATTTTACAGGAATCACTGTCCAGATCGTCCACGTCCATGGACATGTATTTGCTAAAACCGAAGGGTGTGTGTGAGAAGTCCTCTGTAGCCGGGGCAGCAGCCACGTTTGCTTCCCTCGCTCCCGGTCGGCCACCGCCTTTCTTTCCGGCCCCTGTTGTTACGGAGCAGTGGCGAGATGTGGCAGAAATCTCTCCTAACTTAGGCACCATTTCACCCAGAGGGGGCTTCACGCTTTCCCGCCTCGCACAGATTCCTCTAGGGGCCACGCGGTGTGTAAGAAGCCGCTGATTTGGGGACCTGTTAAGATGTTATCTAGTCAGATATATTGTAGAGTAAAGTACAGGAGAAACAAAACTTCTGTTTAACAAACTCTCCTCTCCCCTTCGTGTCAAAGAATGTGTCCCCTGAGGGGCGAGCCGTGTGAGCAGAGCGGAGACGCCGTGGCAGGGCCGAGGCCGCCCGCCTTGCCCGCTGCCATTGCAGAATATTCAGGATCGGTGAAAACTAGCACCTGACACGCCGCTCTGCGAGGAGGCCGGCTCACTCGCGGTCTGGGTGGCAGTTGTGTTTCCGGCGATTTCCAGGAGAAAGATGCTTCTCGCTCCACATGTACTTCCCGCGGATTCATGTTTCATCTGGAGATGGAAGGGCACAGAGGGCGTGTGGCGTGTGCGCTGCGAGCACGGGTGAGGGACTGAACTTCTGGCTTCCAACCTGAACTCCGAGGCCCGCACAGACCTGGGTCCCCAGGCCCCTGAGCTCGCCTGGAAGGTGGTGAGGGTGGGGCGGGGGTGGGGGTGGCTCAGAGCAGTCCTGCAGTGGGGAGACTAAAATGATGCGATTGTTTTTATATTAGGTAGGTTTGTGTTTCATATTTTCTTAAAAATATGGAAAAACATTTCATAGAAGAACATTTTCATTCACTTTCACCAAAAGGTTATTGAGGACTATAACTTTTAAAAGCACATAAACATGTCTTTTGGTGCATAAACATGCGCAGAAAAACCTTTTAAGCAAAAATATATTTCAGCTAATTAAGTGGGGCAAGTAGCGTGTCGGAGAGCAGGAGGCCGCGAGCGCCGGGCAGGGGTCCGTGCTGCCAACGGGAGACCGGCGATGCTGCAGGCCAGCATCCCCGTCAGCCGTTCAAACAGCACCGACACTTCTTACTGTTCCAAAGTCTGTACTTACAAGAGGGAGAAATTGCTTTTAAAAATGATTAAATTTGTGATAAGAAGTTTAGATTAAACATAAACCATAAGGAATACGTAGTTTTTCCTATGCAGATGGTGGCTCAGACATTTGAGAAGTCCGAGCCTCGTCCTGAGACCCTCGCCTCCAGGCAGGGGACCGCGCGGTCGGGGCCACCTGGACGCAGGTGGGTCGCAGGTGGGTCGCAGGCAGGACCACGTGGCTTGTATTTCACAGGAAAGCTGTTCCTTTTGTCCGAGGTGTTTCCTGATGACTGTCCCACGGGAGGCAGCTCCGAGGCTCCGTGTAAGGACAAGGACTCGGCTTGGACGGAGGCCCAGAGGGAGCCGGGGAAGCGCCGCGCCTGGGAGGCTGGCTGAGGGCCGCGCAGCGAGTCAGGAGCCTGGTCATTTTCCAAGTAACGTTCAGCACCCGAGGCGAAGGATGAATTTCAAAACCACACTCTGTTTACTTTGCACAGGCGAGGGCCCCTGGAATGCCTTATGGCGCTGTGACACACTAATTCTTGCACCTGAGAAAGCAAAAGTTCCCGCCCTGGGCTCCTGGCCTCTCCCCTGGGTGTGTGTGCAAGCACAGGCTCTGAAGCTGGCCTGCTAGTTTAGCTCCGGACTCATTAGCGCGTGAGTCTGGCCGAGTTACTAGAACTAGACTCTTTCTCTGTGACCCCGTCTCCTCCTTCTTTCTCTGTGACCCTTGTGTCTCAGGGTCTGTGGATGCAGCACCGGCTCCGGGGCCAATGGGGTGGGAGGGAGTGGGGTCCTCTTCCCCCGCCCGTTAGGAGTGCGCCTCCCTCAGCGGGAGATCCTTGGAAGGAAAAATCCAGCCCTGAGATGGCGTTGAAAGTGAGCAAGGCGGCCACCTCCTGTGTTGAGGCCGTGGCATTGTGACGTGCTTACGCGCTGCCAGCCCGCCGTGCACTCCTGCCACCCTGATATCACCCCCGGGAGCCACCGGTCATAGCTACACATCATCGCAGGCTTTGCATAGAAGTAGACCAACCACACAACATGTGCTCCGGGACCTTTCGCTGCTGTTAGTCCTCACCCGAGGATATTTCTCCCATTGATTTTTAAAGAGAGTGGAAGGGCAGGAGCGAGGGGGGGAGGGAGAGAGAGAAACATAGATGTGAGAGAGACACATAGATTGGTGCCTCCCAAGTGCCTTCCTACTGGGCCTAGGTGGAACCGGCAACCCAGGTACGTGCCCTTGACGGGAAATCGAACCTGGGACCCTTTGGTCTTCAGGCTTGCGCTCTAACCACTAAGCATACCCTCCAGGGCTCCAAGAGACCCTTTTTTTTTATTTTTTGACAAGAAAATAAATTATTATTCATCAGTTAATGTTGTTCATTAGATTTCACATATGAGTGAGATCATGTGACACTTATCTTTCTCTGACTGGCTTATTTCACTTAGCATAATGCTCTCCAGGTCCATCCATGCTCATAGAAGCATCAAACAGACTGTCAAACCTCAGAGGGAAGGCAGGAGAAGGTGGCGTTTGGGGGCGGGGGGCGGGCAGAGATCAGCCAGTGAACTCATATGCATAACCTATGGGCACAGATGATGGGTGGTGGGGAGCTGGGGTGGGGGCTGGAGGCAGGTGGGAGAGATCAATGGGGCAGAGAGGGGACATATGTAATACTTTCAACAATAAAGATTTAAAACACACACACACACACACAAGAAAATAAATGATTACATAGTACGCTGAGGAGTGGTATTCCTAGGCTGTCATGGGAGCCAGGAGGAGGAAGGGCCTACCTCTTCCTGGGTGAGTCAAGGAAACCTTCCTAGAGCGGTGTCACATGAGCAGGAGTGCATCGGGCGAACGAGGTGGGAGAAGGGACCACAGGGAGGAGTGTGTGCAGTTGGAGAGACAGCACAGGCAAGGGCACGGACGGAAGCCACAGGACATCTAGGAAACCATGCCAGGTCAGCATCCCCGGAGACGGACTGAGACAGCCTTTGGTTGCCTAGCTATGGGTTTCAGTTACCCAGATTCCGTTTTTAACTTTTTTAAGTTCCTCGTGGTGCCTCGGGCTGCTGGTGCTCAGCCCTCTAGGATCTTCTTCAAGAGCTTTGTTCTTCAGATCTCAGTTCAGTGTCACTGCTTCACAAAGGCTTTGTCTGGCTACACCTTAAGGCAGCGGTTCTCAACCTTCTGGCCCTTTAAATACAGTTCCTCATGTTGTGACCCAACCATAACATTATTTTCGTTGCTACTTCATAACTGTAATGTTGCTACTGTGATGAATCGTCATGTAAATATCTGATATGCAGGATGGTCTTAGGCGACCCCTGTGAAAGGGTCGTTCTACCGCCAAAGGGGTCGCGACCCACAGGTTGAGAACCGCTGCCTTAGAGTGTGTTCCTTCTTCCCACCTGCTAATGTCACATGACCTTGTTTCCTTTTCCGTATAGTGTTTTCCATCAGTGGAAATTATTGTATTTATTAATTCGTTTCCTTGTTTATTGTATTTATCTCCTCATTAGCTTTATGAGGGCTTTATGAGGGCAGAAGCCTTCTCTACCTTTTTTTTCTTTATTGGTTAAGGTATTACATATGTGTCCTTTTCCCCGCATCGCCCCCCAACCCCCTTCACGCCCTCACCCCCGGTGTCTGTGTCCATAGGTTAGGCTTATTTGCATGCATACAAGTCCTTTGGTTGATCTCAAGAGACCCTTTTAAAAGGAAGTGAAATGAAAGCCAACATCTGGCACGCAATTCATGGCCTCATCCCTCACCACAGCCTCCCTGCCTTTGGCGGGACGCACCCAGGAACCAAGTCAGATCAGTGAGAGCAAGTCGTTACATTTTTGTCCTTGCACATCTGACCTGCGGCGTCAAGTTCAGCCACTGCTCGCCGGGAGGCCTAGAAATAGGGACGGTCATGGGTTAGGCCCTGGCCCATTCCGAGCCCTCGCCAAAGCCAGGCTGGACCAGCGGCTGCGCCGGCCCTCCCCCTCTCTCAGGGGGACCATGTGAGAGCCCGGACCGGCACCTGGAGGAGCCTCCATGTGGCTGCTTCTTCAGGCCCCAGAGCGCCAGCTTCCCTGGATGAACACCTGCTGACCTCTAAGATCCATTTGCTTCCTCTTCCTCTTCCTCTTTCCTTCTCTACAGGCGCCTGCTTTGAAATGAGGCATACACTCAAAGCAAACAGACTTAAGATCATTTCTGGTTCAAAGGGCGGGTCCCTTCCTCCCGGCACGGATCCCCTCCTCGCCCCTCCCGGCCTGCCCCCTCGGCTGCCTTTGGGGCAGGGGACCTCTGTGCCAACAGCACAAACGGCAGAGCCGGGCACAGAGATGCCCCGCCCTGGGCAGGGAGGGCCGGGGCTCTGGCCGGTATAAATGCCTCGGACAGACGTGCTCATGAGAAAAGAGAAGAAAACAAGAACAAACTGGGACCATTTGCGGAGCTCCCCAGCCCCGCCCGGAGGCCGCCTGGCCCTGACTGGCGCGGGAGTTCCGCGACTAGACTTCCCCTGGAGGCCGGGGGTACCGCGCCTCGCGGCCTCTGCAGCCCACCCTTCCTCCCTCCCAGGCTTCTCCCTGGGGACTTGCCCGCTGAGTCATCTCAAGATGGGGAGAGGGAATGTCCCTCCTGGTGTCCCTGGCCTGTGGCGTCTGCTCTTTGGACTCCTGGGTAAGTGACTACGAGCTGGTGAGGAGAGGGGTGGGCAGGCCGCAGGTCTGAGAGGTCCCAGCCCGGGTGCAACTCCTCTTCCAGAAGCAACGGTGACGCGCTCGCTCTCGTGGCCATTCCTGCAAAAGCCAGTGTGCTGCCTGGCCTCACGGAGGGCCCTGCGGCGGCAGCAAGGCCCGGCGTAGGGGCTCACTTCGCTGCATTTGGCACCAAGTTTTGTTTTTAACTGGAACATCCTAGTTCCAATAGCATTCTTTTTAAAAATATATATATCTTTATTGATTTCAGAGAGGAAGGGAGAGGGAGAGAGAGAAACATCAATGATGAGAGAGAATCATTGATTGGCTGCCTCCTGCAAGCTCCCCACTGGGGGTCAAGCCTGCAACCTGGGCATGTGCCCTGACCGGGAATCGAACCCTGACGTCCTGGTTCATAGGTCGATGCTCCATCGCTGAGCCACGCGGCTGGGCCCAATAGCATTCTTAATTCCAAATCCGAGCCAGGTTCTGAGCCTACAGTTAAGCGGAACTATCCCTTCCGTGAACGATGCCTGGTGTCCACCAGGCTTCACCCCTCAGAGTTCCTGGGAGAAGCAGGTGGAGGCCCTCGAAGCTGGCGGGTGGTTACCCTGGAAGGAGCAGCCCCCGGGCTCGGGGCCGAACTGACAGCCTGAGCTGGTTCCACGGCTCCTCTGGTCTTTGGTTTCTCGCATCAAACTGTCTTCCTTCATTATCTGAGACAGGCTTAACCAGCGCAGGTCTCCGTTGCCTTTGCTATTGGAGGTCAGGTCAGAAGGAGGGAGGCGGGGAAGAAAGAAAGGGTGCAGGTTGGATGAGGTGGAGGATTGGGGGCGGTCCCCCTTTGCTCCCCAACATGTCCCATTGCATCCTTTTTGGATTCGCTGCTCCCTCTGCTCCAGCTCTCCCTCCTTTAGGGCTGGCTCTGTCCTTCCGACTGTGAGCCCCACATCCTAAGGCTTCAACTGTTCCCTCCCTCCCAGCGGCTCCAGGCCCACCTCTAACCGCGGGTCCCTGACTCCTGTCCCACCCGTCCGATCGCCTCAGACCAGGCACGTCCACCCTGGGGCCACTTCATGGAGCGGGTACGCTAGCCGGCAATGTGGCAGCCCTGGGCCGGGGCACGGCTGCAGGAGAGCGCCCTCTCCCCCAAACGCCGCAGACACGCACGGTTCATTGGGAAGAGAGAAGCGTGCCAGGTCTATAGAGTAACCCTCTGTCACAAGGAGCTGCAAGGGTTAACCGCTCCCATGGAGTCCTGGCCCTCTCACCCTCTGCCTCAAAGGCCCTCTCAGTGGGTTTGCTCCTCTCCCGTCCTTTCTGCCTTCACGGGTCTCGACCCCTCCCATCAGCATCCAGACACAGGGCATAAATATCCCTCAGGGAGGTCCAAGGCGGGGTTCTGTGGCCGGGCTGTGCTGAGGCCCTTGCCAGCTCCTGGGGGGTCTAACCCGAGGCCCTGGGCCCTGGGTGGTAAGGACTTCCACCCTGAGACCTGCCTCATCACTCCCAGCACTGCCTCCCCCATCTCCTCCCCACCGCTAGCTTCCTTACCTTCCTAGCTCCACTGCTCACCACCCACTCGCGCGTGAACTTCCTTTGGGTTCTTCCACTGGTGACAATGTGCACTCTCGCACGGGAGCCCAGCTGCAGGCTCCAGTCCCCTGCAGACCCCGCTCCTGCCGCTGCTTCTCACCGCGCCTGCTCCTCAGGCTGCTCTGGCGTTTACCTCCTTGTTCTAAATGGCATCTTAGGCCATTCCTTGTTTGTTGTTGTTCTGGTGTTTTTTGTTTGTCTTTTAAAATATTTTTATTGTTCACAGTATTATAGATGTCCCCCATTTCTCCCCGCACCCCCCACACCCGGACCCCTCCCCCTTCACCACAGTTTGCTCTGGTTTTCGTCTCTGCTTCAGGAAGCGGGTACTGGCTTCCTTCTGCTCAAAGGAGGCGTGAACTCCTGGACACCCCCGCCCCCATATTCCATCTCACAGCTCCCCTAAATGTTTATATCAAATCTTTGGTGTTAAGTCAATATGTACATTATGATCACTATACCAGTCATGTTTATAGCTGAGTTATACATTGTATTATGAGTACTCTCCTTTCTTTCCTTTTAAAAAAATATATTTTTATTGATTTCAGAGAGGAAGGGAGAGAGATAGAGAAACATCAGTGATGAGAGAGAATCGACTGGCTGCCCCTGCATGCACCCCACTGGGGATCGAGCACAAAACCTGGGTATGTGCCCTGACTGGGGATTGAACCGTGACCTCCTGGTTCATAGGTTGACGCTCAACTACTGAGCCACGCCGGCTGGGCAATAATAGCCCATTTTAAAATTTGCTTTGCTTTCTTCACATACATCAATTCACCTAAAGCCCCCAGCAAAAGTATAGATTTCTTTTCCATGCACCCGAGGCATCTATCAGGTTCACTGTTCCTCTCAGAAACACCCCAGGAAGACTCTGTCCACCTCCAGTCAAAACTGGCTGCTCCCAGGTCGCTGCTCAGCTCCTGTCCGACAATTTTCCTTTACCGACACCTGGAAATTTTCATTTCCCTCTTGTAAATCCCTATCTTGTTTCTTGTTTCATTTTCTCATTTTGATGCAGGTCTTTTTCTAGAAGCTTCCCGAGAGAGGGCTCATGGTAGGAGATTGTTTAAAACCTTATGCACTGTTAGGGTAATGCTAAGCTGCTGTAACAAACAGATCCCCAAAATGACTTAAAAAAAATAACAAGTTTAAAAGTAAAATACACTTTATTGTAGAATTAAAACAAAGTAAAATAAAATAGACTTTATCAGAGGATGGTGGGACCTCTGCTCCATGTAGTCATTCAGGGTCTCAGGCTGAAGGTGGTTCTGCCATCTTCTACAAGTGGTTCCAGTGTTGTCATCCTTTCAGCCAAAGGCAAGGACGCAAGAACAGAAATCAAAGAAAAGAGATTTCTTCTTAAGCAAGTGAAGTTATATACGTCCCCTGCCTTCACAGTCCTCTGGCCGGGGCTTCAACATATAGCCATACCCAGCTACAAGCAAGGGTGGGAAATGTGCACGGGAAGAAGAGACAAATGCATCTAGCAGTGTACAGACCTTACATGCCTGAAAATGTATTTATTCCAGTCACACATTTGTTCAGAGTTAGCTGGTTATAGAATTCTAGGTTGGACACTGTGTTTCCTCAGAAGTTTAAAGTCATTAATTCACTGTTTCTAACACCTAGATAGTGAAGTCTGATATTATTTCAAATACTCATTGTTTCTCTGGAAAATTCAGGATTTTAAAACAACTAGTGTTGCTTTAAAACCTCATGATGTAGTGCTATAGTGAGGAACTTACAGTGTCACTTCTGGGAAAATTTCTTGCATTTCTTCTCTGAGAATTGCCTCCGATCCATTTCTCTGTTCTGTCTTTCTGAAATATTGTTTGGGTGTTTGACCTCCTGGATTGACACTTTATTAGTTTTCTGTCTTCCAACTCTGTCACTTTATTCTTCTTCTGGGAAGCCTCTGAGGTCTTCTAATTCTTCTAGTGAATTTTGAATTTTAAATTTTTTCCCAAGAGTTCTTTTTTGCTTTTGGCATGCTCCTTTAAAAAATAGTATGCTTTTATTTTTGTTTTTTTTATGGGTGCTATATATTTACTTATTTTGTTTAGGACACTTGAAATTGTTTTGCTTTCTGCATTATCTCAGTTTTCTCTGAGTTTTGTTCATAGAATGCTTGTTTTGGCATTTGTATTTCAAGTTAGAGATTTCCTCAAATATGTGGTCATCTCAGAATGTCTTTTGTATTTGAGAGTGAGACACTAAAGTGATGCTAGAAGCTCTGTGTTCGGGGTGGAGCCTGCTAACTTATGGACTTAGCTCCAAGGGCACTCGGCAGAGATGTGGCACCTTTGATTGGGAAGACCCTGAAAATGTCAGTATCGGCAGGTCTTTTCTAGTGTGGGGTAACCTCCACATTCCTGCTTAGAAAGAGCAAGCGTAGCTGCCAATAAGCTAGGAGCTGAGGAGGGTGAGAGAAATGAGAGTTTTACAGCTGAGAACGAATCGCACACTTTCAGAACAACTGACCCTGACTTTAGCAGGGTCCACGGACCAGAGTTTCTTTGGTTTCAGTATCTCCAGATAAAAGCCCAGGCTCACATGAGGGGCAGAGGTGTATTCACCTCAGTACTTGAATAGAAGGAGGGATAGGGGATTGAGATGGGTTCTAGCTGCACTGTATTTCAATCTTCCATTCTGTATCTAGTCACACATCACACCCCACATCTTCCGAGCAATTCCTGACCCTTTCAGAATTCCACATAAAGAATAACGGACCAGTCAGTGGTGACTCTCGCACTTGAAACAAGCCTTGTGTTGAAGCATTCTCTGTTCTTTTGGAGAGTCACCCTTCATCCACCCGCTGTCCATTATCTTGAAGAATGTTTATATATCTTCTGCTGTTGTTATCTCTCCAGCGCTTTGGCTTTATAGAGTTATAGTTTTGTTATTATTTTACTTCAGTTCTTCTGGGAGATTCTTAAACCTGCATGCATACTCATTCACTTTTCCGTTCACTTCAGTCATGGTCTTCCAAGCATGCAGATCTGCACTCAATACAGTAAAGAGTGGCCTCCATACTGTCCCTCGATCCAATGCACACTTCTCAGGCCCCTTACTTGATCTCTTTGCAACAATCAACTCAGATACCCACCATATTTTTCTAGAGCCCCTCATCTTTTTGCTGTCTTCATATAACCTTGTAGTTGTCTTCCTTCCTTCTCAGTCTCACTCATGAGTTTCTTTTCTTCTCTCTGACATCTGGATGATGGAGCACCCAGGGCTCCCTCAGCAGCTCTTGTCTCCCCACAGATGCTCTCAGCCAGCTCCGTGACTTTAAGTCAAGCTGTACTCACCTGGCTTCCACCTGTTGTTTGATCTCTCAACTGAGATCTAAGCTCAGGCATCTAACCAACCAGACACAGTCTCTTGAATGTCTAATAGACATATAAAGTTCCAAATGTCTAATATTTCCCACCTCTGCCTCCTTTCTTATCTATCTGAGTAAGTAGAACCAATATTCAACTCTTTGCTAAGCCCCAGAACTAGGAGTTTCCTTGATTTCTCTCTTTTCCTGTCAATCATCACAGCGGCTGTCAACACATCCTGCTGATTCTACTTTTCTAATTTGAGACATACCTTATATTGGCCCACTCAACTTTATCTCCACTGTTACTGCCCCGTCCAATCAATATAATATAAACCTCATCATGAGGAAACATCACGCAAGCCCAATTTGAGAGACATTCTATAAAGTAACTGACCTGTAATATTAAAAAGATCATGATGAAAAATTATTTGACAGTGCAATATACAGCTCTTGTAACACAGAAATCTATACCTGAAACCTATATGATCCTATTATCCAGTCACCCCAATAAATTTTAATTAAAAAAGAAAGAACATTTGATATGGTTAAAAATATTCCAGCCTCATCGGATTTTAGTTAAATGAATTAATGCATATAAAGTGCTGAACAGCCTGGCCATTGTGGCTCAGTGGTTGAGTGTCAACCTATGAGCCAGGAGGTCATGGATTGATTCCCGGCCAAGGCACATGCCTGGGTTGTGGGCTCCATCCCCAGTGAGGGGTGTGCAGGAGGCAGCCAATTCTCATTGATGTTTCTACTTCTCTCTCCCACTCTCCCTTCCTCTCTGAAATCAATAGAAATATATTTTAAAAATAAAAAGCTAAGCAATATACTTAGTATGTAGTAAGCCCTCAATAAGATAATTATACGTGATTATTATTAACTAAAGGATAATATGTGAGAATGCTTTTCAAATTATAATTTATCATATTATCATGTTATATTGTTATTAAAGGATCTGAATAAACATGTGCATGATTTAGAAAAGTTTTTAAAACGTCATAAAAGTTAAAGGAAGATGAAGAACTGCTACAGACTGGAAAGGACTAAAGAGACACAAGAATTAATATCCTGACTCTGATTTGGATCAGTTTGCTATCAAACACAGTATCAGGACAACTGGCAAACTTGAAAGGGGTGTGAGAATTAGATGGCAGGAAAGCGTCGGTGTGAATTTCCTGGTTTTGATGGCGGAATTATGGCTGCGTACGAGAATATATCAAGTGTTAAATGATGATGGAATAGCAGATGATTAAATAAATCCCAACTGGTTCGGGGGCAGGGGGAGTTCTTTGCTGTGTACTTACTACGAAAGAATTTGTTCCTTTCAAAAATAACAAATTAAGAAAAATTAATTAGATTCTGTTATTCCAGTGGCTTCCCAATGTATTTAAGATAAAACTTAACTCTTTGCTGTGGCCTTAAAGTCCCCCTTTAACAATTTTCTTATTCAATGACCACATTCAGCCACCTTGGTCTCCTATCTGTTCTTGCATCACATTGAGCTCATTAACATCCACGTATTTCTCGTGCACCATCGCGCTTTGACATTCTCCTCCTGGCTTTCCACGCTGCCTTCTCATCCGTCAGGTCTCAGTTATGCTGTCTCCTCGGTCGCACCTTTCCTGGCTCTAATACTGACAGCAGTACCCCTGCTTTCCTTAACAGCACAGAGCCTAGGGGGTATTCATATTCTCGCATGCTTTGTGTCTCTTCTTTACTTGACTATAAGTCCACAGCTGTTTTGTTGACACTGATATGGCCAGAGTTTGGCAAAATACCAGGCATAATTTAAAAGCTCAACATTTCCAAATAATTAATTATATTTTAAAATAATACCATCCCGAACTTGCAAATTTACCCCTAATTTATCCCCACCACCTCCTTTGTCCTAGTTCAGTGATGGTGAACCTATGACACGCGTGTCAGAGGTGACATGCAAACTCATTTTTTGGGTTGATTTTTCTTTGTTAGATGGCATTTAAATATATAAAATAAATATCCAAAATATAAGTCTTTGTTTTACTATGGTTGCAAATATCAAAAAATTTCTATATGTGACACGGCACCGAAGTTAAGTTAGGGTTTTTCAAAATGCTGACATGCCGAGCTCAAAAGGTTCGCCATCACTGTCCTAGTTGATTATTTTTGGAAACTAAAAACACTTTGAAAAGCATTCAGCTCATATGAGGCCAGGATAGACCTGGTACATACTTCCTATCTCTAGAGAATACTGTTCCTTATGCTTCACCTGCAGTCAAGGTCTTCTACCGCACACCTAGCACGCCGATAACAAATCACACTACTTACAAGAGCCCTCCGAAATCTGGTCCTTCATGAACGATGGAGTCTCGGGGCTCAGTGTTCCTGCAACAGAACGCTTAGGACTTAGCCATTCGGGACAGCGGCTCACGCCCAAGCGTGAGCCTCAGCTAAAGCTGTTTGCACATCCTACCTTTAACCCAACTAACCGCAATACCCAATTATGGGCACCTGTGCAAGTGCCATGATCTCTATGAAATCTCCAGGAAGTGAGACTTCTCTCTCCAATGAGCACCGACTACCCATCAGAACAAATAATGCACCCTATTGTAATTATCTTTTTCGGTTTACATACAATAGTATTCACACTTTTGCTATATGGTTCTACAAATTTTGCAAATGCTCAGTTATGTAGTCACTTGGTTCATCAAAATGTAGAACATTTTTATCAGCCTTCAAAGTTCCCTCATACCCTATGTCATCAACCTATCGTCCCCACCCCCATCCGGGAACCCGGAGCTGTTCTGTGTGCCAGTTGTCCTGCCATTTGTAGACTGTCATACAAACGGATCGTGTAATATGTAGCCTTTGGAGTCTGGCTGCTTTCCCTCAGCAGAATGCCCGTGACACCGATGTTCCGCTTGCCTCAGTATTTCCGTTTTGTTGCCGAGAGTTTCACTGTATGGCCGTACACACCACAGTGTGCCTAATGATTCACCAGCTAAAAGACAATTGAGCGGTTTCCAGGTTTTGAATGAAACCTCTCGAAACATTAATTTTTTATTTTATTATTTTCTTGCTTGCTTTACTTGATTAAAAAAAATTCAATTAAGTTGACATACAATATTATATTGGTTTCAGGTGTACAAAACAGTGATTAGACATTTATATATCATATGAAGTGATCAACCCGTAATGTCTAGTACCCATCTGGCATCATACACAGTTATTACAATATTACCGATTATATCCCCTATGCTTTACTTTACATCCCATAACTATTTCTATAACTGGAAACTTTTACATCTTCATCCACTCACCTTTTTCACCCGGCCCCCCAACACCCTCCCACCTGACAGCCATCAATTTGTTCTCTGTATCTGTGAGCTTGTTTCTGTTTGCTTGCTTATTTTGTTCTTTAGATACCACTCACAGTGAAATCATATAGTATTCTTCTCTCTCTGACTTATTTCACTTAACAGAATACTCTGTAGGTCCATCCATGTTGCCGCAAATGGCAAGATTTCATTCTTTTTTGTGGCTGAGTGATATTCCATTGTACACATGCACCACATCTTCTTCATTCAATTGTCCATCGATGGGCACTAAGGTCAATGCCATATTGTGGCTATTTTAAATAGCTCTGCAATGAATATAGGGGTGTGGGTATATTTTCAAATTAGCATTTTGGGTTTCTTTAGATAAATACCCAGAAGTGGAATTGCAGGGTCAAATGGCAGTTCCATTTTTACTTTTTTGAGGAAACTCCATACTGTTTTCCAAAGTGGCTACAGTAGTCTGCATCCCTACGAACAGTGCACGAGGGTTCCCTTTTCTCCACATCCTCGCCAGCACTTGCCGTTTGTTGATTTGTCAATGGCAGCCGTTCTGGCAGGTGTGCGGTGACAGCTCATTGTCGTTTCAATTTGCATTTTTCTGATGGTTAATGACATTGAACATCTTTGCATCTGTCTCTTGGCCGTCTGTATGTCCTCTCTGAAGAAGTGCCCTTTCTAAAACTGGGTTGTTTGGGGTTTTCTTGGTGTTAAGTTTTATGAGTTCTTCATAAATTTGGATATTAACCCCTGATTGGAAATACCGTTGGCGAATATGTTCTCCTATTCAGTAAGTTGTCTTTTCATTTTGTTGATGGTTTCTCTTTAGTTTGATGTAACCCCATTTGTTAATAGTTTTCCTTTTGTTTCCCTTGACTGAAGAGACATGTCCAAAAAAATTACTAAAAGTGATATCAGAGAATTTACTGCCCATGTTTGTTTGTTGCTGTTTTTTGTTTGTTTGTTTAGTTTTATGGTTCTGGGTCTTACATGTAAGTCTTTGATTCATTTTGAGTTCATTTCTATATGTGGTGTAAGAAAGTGATCCCATTTCATTCTCTTGCATGTACCTATCCAGCTTTCTCAACACCACCTATTGAAGAGACTGTCTTTACAACATTATTTATTCTCACCTTCGTGGCATAGAGTGAGCATATAGGCATGGGCTTATTTCTGGGTTCTCTTCTCTTTTCCATTGATCTATCTGTCTGTCCTTATACTGCTTACTATAGCCATAGTATACTTGATATCAGGTAGCGTGTTACCTCTAACTTTGTTCTTCTTGCTCAAGATTGCTTTGGCTATTTGGGGTCTTTTGTGGTTCCATATAAATTTTACGATTATTTGTTCTAGTTCTGTGAAAATGTCATTGGTATTTTGATAGGAATTGCATTAGATCTGTATATTGCTTTAGGTAATATGGAAATTTTATCTTTTTTATAAGTTCTTAGTTTATGAACTTTCTCATGAAAAATCAGCACAGTCACCACAGATCAAGTCCCCGAAGAATCTTTACTCCTTCTGTCGTCCCATCTCCAGCTCACTCTCTGCGGCACCAGCACTGGCCTTTGCGGTCCCCCTGACTTTCCTCGTTCTGTTCTTCCGTTCCTTTCACTGCTTCCTTGAGGTCTTTCATCTCATACAGGCCATGTCTTTAAAGTCTCTATTTGGGCTCACTTTCCTTTGGGTAATTCAGGAGTCATACATCCTGCCAGAGCCAGTTGCCTTGCCACCACCAAGATGGATGCTGAATCCAAACACAAAGATGGCACCCGGTGTGGTCTTGTCTGTTTGATTAGTTTCCTCCAAATTTCTGTCTTAGGTACTGTTGCCTTCCCAGGATGAAGGACGTCAGTGAGCATTTGTTTCCTCTGAAATAGTTTGTTGGTCATGAACTTCCTGGTCTGGATAGTTACTGTGTCGTTAATGATGGGGGCTGATCCAGGGAAGAAAAAAGAATATGGACATTCTAACAATGTCAATTCTTTCTATCCATGATCAGCATCGTGTATGCATCCATTTCCTCGTGTTTCTTCAATTGTTTTCTTCAATGTCTAATAGTTTTCTGAGTACAGGTCTTTTAATTCCTTGATTAAATTTATTCCTAAGTATTGTATTCTTTTTGTTGCAATTCTAAATGGGGTTGCATTCTTAATTTCTTTTTCTGATAGTTTTTTATTGGTGCATAAAAATGCAACCAATTTCCGAAAACTAATTTTGAATTATGCCACTTTGATGAATTCATTGACTAGTTCTAGTAGTTTTTTGGTGGATTCTTGATTGTTTTCTGTACATAGTATCATGTCATCTGCAAATGACAGTTTTACTTCTCTTTCCATTCAAATGCCATTTTTATCTTGCTGATTGCTTTGGCTAGGACTTACAATGCTATGGTGAATAAAAGTGGTGAAAGTGGACATCCTTGTTGCATTGAGTATGATGTTAACTGTGGGTTTGTCATATATAGTCTTTATTATGTTGAGGTCTATTCCCGCTAGCCCCACTTTGCTGAGATAAATGTATGTATTTTATCTAATGCTTTTCCTGCATCTATTGATATAATCACATGATTTTTATTCTTCATTTTGTTTATGTGGTGCATCATGTACGTTTATTATGGATATTGAACCAACCTTGCATCCCAGGAATAAATTCCTCTTGATTATAGTGTAATCATCTTTTTAATGTATTGCTGAATTCAGCTTGTTATTTTGTTGAGTATTTTTACATCTGTATTCTTCAGGTATGTTAGTCTAAAATTTTCTTTTTTGAGTAGTATCTTTGTCTGATTTTGGTATCAGGATACTATTGGTCTTATAAAATAAGACCTTCCTCTTCATTTTTTTATAATAGTTTGAAAAGGACAGGTATTATTCTTTGAATGTTTGGTAAAATTCACCTTTGAAATCATTTGGTTCGGGGCTTTTGTTTGTTGAGAGGTTTTTGATTACTGATTTGATTTTTATAGTAGTTATCGGTCTGTTCAGATTTTCTGTTTCTTCCTGATTCAGCCTGGAAGATCAATTTCTTCCAGGTTGTATAATTTGTTGGCATTGTTTAATTGTTTGTGGCATTTCCTGATAATTCTTTGTCTTTTTATGGTGTTTGTGATCATGTATTCCTCCTTTCTGATTTTATTTTGGTTCTCTTTCTTTTTTCTTTATGAGTCTGGTTAAAGGTTTATCCCTTTTGTTTATCTTCTCAAAGAACCAGCTGTTGGTTTCATTGATCTTTTCTAGTTTTTAGACTTTACTTCATTTATTTCCACTATGAACTTTATTAGTTCCTTCTGCTCACTTTGGGTTTCACTTGTTTTTTCTTTTCCAATCCTTTAAATGTGAAGTTAGATTATTTATTTGAGACTTTTCTTGTTTCCTGAGGTAGGCCTGTATTATTATATATTTGTCTCTTATAAATTTGTCTGGCTATGTCTCATAGATTTGGGGTCATTGTGTTTTCATTTTCTTTTATCCCAAGGTACCTTTGATTTCTCTCTTGATCTCACTGTTAACCCATTCACTGTTTAGTGGTGTGTTATTTAGCATCCACATGTTTTTCTGATTTCTCCTTATAATTGATTTCTAGTTTCATATCATTGTGATCAGAAAAAAATGCTTGATATGATTTCAATCTTCTTAAATTTATTGAGACTTATTTTGTGGCCTAACATATGGTCTGTCCTGGAAAATATTTCATGTGCACTTGGAAAAGAATGTATGTTCTGCTGATTTTTAGTAAAATGGGCTAAGAACATTTATTAAGTATGTCTGGTCTTAATAAATAAATATGAACAATAAAAAATGTTTTCAATATCTTGCTCTCTCTATTCTCCTTCTGGCACCCCCATAATGTGAATGTTGGTACACTTGAAGTCCCAGAGGCTTCTTACACTATCTTCATATTTTTTTGATTCTTTTTTCTTTTTGCTCTTCTGCTCTGGTGTTTTTTGCTTCCTCATATTCCAAATTGTTGATTTGATTCTCAGAATCTTCTACTCTACTGTTGAATCCCTGTTAATTATTCTATATTTCAGTTAGTGTATGCTTAGTTTCTAACTGGTCCTTTTTCATGTCTTCGACAGTCTCACTAAGATCCTTGAAAATCTTATGAAGATCCTTGAGTAACCTTATAACCATGGTTTTGAACCATGTACCCAGTAGTTTTCTTGCTTCCATTTCTGACATGTTTCTTTGTATCCATATTTTGGCTGCTTCCCTGTGTTTGTTTCTATGTATGAGATAGACCTGCTATGCCTCCTGGAATTGGTAGAGTGGCCTTGTGTAGTAGGTGTCCTTCAGGGTCCAGTGGCTCAACTTCCCCAGTCACCTGAAGTGGGAACTCTAGGTGCACCCCTGTGTGGGCTGTGTGCACAATCTTGTAGTTGAGCCTTGCTTGCTGTAGGTGTCACTGAGAGGAATTGACCTCCAGGCCAATTGGCTGTGAGGACCAGCTGAGACTACAGTGGAAGAGCTGCTGTGCAGGAGACAGCCCTATGGAGCAGGACTTGCTTCAGTGAGGCTTTGGTGCTCACTGAGTCTGCCCCTTGAGTGTGTTGCTTGTGGTTGTGTAGAGTTGTAATTTGCTATGGTCTGAAGCTGACCACTGGGTGCACTGGCTCTAGGGCCTCCAAGGAGGTGCAAAGTCAGCCACTGCCTGGGGCCACCCAGCAGGAGCTGCAGAAAAATATGCAGATGGCTGCTACTAGCTATTTGTATTGGACTTGGAAGTGCCCAGGTGAGGCTCAGCTGTGAAGTAAGGAAGGCTGGTGCTAGTGCCAGGTCTTGGGCCTTTTACTGATAGGTTCAGGGCACACTGTCACCAGCTGCTGCTTGATTGAGAGATTTTAACAAAGTCTGAAGCCTGAGCCAGGACAGGCCATTCATATGGAAAAGGTTCTGCAAACAGCTTGGGTAGGGCTGCAAATTGGATGGGGTGGGGTCTCAGGGAATCCCCAGGGTGGAGCAAACAGTGTGCTCCAGGCTGATGGAAACTCAGATATGGCTGTCAGTCAGCTCTGCAAGAGAGTAGGTCCCAGCATAGGAACAATGACCCTTGTGAAAACTCTCATCTGGGAGAAAGCTGCCCCTGACTTCCTGCCCTGATGCCAGACAATCCAGTTCCTCCCTGTATGTGTCTGGGTCTCCCAAAGCCACCCCATTCTGGAAGTCCAAGTAAGTTTGTGCACTGGCCCTTTAAATGGGACATCTGGGTCTCCAGCAACCTCCATGTCACTCAGCCACAATCCCCACTGGTTTTTAAAGCCCGTAGTTGTGGGGACTTCTTTTCCCAGCTCTCGGACCCTAGGCTGGGGGTGTGGTGTGAGGCTGGAACCCCTTGCTCCTCATGGGCAGCCTCCACAGAGATAATCTCCCTCCCGATTAAAAAAATGGGCACAGGTGGGTGTCAGACCAGCCCATTCGTGACTCTGCCTCTCCTACCAGTCAAGGTGTGCTTTCTTCTTTACTTCTCTAGTTGTAGGACCACCATTCAGCCAGCTTTCAGGTGGTTCTGGATGATGGTTATTCTGTATTTTAGTTGTAATTTTGATGTGGCTGTGGGAGGCGGGGAGTACAGGCATTTACCTATGCCACCATCTGGGTTCTCTGCTTATATTTTTAGGCTTTGCTCTAAAGTCTACTTTGTCTGATATAGGTATTGCTGCCCCAGTTTTTTTCCCATTTGCATGAAATATCTTTTTCCATCCCTTTACTTTCAGTCTGTGTCTTTTTACCTGAGATGGGTGTCCCGTAGGCAGCACATACACAGATCTTTTTTAAAAATCCATTCAGGAGAAACCAAGATGACGGCATAGGTTAACTCCGGAGTTTGCTGCCTCAAACAACCACTTCAAAAATACAACTAAAAGACCGAATGGACATCATCCAGAACCACAGGAAGGCTGGCTGAGTGGAAGTTCTACAACTAGGAGGAAAGAGAATAGCATACCAAGACTCAGAGGAGGCGCAATGCTGAAGTCAAATACTAAGGTTCGGAGTGCATGCGGAGCAGGCAGGTGGCGGAGGGCGCAGTTGTCTGTTTCAATCCGGAGGGAGTCTCAAACTCTGAGCTCCAGATCCGGGCGAGTCTCTAGGGACCCAGACTCAAATGGGACTGTGTGGCTTTTGTCGGAACTCAAAGGCAGCTTTCTCTCTGAGGTTTGCAGCAGTTGCTGGGACTCTGAGAGGCAGAGCCCCTGGGGATGGAACTGAGAGCAGCTATAACTGCTCGCTCCAGCCCACCCTGTAGATCCCCTGGGACCTGCCCCGCCCAAGCCCTGCACAGAGGCATTTGCCGGATAGCCTCAGGCAAAGGCTAGATTAGCACCGCCCTAGAGATCCAGCACAGAAGTTCTCCCACTGCAAACACAGCTGATTCTCATAGCCAGTTGGCCTGGAGGTCAAATCACCCCCAGTATTACGGACAACAATCAAGGCTTAACTACAACAAGACTGCGCACAAAGACCACAAGGGGGTGCACCAAGAAGGCATAAAAAAATGCGGAGACAAAGAAACATGACAGAAATGGAGGATATAGAGCTCAAAACCGCACTTTTAAGGTCCTTCAATAATTTTCTAGAAACTGCCAATAAACTTAATGAGACCTACAAGAAATCTAATGAGACCCTCGATGTTGTGATAAAGAACCAACTAGAAATTAAGCATACACTGACTGAAATAAAGAATATTATACAGACATCCAACACCTGACCAGAGGAACGCAAGAATCAAGTCAAAGATTTGAAATACGAAGAAGCAAAAAACACCCAACTGGAAAAGCAAAATGAAAAAAAAAATCCGAAAATACAAAGATAGTGTAAGGAGCCTCTGGGACAACTTCAAGCGTACCAACATCAGAATTATAGGGTGCAAGAAGAAGAGAGAGAGCAAGATATTGAAAACCTATTTGAAGAAATAATGACAGAAAACTTCCCCCATCTGGTGAAAGAAATAGACTTACAGGTCCAGGAAGCGCAGAGAACCCCAAACAAAAGGAATCCAAAGAGGACCACACCAAGACACATCATAATTAAAATGCCAAGAGCAAAATACAAAGAGAGAATCTTAAAAGCAGCAAGAGAAAGAAACTCAGTTACCTACAAGGGAATACCCATATGACTGTCAGCGGATTTCTCAACAGAAACTTTGCAGGCCAGAAGGGAATGGCAAGAAATATTCAAAGTGATGAATACTAAGAACCTACAACCAAGATTACTTTATCCAGCAAAGCTATCATTCAGAATTGAAGGTCAGATAAAGAGCTTCACAGATAAGGAAAAGCTAAAGGAGTTCATCACCACCAAACCAGTATTATATGAAATGCTGAAAGGTATCTTTTAAGAAGAGGAAGAAGAAGAAAAAGGTAAAGATACAAATTATGAACAACAAACATGCATCTATCAACAAGTGAATCTAAGAATCAAGTGAATAAATAATCTGATGTACAGAATGAACTGGTGATAACAATAGAATCAGGGACATAGAAAGGGAATGGACTGACTATTCTCGGGAGTGGGGGGAAGGGGTGTGGGGTATTCGGGAAGAGACTGGACAAAAATCGTGCACCTATGGATGAGGATAGTGGGTGGGCAGTGAGGGCGGTGGGTGGTGTGGGAACTGGGAGGAGGGGAGTTATGTGGGGGGAAAAGAGGAATAAATGTAATAATCTGAACAATAAAGATTTAATTTAAAAATCCATTCAAACAATCTGTCTTTTGATTTGAGCATTTAGTTCTTTTACATTTAAAGTAATCATTGATAAGTATATTGTTATTGCCATTTTATTAATTGTTTCCTGATTATGTTTGTGGTTCTTCTCTGTTTTGTCATATTCTTTTGGATGTTGATGCCTTTCTATTGTGTTATATTTGGATTCCTTTCTCTTCATTTCTTTTCTTTTTTTTTTTTTTTTTTGCAAAAGCAAAGAGTCATTTATTTCAAACCTAGGTTTGGCTCCCCTGCCACACTCACCGATGCAACGGTAAGCTCCAGTGGCCGAGAGAGAGAGGCCTGATGGGACAGGGGGTTTTAAAGGGGGGTGGAGTGAGGGCAGGAGAGGGGACTGTGGGCTCCGCCGATTGGCCAGGCACGAGTCGGTACAGGATGTGGTCATAGTGATGGCATGCACTTCCCTTGATTATTATTGGTTAGTCCAGAGAAATCCTGGGTGTGGCTATCAGCGGCTTCTTCCCATGAGGAAGCACATGGCACCGTCCCCAAATGGAGGACCCAAGGCAAGATGGAGGGCGCACATGGCTCTGTCCCAAGATGGAGGACCCAAGGCAAGATGGAGGGCGCAGTCCTTGCCCGGCTCCCGCTGCTGCCGCTTGAACACGCTGCAAGGCAGGATGGCCCTCCCGCACAGCACCTGCAGCCGGCCTGCGGGCGGACCGGGACTCCAGAGCATCTGGGCGGCACAGGCCCAGCAAACGGGGTGCGGCCGGTGGAGCGGCCCGGCTCCGGAAGAGCAGCATCTGCTGGGAGCAGGCCTGGCCCACGGGGCCGGTGTACTGCAGCACAGCGGCCTCCCCAGGCTAGGGCACGTGCCCCACTCCATTGCCGCCGCTGCTGCACTGGGGCCGGGGGTCCACGCGGCCTGCGTGGGCCCGGTCCGGGGGGCAGCGGGCGGGCAGCAGCCCGCGCCAGGCTCCCGCTGTTGGCCGGGGAGCCAATGCCCGCTGTGGGCCGGGGAGCCAATGCCTGAGGCCACCAGCACAGGCCCTGGCTCCCCCCGACTGGGCCCCGAGGGCCACATGGACCCCCGACCCCAGCGCAGGCAAGCAGGGAGCCGACCACGGGGGAAGGGAGGAAAGAGCCAGGCGGTGGCGCCTTCCGCTCCCACGACCTCCCCCGTGGTCGGTCGCCGCCTGGCGCCACCCCCCCGGCCCGCCGCCAGCCACCACGCAGCCGGTCAGGACACTCGGACCTGCTCCGGGGAGCCCAGGCCCCACGGCTGGCGCGGAGAGATCCCAGAGCCCGGTGGCCAGACCCCTCCTCCCGCACTGCCCGGAGAGGCGGGCGGTGTGCCTTTCATTCCCCCCTTCTCTTGGAACTTCCGGCTCAATCATGAGATGGATTGCATTTCTATTCCACCGTTGCTAGAGGCCCATACTGGGCACACAGAACTATCAACTGAACTATCCCTATAAGCTTAACAAATGGCCCGGTGGAAGGGAAAGAAACCATTTTAGATTTAACAACTTCTATTGAAACAGGATTTTTCTTCTTAAAATTCCTCCATGGCTATCAAAAAGCCAAATCAAGATTAATTTATCTACTGTCCTGATGTTTGCATAAACACAACAAGAATGGTAACTGACTACCTTTGCTGGAATTTCATGGTTGAACCTTAATGTGCCCTGTAGGGCCAGGAAGCCAAGCCATCCAGCTGCCATCAGGCCTGCCTGCGGTATCTGCTGCGTTAGGTGAATCCCTCACCTGTAGCAACTCCACCTGAGCCCACGCTCCAGGCTTTAAGGCCCATCTCAGTAGCCCTCCTACTCGTTGCGGCCCAGAGTGTGTGGGGGTTCCGCAGGGACGCAGAGGCATCTTTACTGCTCCCCTTCTACTCTTACCAACTGCCAGTGATGGTAGGGCATGGGCCTGACGCTCCAGCGCCAGCCATCTTCAGGGCTCCCAAGCAGGATACCAGGCTTTCTTGGTGGCATTCTTAGTGGCTTCAAGTCTTTAGAGCTCAGACAGGGCTCCTTAAAACATGATACTCCAGTCAAAGTTTTCCATTAATAAAACCACTATTAGGAACCAGTCTTACTGAATCTATGCAAAGAAATGTACTTATTTAGCATTGCCAGATTTCGGAGGAATTACATAAGGAGAAAAACATACTGATCTGCTCTAAGATTTTCTGACTTTCCTTGCTGATTCCTTATCATGGATTTAAAACAAAGCAGTAACTGTTGGTATAAAACCTTCTTTCTATGCATAACCATGCCTCAGACCTTCTATTCTAAACAGACTTTTTCCAGCTTTACTACCCCTGACATGGGCATGGTGACTCAGGCCTGCAAGGCAGTATACAGGCTGCCAACTGTTAGCTGTCTCTCAACAGAGTCTAAAACCTGATGGGCACCCTTTCCTGCCCAGTTGGGCACCTGCCCCCTTGGCAGCTAGACACCCTTTACTTTTGGGGGTCACCCCACACAGCTCCCTTCCAGGACAGCCAACATACATTCAAAACCTGCAAAAGAATCAAAGGTTAATATAACATATCAATACAATGATCATGGCCACTTCAGGCAGCCAAATCTTCTGCTACTAAACATGTGATCCTATAAATTGTCCTTGTCTCTTTGGAGCCATGTCCATGAAGATGCAGGCATTATCTAAGTGTATTACACAGTATTGTGGGGGCTCCTGGTGACAGGAGTGATCGCGAGTCATGTTACCAGCATCAGGCAGGTTGAGCACGCCATAGCTTGAGCTTGAGCGGGTTGCGTTGATCTCGATCGATCGATGCTCCATTTGGTGATGAAGTCTTTCCGGATGGACCCAGGTCTTGACGCCGTCTACCTTGAGAGCGGTGGGGGTCGTCAGCACCACAATGTAGGGACCCTTCCAACGTGGCTCTAGGGTCTCCCGGCAGTGCCTTCTGATGTAGACCCAATCTCCTGGTCTGTGCTGATGAGGAGTTGGGGCTGGGCTGGTCTCACAGATGGTGCGGAGGCGTGGCCAAATGTCCTCGTGCGCCCTCTGGAGCCCTCTCAAAGAAAGAGATTGTTAAAGAAAAACCACCCAGTCCTCACCAGTCTCCGAGTCAGATTCCTCCTCTCTTGGAGAACTTCAAAGTCCTGATGGCTTCCAGGTAACCCTGTTTATCAGTTACAGCAGCAACAGGTACCAAACCCTTTCAGTACATTTGACCAGCTTCATTCCCGCTCACCTTTGCAGATTCTAAGGCCCATTGTTTTCTTTTAACCAGCAAGCTAAATGACACTGGCCTGTATTATTTAATTCAGCACAGGCAGGGGGAAGGGCCCATGGAATCTCTGCCCTGAGGAACTGTGAGCCCCACCCTTAAATGTCCCAATCAGACTAGAAAAGGCACAAATACCTTTTAAATCTACCCCAGAATTCCAAAATCCCAACCTAGCACAGAATATATTTCCACACTTACATGAACAAATAATTATACCCAAGTAGACATACAAACATATAACTAGATACATTCCCCATTAAGAACTTTGAGGTGCATGCCACATTTATACCACAAAATACCAACAAATCAGATTCAGTTGTGTCGAGATACAGAACAAGTCTAGGAAACTGCCTAGGAATGCTTCTTTTCTACCTTTCTAAAAGATAGGCCAGATTCGAACCCTTAGCCAGTCCGAGCTTTGACTTCCCTCCAGAAGTCCCAGAGATGGTTAATACCATCTAGAAGCCATTCCTCCAGATACAGGACAAGTCCCTTAGAGATTCTTGATAATCTACATCAGTAATTCATTCATACAATCCCCTAAAAGTTAAAGAGGAAGGAAAGAACCATTCAATGTCCTTCAAGAGGATTAAACACATTGGATCCTCTGACGTTTCAGGGGTACCAAGGAAGGAGCAGTTAGGCCACATCCAGCTCTTCTCACAATCCACCATTAGTGACCAGTCCCAGCTCACTGGTCTACCATCCATTTAACATTAACAATTTTAAACAACAAAGATACATATTTAAGTAAACACATTATCTAGATCCTAGGTTAAACTTAGGCATATCCTGAATCTCCGGAACACTGAGTTGGCAAGGTAACTGGAGCCCTTTAAGATCAGTATGAAACCACAGTTTCTACCTGAGAAAATCAATCCTCTCTTCTCAATCAGATCAATAAGCAAAGGCATTTAGTTACCACAATTACATAATTTTTCCCAATTAAATCCGAACCTTATTCAACCAATAGATTTACTTTTTACTTTCAAGCGGCTCTGGAAAACCACATTTGAGCCTTGCAAGACAGGTTGTTGGCCTACCTGGTCTTTTCAGATGTAAATTGACCACATTCTTTAAGATTTTGCTGCAGGCAGGAGGTGACTATCTCCTCTCTCCATTAAGAAAGGACAAGGTGTTTTTTTTTGTTGTTGTTGTTTTTTTTTTTTTTTGAAAAACTGTTCTTTGTTATGGATTAGGCTTGGGATTTATCCTGCATATTTGAAAGGAGACTCTAGCTTAAAACCCTATCCAAAATCGGATGGTGCGCACATTAGTTTTAAGCCAGCTTTTCTCCCTACACGTGCACAGAAATCCCAGACGCATTTACTTGGGGAGGGGGTGACCTGTTTCCAAAGACCCTCACTCAGGCGGCCACCCGACCGCCACACAAAGGAGGGGGGAGGGCAGTCCCCCTCCCTCCACACTCGCACACTTTCACCAGACATTCATTCAGAGTTTAAACAATCCATTCAATTCCTAACAACTTCCCAATTCCTGAGGGAGCTCTAAAGCCTCCCCCAATCTCCTTGAAATGATCAATCACAATACCCAAAGGAGCAGTCTGAGTCCATCCCATGACGTCCGTCCAGTACAAACACAGAACACTAAACAGGGCCCAAAAATACAGGCTTCCAACTCCATGGAAGTAACGAGACGAAGGCCTTACGCCAAACCAGCAGGAGCGACCTGCCTCGTCTCAAATCTGCGAGGGGCATATCCATCCCTCGTGAGGGGCATATCCATCCCTCCAACTCTCCCCCGCCTGTGGTCGTTCACGGCGCGTCTGCCTAGACCCCTCAGGCAATTACAGATTCCAGAAACGAGCTCAAACAGAACAGAACACACAAGGACACACACCTACCACGGTCAGTCAGACTCTATGGATCGGGGGTCCCTTGATGGTCTTGGGAATCCCGGGCGAGCCCCCAAAATGTTGTGCCCAGATTTCAAAGTTCCCAAGACCCCCAGGGAGCCAGTCAGTCCGATGCAAAAGCAAAGAGTCATTTATTTCAAACCTAGGTTTGGCTCCCCTGCCACACTCACCGATGCAACGGTAAGCTCCAGTGGCCGAGGGCTTTCTCTTCATTTCTTGTGTCACTTGTAGATTTCTGGTGTCTGGTTTCCATGTGCGTCATATAACCAAGCTGTGTTTATAGCAGTTTGTTTTAAGTTGATGATCTCTTAAGTTTGAACACATTCTAAACACATTACTCACCCCCTCCATGTTTATGTTTCTGTCATTATTATTTACTTCTTTTGTCTGTGTGTGTTTGTGTGTATATTCAAGCTATTGTTGTAATTACACATGATCTTTTTACTTTTGCCTTTTGACCTTTGTACCAACTTTATAGTTGGTTGATTCACTGCTTTTAAGTGTTTGCCTTTGTCAGAATTTTTTTTCTTTCTTTTTTTTTTGAAATTTCTTTTTTTCTTTTTTTTCTTTATTGTTCAGATTATTACAGTTGTTCCTCTTTTTCCCCCCATAACTCCCCTCCACCCAGTTCCCACCCCACCCTCTGACCTTATCCCCTCCCCCCACTGTCCTCATCTATAGGTGCACGATTTTTGTCCAGTCTCTTCCCGAATACCCCACACCCCTTCCCCCCACTCCCGAGAATAGTCAGTCCACTCCCTTTCTATGTCCCTGATTCTATTATAATCACCAGTTTATTATGTTCATCAGATTTTTATTCACTTGATTTTTAGATTCACTTGTTGATAGATGTGTATTTATTGTTCATAATTTGTATCTTTACCTTTTTCTTCTTCTTCCTCTTCTTAAAGGATACCCTTCAGCATTTCATATAATACTGGTTTGGTGGTGATGAACTCCTTTAGTTTTTTATTGTCTGTGAAGCTCTTTATCTGACCTTCAATTCTGAATGATAGCTTTGCTGGGTAAAGTAATCTTGGTTGTAGGTTCTTGGTATTCATCACTTTGAATATTTCTTGCCACTCCCTTCTGGCCTGCATAGTTTCTATTGAGAAATCAGCTGACAGTTGTATGGATACTCCCTTGTAGGTAACTGAGTTTCTTTCTCTTGCTGCTTTTAAGATTCTCTCTTTGTCTTCTGCTCTTGGCATTTTAATTATGATGTGTCTTGGTGTGGTCCTCTTTGGATTCCTTTTGTTTGGGGTTCTCTGCGCTTCCTGGACTTTAAGTCTATTTCTTTCACCAGGTAGGGGAAGTTTTATGTCATTATTTCTTCTTCTTGCACCCTATAATTCTGATGTTGGTACGCTTGAAGTTGTCCCAGAGGCTCCTTACACTATCTTTGTATTTTCGGATTTTTTTTTTCATTTTGCTTTTCCAGTTGGGTATTTTTTGCTTCTTCACATTTCAAATTTTTGACTTGATTCTTGTGATCCTCTACTCTGCTATTGGAACTTTGTATAATATTATTAATTTCAGTCAGTGTATGCTTAATTTCTAGTTGGTCCTTTTTCATATCCTTCAGGGTCTCACTAGATTTCTTGAGGGTCTCACTGTTTATCGGCGGTTTCTAGAAAATTCTTGAAAAATCTTCTAACTGTAGTTTTGAACTCTATATCCAGTAGTTTGCTGTCCTCCATTTCTGTCATTTGTGACCTGTTTCTTTGTCCCTGCATTTTTTATGTTTCCCTGTGTTGATAGAGTGGCTTTCTGTGCTAGGTGTCCCTATAGGGCTCAGTGGCTCAGCCTCCCTAATTACCTGAGGTGGACACTCTTGGTGCACCCCTTTGTGGGCTGTGTGCACAGTCTTGTTGTAGTTAAGCCTTGATTGTTGTAGGTATCACTGGGAGGAATTGACCTCCAGGCCAATTGGCTCTGGGAATCAGTTGTGTCTACAGTGGGAGAACTTCTGTGCTGGAGACACCCTTCTGGGGCAAGACTTGCTTCAGTGGGGCTTTGGTCCTCACTGAGTCTGTCCCCTGAGTGTGTCCCTTATGGATCTGAGGGGTTGTAATCTGGATGGTCCCACTCTGACCACTGGGTACACTGGCTCTTGGATCTCTAAGGAGGTGCTAATTTAGCCTCTGCCTGAGGCTACCCAGCAGGAGCTATGGAGAGATCTGCAGATTCCTCTTCTTTGTTTGGGGTTTGGAGGTGCCTAGATGAGGCCCAGCTGTGAAGCAATGCAAGCTGCTGTGGCACCTTGGGCCTTCTTTAGGAAGTTCTGGGTCTCTCTGACCTAGCTGCAGTTTGTTAGGTAATTTTCAGATTGCAAAGGGCCAGGCCTTTCATATGTAAAAGCCTCTGCGCACAGCTTGGGTGGGGCGGGGTCTCAGGGAATCAACAGGGTGATGCAAACGGCTATGGCTGATCCTCAGTCCTACCCTAAGAGGCCCCGCTTCTCAGTGTCCTGGTAATCGCTGCAAGCACCTCTGAGAGAAAGCCGCCCTCGAGTTCTGACCGATGCCAGACAGTCCAGTTTCTCCCCTTATGAGCCTTGGTCCCCAGAGACTCGCCCAGAACTGTTGTTCAGAGCATTTGGGAGCTTGAGACTCCCTCCCGATTGAAAAAGACAACCGTGTCCTCAGTTGCCAGCCCTTTCCACGTGTGCCTCCGTACCTCTGCACTTTACTTCCGCACCTCCTCTGAGTCTCAGTGTGCTTTTTTTCTTTCCTTCTAGTTGTAGAATTTCCACTTAGTGAGCCTTCCTGTGGTTCTGGATAATGTCCGTTTTGTCTTTTAGTTGTATTTTTGAAGTGGTTGTGCAAGGCAACAATTTCCAGTGTTTACCTATGCCGCCATCTTGGTTCCTCCTCTCTTTTTCTTTCTTATATTTCTTATTCATATAATCCTTTCCTTTCTTTTTAAAGAAGTCTATTTAACACTTCTAGTAATGCTGGTTTAGTGTTGATAAATTCCATTGGCCGTTTTGTTATTGTTGTTGTTTGTTTTTCTCTGGGAAACTATCTCTTCTTTGATTCTAAATGATAACCTTGCTGGATAGAAATATCTTCATTATAGGTCCTGGCTTTTCATCACTTTGAATATTTGTTCCACTCCCTACTGGCTTGCAAAGTTTCAGTTGAAAATCAGCTGAAAGTCTTGTGGGAGCTCCCCTGTATGTAACTGCTTTTCTCTGGCTACTTTTAAGATTTTCTCTTTGTTTATAACCTTTGGCATTTAAATTTTGATGTGTCTTGGTGTGGCCTCCGGAGTTCATCTTGTTTAGGACTCTGTTTTTACTGGACTTATATGTCTATTTCCTTCCTCAGATGAGTGAAGTTTTCAGTCATTATTTATTCAAATAGGTTTTCAGTACCTTGCTCTCTCCTTCTTCTCCTTCATGCACCCCTCTGATGCGAGCGTTGCTATGCTCGATGTTGTCCCACAGGTCCTTTAAAGTATCTTCATTTCCTAATATCATTTTTCTTTTTCACTGTTCTGATTGGGTGTTTTCTGCTACATTGTATTCTAATAGCTGATCCAATCCCCTGATTTATCTAACCTGCTGTTGATTCTCTCTAATGTATTCTTTATCTCAGTTACACATTCTTTATTTCCTTTTTAAGAGTTTTTATTTTTATTTATTTATTTAAATATTTTTTTATTGATTTAAGAGAAGAAGGGAGAAGGAGAGATAGAAACATCAATGATGAGAATCATTAATAAGCTGCCTCCTGCATGCCCCACAATGGGGACTGAGCCTGCAACCTGGGCATGTGCCCTGACCAGGAATCAAACCATGACCTCCTAGTTCAAAGGTCAATATTCAACCACTGAGCCACACTGGCTGGGCACATTCTTTATTTCTGACTGCTTCTTTTTAAAGTTTCTATCTCTTTGTTGGGGTTCTCACTGAGTTGATTTATTCTCCTCCTCCTAACTGTATTGAGTCTCTTATAACTAGTGTTTTGAACTCTGTACCTGGTAGCTTGCTTGCCTTTTTTCCTGCAGGCCTTTTCCTGGAGTTTTGCCCTGTTCTTTTATTTGGGACACATATCTGTTTCCTCATCTGCCTTCTCCCTGTGTTCGTTTCTATGTGTTGGGTAGATCTGCTGTGAGAGGCCTTATGTAGCTGTCCTGGGGCCGCCCTGGTGGTCTCCCCTGTTCGCCTGAGCCAGGTGCTCAGGGGCCTGTGGTGTCTGTGAGCCCTCAGCTGCAGGTGAGCCTTGCATGCATTCGGGGTGGGCGGAGGCCCAGCTATGGCTGTAAGGGTGGTTGCCAGGCGAGACCAGTGGCTGCGCAGGGGCTGCCTGGAGCCAGAGCGGCTGTGGCAGAGCTCTCTGCCAGGTGAGCCTGGCCTTCCTGTGGTGCATGTGGCGGTGGGTGGGGGTGTAATTCAGGTGTAATCTTCCTGCCTTGACCTACTATGCATTCTTGACCCAAAGTCTTACATCATTGGACTCCAGGCTTGTGTGAGACGACATGGGAAGATGTGATAAGAATAAGATTATTAAAAATAAAATCACTGTTCTGGGGGCAACAGAGAGATGCAAAGACAGTGTGCTTCCCTGACCTAACCTATGTCAGTGACTGATGAGGTGGGACGGACAGTCGGACAGTCGCAGAGGAGGGCAGCGCCCCGCCAATGAGGAGGGACAGGCCACGGCGCCCGAAACCAGCACTGGAGGGCGCCAGGGTGGCCCGCCAAAAAGAAAGTGCTGATGTTAACACCCATTAAAGCAGAAAAGGCTGCAGAGAGGACAATTAGATGGAAAATGCTGTGAGGTCTGATCACAAAATCCTTGTGCACATTCCAGTGACAAGCCAGGCCGCCCCCCAAGCTGCAGGCACCGCAGAGGACACAGAGAAGACAGCCCTCCACGCCTCCCGGGACACCACCCTGCCAGACGATGCCTCCGCAACCCCAACCTCGCCACCAACAACAACCACCACAGGGCCTGTGGGCAGCATCTCAGCACCAGTGTCCGCTCCGTCCAGACCTACAGCTGAGAGCCCCCGCACCTCCAGAACAACATCTGTACCCCCAACAGTCCCCACCACCACCTGGAAGACCAGAGCACAGTCCACAACACACACGGGAAGCACGGAGGCTTCCACCACAGCCCCTGCCACCACTAAACCTTCCACCACAGCCCCTGCCACCACTACAGCTTCCACCACAGCCCCTGGGCCAACTACACCTTCCACCACAGCCCCTGCACCAACTACAGCTTCAACCACAGCCCCAGCACCCACTACAGCTTCCACCACAGCCCCTGCACCCACGACACCTTCCACCACAACCGCTGCACCCACTACATCTTCCACCACAGCCTCTGCACCACCTACAGCTTCCACCACAGCCTCTGCACCAACTACAGCTTCCACCACAGCCCCTGCACCAACTACAGATTCCACCTCAGCCCCTGCACCCACTACAGCTTCCACCACAGCCCCTGGGCCAACTACAGCTTCCACCACAACCGCTGCACCCACTACATCTTCCACCACAGCCTCTGCACCACCTACAGCTTCCACCACAGCCTCTGCACCAACTACAGCTTCCACCACAGCCGCTGCACCCACTACACCTTCCACCACAGCCCGTGACACCACTACAGCTTCCACCACAACCCCAGCACCCACTACAGCTTCAAACACAGCCCCTGCACCAACTACAGCTTCCACCACAGCCCCTGCACCCACGACACCTTCCACCACAACCGCTGCACCCAGTACAGCTTCCACCACAGCCTCTGCACCAACTACAGCTTCCACCACAGCCCCTGCACCAACTACAGCTTCCACCTCAGCCCCTGCACCCACTACAGCTTCCGCCACAGCCCCTGTGCCAACTACAGCTTCCACCACAGCCCCTGCACCCAATACACCTTCCACCACAGCCCCTGCACCCACTACAGCTTCCACCACAGCCCCTGCACCCACTACAGCTTCCACCACAGCCCCTGCACCCACAAAAGCTTCCACCACAGCCCCTGCACCCACTGCAGCTTCCACCACAGCCCCTGCACCCACTACAGCTTCCACCACAGCCCCTGCACCCACTACAGCTTCCACCACAGCCCCTGAACCTACTACAGCTTCCACAAAAGCCCCCACAATGACTACACCTTCCACTATATCCCCTGCCACCACTAAACCTGCCACTACAGCCCCCACAACAACTACATCTTCCACCACAGCCCATGCACCCACTACAGCTTCCACCACAGCCCCTGCACCCACTACAGCTTCCACGACAACCCCTGTGCCAACTACAGCTTCCACCACAGCCCCTGAACCTACTACAGCTTCCACCACAGCCCCTGCACCCACTACAGCTTCAACAACAGCCCCTGCACCCACTACAGCATCCACCACAGCACCTGCACCCACTAGAGCTTCCACCACAGCAACTGCACCCACTACAGCTTCCACCACAGCCCCTGCAGCAACTACAGCGTCCACCACAGCCCCTGCACCCACAACACCTTCCACCACAGCCCCTGCACCCACTACACATTCCACCACCGCCCCTGCACCCACTACAGCATCCACCACAGCCCCTGCACCAACTACAGCTTCCACCACAGCCTCTGCACCAACTATACCTTCCACCACAACCCCTGCAACCACTACAGCTTCCACAAAAGCCCCCACAATGACTACACCTTCCACTATATCCCCTGCCACCACTAAACCTGCCACTACAGCCCCCACAACAACTACATCTTCCACCACAGCCCATGCACCCACTACAGCTTCCACCACAGCCCCTGCACCCACTACAGCTTCCACCACAGCAACTGCACCCACTACAGCTTCCACCACAGCCCCTGCAGCAACTACAGCGTCCACCACAGCCCCTGCACCCACTACAGCTTCCACCACAGCCCCTGCACCCACTACACATTCCACCACCGCCCCTGCACCAACTACAGCTTCCACCACAGCCCCTGCACCAACTACAGCTTCCACCACAGCCCCTGCACCCACTACAGCTTCCACCACAGCCCCTGCACCCACTACACATTCCACCACAGCCCCTGCAACCACTACAGCTTCCACAAAAGCCCCCACAATGACTACACCTTCCACTATATCCCCTGCCACCACTAAACCTGCCACTACAGCCCCCACAACAACTACATCTTCCACCACAGCCTCTGCACCCACTACAGCTTCTACCTCAGCCCCTGCACCCACTACAGCTTCCACCACAGCCCCTGGGCCAACTACAGCTTCCACCACAGCCCCTGCACACACTACACCTTCCACCACAGCCCCTGCACCCACTACAGCTTCCAACACAGCCTCTGCGCCAACTACACCTTCCACCACAGCCCCTGCACCCACTACAGCTTTCACCACAGCCTCTGCACCAACTACACCTTCCACCACAGCCCCTGCACCGACTACACCTTCCACCACAACCTCTGTACCCACTACAGCTTCCACCACAGCCTCTGCACCAACTACACCTTCCACCACAGCCCCTGCACCCACTACAGCTTCCACCACAGCCTCTGCACCAACTACACCTTCCACCACAACCTCTGTACCCACTACAGCTTCCACGACAACCCCTGCGCCAACTACAGCTTCCACCACAGCCCCTGAACCTACTACAGCTTCCACCACAGCCCCTGCACCCACTACAGCTTCAACAACAGCCCCTGCACCCACTACAGCATCCACCACAGCACCTGCACCCACTAGAGCTTCCACCACAGCAACTGCACCCACTACAGCTTCCACCACAGCCCCTGCAGCAACTACAGCGTCCACCACAGCCCCTGCACCCACAACACCTTCCACCACAGCCCCTGCACCCACTACACATTCCACCACCGCCCCTGCACCCACTACAGCTTCAACCACAGCCCCTGCACCAACTACAGCTTCCACCACAGCCTCTGCACCAACTACACCTTCCACCACAACCCCTGCAACCACTACAGCTTCCACAAAAGCCCCCACAATGACTACACCTTCCACTATATCCCCTGCCACCACTAAACCTGCCACTACAGCCCCCACAACAACTACATCTTCCACCACAGCCCATGCACCCACTACAGCTTCCACCACAGCCCCTGCACCCACTACAGCTTCCACGACAACCCCTGCGCCAACTACAGCTTCCACCACAGCCCCTGAACCTACTACAGCTTCCACCACAGCCCCTGCACCCACTAGAGCTTCCACCACAGCAACTGCACCCACTACAGCTTCCACCACAGCCCCTGCAGCAACTACAGCGTCCACCACAGCCCCTGCACCCACTACACCTTCCACCACAGCCCCTGCACCCACTACAGCTACCACCACAGCACCTGCACCAACTACAGCTTCCACCACAGCCCCTGCACCCACTACAGCTTCCACCACAGCCCCTGCAACCACTACACCTTCCACCACAGCCCCTGCAACCACTACAGCTTCCACAAAAGCCCCCACAATGACTACACCTTCCACTATATCCCCTGCCACCACTAAACCTGCCACTACAGCCCCCACAACAACTACATCTTCCACCACAGCCTCTGCACCCACTACAGCTTCTACCTCAGCCCCTGCACCCACTACAGCTTCCACCACAGCCCCTGGGCCAACTACAGCTTCCACCACAGCCCCTGCACACACTACACCTTCCACCACAGCCCCTGCACCCACTACAGCTTCCAACACAGCCTCTGCACCAACTACACCTTCCACCACAGCCCCTGCACCCACTACAGCTTTCACCACAGCCTCTGCACCAACTACACCTTCCACCACAGCCCCTGCACCAACTACACCTTCCACCACAACCTCTGTACCCACTACAGCTTCCACCACAGCCTCTGCACCCACTACACCTTCCACCACAGCCCCTGCACCCACTACAGCTTCCACCACAGCCTCTGCACCAACTACACCTTCCACCACAGCCCCTGCACCCACTACAGCTTCCACCACAGCCTCTGCACCCACTACAGCTTCCACCACAGCCCCTGCACCCACTACAGCTTCAACAACAGCCCCTGCACCCACTAAAGCTTCTACCACAGCACCTGCACCCACTAGAGCTTCCACCACAGCAACTGCACCAACTACAACTTCCACCACATCCCCAGCCACCACTACAGCTTCCACCACAGCCCCTGCACCCACTACACCTTCCACCACAGCCCCTGCACCCACTACAGCTTCGACCACAGCCCCTGCACCCACTACACCTTCCACCACAGCCCCTGCACCGACTACACCTTCCACCACAGCCCCTGCACCCACTACAGCTTCCACCACAGCCTCTGCACCCACTACACCTTCCACCACAGCCCCTGCACCCACTACACCTTCCACCACAGCCTCTGCACCCACTACACTTTCTACCACAGCCCCTGCACCCACTACTCCTTCCAGCACAGCGCCTGCATCCACACCTTCCACCACAGCCCCTTCACCCACTACACCTTGCACCACAGCCCGTACCACTGCTACTCCTTCCACCACAGCCCCCGTGACCACTACACCTTCCACCACAGCCCCTGCACCCACTGCACCTTCCACCACAGCCCCTGCAATCACTACACCTTCCACAAAAGCCCCCACAATGACTACACCTTCCACTATATCCCCTGCCACCACTAAACCTGCCACTACAGCCCCTGCAACCACTACACCTTCCACTACCGCCCCCAAAACAACTACATCTTCCATTACAGCCCCTGCTACCATTATGCTGTCCACCACAGCCCCTACAAACACTGCACCTTCCACCACAGCCCCTGCACCCACTACAGCTTCCACCACAGCCCATGGACCCACTACAGCTTCCACCACAGCCCCTGCACCCACTACAGCTTCCACCACAGCCCATGCACCCACTACAGCTTCCACCACAGCCCCTGCACCCACTACAGCTTCCACCACAGCCCCTGCACCCACTGCAGCCCTCACCACAGCCCCTGCACCCACTACAGCTTCCACCACAGCCTCTGCACCCACTACAGCTTCCACCACAGCCCCTACAAACACTGCACCTTCCACCACAGCCCCTGCAACCATTACAGCTTCCACCACATCCACTGCACCCACTACTGCTTCCACCACAGCCCGTGACACCACTACAGCTTCCACCACAGTCCTTAGACCCACTACACCTTCCACCACATCCCTTGCACCCACTACACCTTCCACCATATCCCCTGCACCCACTACAGCTTCCACCACAGCCCCTGCACCCACTACAGCTTCCACCGCAGCCCCTGCACCCACTACTGCTTCCACCACAGCCCCTGCACCCACTATACCTTCCACTACAGCTCTTGAAAGTACTACAGCTTCCACTACAGCCCCTGCAACCACTACAGCTTCCACTGCAGCCCCTGCACCCACTACAGCTTCCACCACAGCCCCCGTGACCACTACACCTTCCACCACAGCCCTCGTGACCACTACACCTTCCACCACAGCCCCCGTGACCACTACACCTTCCACCACAGCCCCTGCAACCACTACAGCTTCCACTGCAGCCCCTGCACCCACTACAGCTTCCACCACAGCCCCCGTGACCACTACACCTTCCACCACAGCCCCCGTGACCACTACACCTTCCACCACAGCCCCCGTGACCACTACACCTTCCACCACAGCCCCTGCAACCACAGCCCCTGCAACCACTACTGCTTCCACCACAGCCCCTGAAACCACTACACCTTCCACCACAGCCCCTGCACCCACTACAGCTTCCACCACAGCCCCCGTGACCACTACACCTTCCACCACAGCCCTCGTGACCACTACACCTTCCACCACAGCCCCCGTGACCACTACACCTTCCACCACAGCCCCTGCAACCACTACAGCTTCCACTGCAGCCCCTGCACCCACTACAGCTTCCACCACAGCCCCCGTGACCACTACACCTTCCACCACAGCCCCCGTGACCACTACACCTTCCACCACAGCCCCCGTGACCACTACACCTTCCACCACAGCCCCTGCAACCACAGCCCCTGCAACCACTACTGCTTCCACCACAGCCCCTGAAACCACTACACCTTCCACCACAGCCCCTGCACCCACTACAGCTTCCACCACAGCCCCTGCAACCACTACACCTTCCACCACAGCCCCTGCACCCACTACAGCTTCCACCACAGCCCCTGCACCCACTACAGCTTCAACCACAACCTCTGCAACCACTACACCTTCCACCACAGCCCCTGCACCCACTACAGCTTCAACCACAACCTCTGCAACCACTACACCTTCCACCACAGCCCCTGCACCCACTACACCTTCCACCACAGCCCGTGAAACCACTACAGCTTCCACCACAGCCCCTGCACCCACTACAGCTTCAACCACAACCTCTGCAACCACTACACCTTCCACCACAGCCCCTGCACCCACTACAGCTTCCACCACAGCCCCTGCAACCACTACACCTTCCACCACAGCCCCTGCACCCACTACAGCTTCCACCACAGCCCCTGCACCCACTACACCTTCCACCACAGCCCCTGCACCCACTACAGCTTCAACCACAACCTCTGCAACCACTACACCTTCCACCACAGCCCGTGAAACCACTACAGCTTCCAGCACAGCCCCTGCTACCACCACAGCTTCTACCAAAGACCTTGCAACCACAGCTTCCAGCACAGCGTATATGCCCATGACAGTCTCTACTCCAGGGTCTGACCTCTCTATAGCCTCCACTGTATTACCTAAGACTAGTGCAGGCTCCAGCCCTCCCCCTGTGATCACATCATCCTCTGTTAGTAGCATGGCCTCCACTCTGTTGTCCTCCCCACCATCCCTGAGCAGCACAGTGTACACCGTGGGCCCAGATCCCACGAAGTCCAGCACAGCCTCCTCCTCAGCCTCTGTGCTCACCACAGATTTTCCCACTACCTCTGTGCCCCCTGCAAACAGCACCACAGTTCCTCAGGCCCTGACCGTCTCTACCTCAGCCTCTAAGAGCACCACAGGCCCTGCCTCTGCTTTCGTGCCCTCCACAGAGTTCACGGGGACCTCATCACACCTGCCGGCCTCCACCTCTGCTCCCGGGCCCACAGGAGGCTTCACCAGCATCGCCAGGCCTTCCATGGGCACCTTCACCACCGTGGTGCCCACCAAGGCAGCAGACTTCTCTCCTCTGTCCATGGCCAGCACCGTGGTCTCAGGTAGCTGTCGCCTGGTCTGCTCTAAGCACCTTTCAGCTGCCCCTATGATCTCTGGTCTAGACTCTGGTCAAGCCACCACATATGAGCTCCAATGCCACCCCCTCCTCTCGATTCCTGCTTGTTTCTACTCTGGCCTCGCCTCCTGTGGTTAGAGTCCATCACTTCCACCCTGTCAGCAGCTCTTCTGTGCGAACGTCCCCCACCAGGTGGTTACACCCAGCACTTCTGCCTACAGTGGCCTCACCTCACCTCTACTGACCCCCATCCCCACCCGTCAGCTCCTCTCACTTCTGTGCCCAGTACAACCAGCTGATTCCTCCCCACCCACAACCCCACCCCACCTCCCATCCGCTGGCCCTCACCTGCTGTCCCTTCCTCCACATGCCGGCTACGAGGGCCCAGCCGCCTGCTCCTTCCCATCACAGCTCCTGGTCGGCTCCTGGCCTGCTTGTGACAGACGCTGCGACCCAAACACTTTTAAAATGCGCCCTCTGACCCTTCACAGGGAAAGTGCCGGCCCTCGTCTGGTCTTAGACCAGAGCGACTCTCGTGTGTGTTCGCGCTCTGAGCAAACCCACGTGGCACATGCCACCAGCGCTCCTGCGGGACAGGCCTCCCCCCAGGCCCCCCCATTTGCTCTGGGCCGCCCAGCGCCAGGCAGCGACTCCTCTCCGCCCCGTGGCCTCTGTCCACCGAGCCCAGCCACTGCGCGGAGGCCGCCGCCCCCCTCCGCACCGCGTGCTGCACCTGCTCAGGCCTCACCTGGCCTCGCGGGCCTCCGGGTGTGAGGTCACCTCACCTCGGCCCGCAGCCGGTGCCGCCTCACCCACGCATAGACCTCCTTCCCCTCTGTCCCTCCTGCACCCTCCGTGCACCCAGGGCCCAGCACAGAGTCACCGCTGTCTCGCTGGCTGCCGCTTCTGCCGGTGCTGCGGCTTCTGCACCAATCGGGTCGCATTTCCTCCATCCTCTGCCTCCAGCGCCAGCGCGCCACCGGGGCACACATCCTGCCTCCTCTCCTCTCAGACACTCACCTACTCTGGGCCCCGCCTCCGCGCGCCACGTTCTGCCCTCTCCCCACACAGCCCTCCTGCGCCCACGGCCACCATCGGGTGCTGGGCTCACTCCGCTCCCCGGTCCCCCTCCCTTTCATGGTCTCCACCGCCAACCCAGAGAGTTGTGTCACCTGTTTCCTAGGCACCGGGACCGCCGGGACCAGACCCACGACCCCCATCTCTGTCCCCGCGGGCACGGAGGCCCTGACCACGGCTGCGGGCAGCGCTGTCCCTGGGACAGCCCCGGGGACGGCCGGCTCAGTCCCCCCGCGCACAGGCACAGGGCCCGGGGGGCGTTGGCAGCGCTGGGCCGTGGTCCTCATCTCTCTGGCTGCCGTCATGCTTGGCGTTGGGCTGCTGGTGGGAATGAGTTTCTGCCTGGTAAGTATGGAGGTGCGTTCACAGCGGAGCGCCCAGCAGGTAGATGGCGGGAACAGACTTCCCATGAGCAGGGCACTGAGGATATGCAGCCGTCGGCACCGTGGGGTCTGGCTGCGAAGAAGCGAATTGTTTAGCATGAGCCAAAGGCCCGAGGGATTGACTGAGTTCGGAAAGGTGAGAGGCGGAAGGTAGAAGAAGGAAAGCAAAGAGGTGACATTAGGGCCAAAGGGAAGGAAACTTGTGTGATTGGAGAACAAAGAAAAAAGCTGTTGAAAGTAAGTCATGTTTCTTTATAAAACCGGATCTGGGGTTCGGCTGTTTGGGCCCTGCAAGAACCTGCACGCAGCCGGGCCTCCCGCCCCTGCCGGCCGCGGTGCTGCTCTGGGTGCGGGCGCCCTGGGCACTGGGCACCCCTCCCTGACGCTCTGGCAGGCGGAGATGAGAGTCTCTGCCCTTGGTGCTCCTCAGCTCAGCTGACAAACTAGAATCGTCAAAACACTTCACCAAACCTCAACGGGGAGAGAAAGAGCACAAAGCGGGGCTGGGCAGTTCACGGCGCCTGCATCAGGCCCCTGCCACTCGCTGGCCTCTGCCTCCGGGCCCGCCCGGGCGCCTACTCTCTCACGTCCACTGCATCTCCACTCGCTGGTCTTGCTCTTTCTCTGAACACGTTTTCCTTGTCTTGACGTTAAAATGTATTTACGTTTTCACGTTTTCTGACAGTTCCTGGCAGAAAGTTCACATTAAGAAACAATGGAGAGTGTGAATGGGTGGGGTCTGGAGCTGGGTCTCCACCTCACACTGAGGAACGATGGAGAGTGTGAATGGGTGGGGTCTGGAGCTGGCCTCACAGCCTTACAAGAAGACTGTACATCTCTTTCCACCTCTGGAACTACTGATGTCGCATTCATAGGCTAAAGTATGCTGTGGTGGTGGTATTTACACCACTGAAATGGACAAAAGCACACACCATGGTCTCCCTGTCTGCGAGCTGGCTGCTGTGCAGTGACCAGAGTCCCACTGGCAAAACGGGGCAAAGAAATGGGGCGCGCACTGTAGTCCCAGTGGCTTGACACAGCATAGCTGGTTCGCCTGGATTCTTTTTTTCAAGGTTCTCAGCCTACCTCCTTAGATAGGCTACAGAATAAAGACCCTCAGGCAGGAGCGCTTTCTAAATTCCTGTCAACTTTATGTGCAAGGTCAAAAGGCAGTGAGAACGGGCATGAGTTGTTGCTAGGCACCAGGCCAGGCTGCGTGTTTGCAGTGCCTCACGTCCTGTAATACGCTGCATAATCCTCAGGGGGTGGGGGGGTGGCCACCTTCTAGGTGAGGGGCCTGGAGCTCTGTGGCCCAGCACATGCTGTAAGTGGCAGGGCTGGACTGCAGCCCAGGGAGGTTTACTCTGGACTTCACACCTGTCATCTCAGGGCTTTCTGGGGCTCTCACTCCCCTTTCCCTGTCCCCAGCCTCCTTGCTGACCGACACGGTGAAAGGTTCTGTCTCTCAGGGGAGTCCACCTTTCTCATGGAAGTGTGGATTCGCCTTTGAGCACTCACCTCGCTGCAGAGGACGTGCTAGTAAGAAGGTGTTTCCTCAGGTAGAGACGCAGTGAGACGACGAGGAGAGAGACTCGGGGACACAGAAGGTGGTGGTAAAGAGGAGAAGAGCGAATATCTGACAGTGAAGTGGAGATGTACAGTAAGGGAGAGAGAACTTAATTTTATATTATTTTTTCTCTTTTAGGGATACTTTCCCTCCCCCTTGGTAAATAGTGGCACATATTACCTTCAGGGCCCCAGCATCGGCCTTGGTCTGGACCTGGACACAGGGCTGGGCCCTGGGATGTTCCACAGCTTGGGAGATGAACTGGCCCACAGAGGAGCACATGGCTTTGGACACGGGGTGAGCCACAAGCTGAGCCACAGCCACGGCAGTCCTTATGACATGAATCATGGATGGCATCATGGACATGGGGGAGACCCTTACAATAGCCATGAAATGGATCCCAGACGAGGCCACCGAGGAAGCCATGAAGCGGGCCCTGGGGGGAGCCACGGCAGGACAAGATGGCTGTGGCCCTAGGCCAGGTCCTGGAACACGCTCTGGAGAAAGACAGTGTAGGGTGAAAGGGGTTCGTGGAGGAAAAGAAAAGAATGGTCATGGGATGATTAAATGGGGTATAAAAAGACTCTCAGGGAGTGAGGTCAAGGCAAGAAAAGAACCAGCAGAGGCTCAGAGACCTTGGCTGATATTGGGAAAAGCAGACACTGGGTTTGGAGGAGGCGCACAGCCCTACGCTTGGAGACGAGTTCAAGTCTGAGCCTGCTTGAGTTCCCCCTGAGTCTCAGACTCTGCGGGAGGGCGTCCCGGTGACCACCCTCAGCATCTCTCCCATCTCTTGCCCCCCAGCCCTCATCAGTGTTTCTCATTTCTGTGTCTCCTCGGGGTCCTATACATGGGTGTATATATATCTAAGCCATATCTCTAAGACACAAAATCATATAATAAATGTATTATCAGGACCACATGCTTACTTGGTTTTCTAGTTGTTCTTTCAGTTTTCTCTGTGAGTTTTTGAGTGCTTACTATGTACCAAGTGTCTTTAACACATCATCTTTTAATTTTAAAAAATCCTGTGAGGAGAACCTTGGGGTAGGCCAAGATATTTAAACTTGACACAAAAAGCACCAGCTCACTGTAAAAGTTTGATGATTTGGACCTCATTAAAATTCAGTATCAGAATACACCTGTAAGAGAAGGAAAAGCAGAGCCAAAGATGGGCTCAGCTACTGCAGTGCACATTCCTGACGAAGGACTCAGCCAGAATGCAGAAAGGACTACACGTCAACAAGAAAAAGACAGTGTAATTTTAAACTGGGCAGAAGATTAGATAAATAGTTAAAAGAGGATAGAAAATGGTCCATGAGCACTTGAAAAGGTGCTGAGTATCATTGTTTATCAGAGGAATGGGAATTAAAACCACAATGAGCCACCACTACTTACACCAAACAACTAGAATTTAAATGACTGCCAATACCAAGTATTGACAAGGATATTGAAGCACTGGAATTTTCATACATAGTTAGTGACAGTGTAAACTGAAACAATTATTTTGGGAAAATGTTTGCCAACACTAAAATTAAACATACATGTATCCCATGACCCAGCAATTCCACTCCTGAGTACATATGTCCAGCGGAAATGAAGGCTCTGTCTCTCAGGTGAGTCTCTGCATCTTTCACATAGGAACGTCCACCAAAAGACGTGTCTCACACCAGCTTTATTTACAATAGAGACAACCTGGACACTCCTCCACATCCATTCACCCGATGGGTATATAAACTGTGACATATTCGTGCAATGGAATGCATCCTGTAGTGAAAGAAGATGAACTACTGAATCACACAATAGCACTAATGAATCTCATAGACATAATGTTGAGAAAAATAAGTCAAAAAGCACAAGAGTACATTTTATATACTTCTATTTACATGTAGTTCAAGAACATGTGAAATTAATTTACTGTGATAAAGGTCAAGATTGTAGCTGTCAGACAGAGAACTTTGTGGAGGGGAGATCATAACATCCACATTTTGTCTAAATGATTACATGGGTGTATACATATCTAAAATGTCATGGAAATGTGTACATAAGACTTGTGCACTTTATCATACGTAAGTTATACCTCAATTTAAAAAGTAAAAGGAATCCTCTATGTCTGTCTTTTTCTGACAATATTATGATTTCCTGAGTTAGAGAATGTGGTTGAGGACACCATCTATACTAATAATAGAGGAATATGCAAATTGTCCGGGACACCATCACAGTAACAGTAACCTGTAAATATGCTACTTTACCTGGCAGAGGGGCTTCACAGAGGTGATTACAGTATGGATCTTGAGAGGGAAGATGACCCTGGCTTATCTGGGTGCTGGGTGGGTGAACTTAATTCCAAAGGTCCTTGCAAGAGGGATGCAGAACAGTCAGAACCAGGAGCCATCTGACGATGCTATGATGCTGGCTTTGAAGGTGAGGAAGGGCCCAAGAGCCCAGGAGTGCAGGAAGCCTCTTGAAGCTGGTGAGGCCAGGAAACAGCTTCTTCCCGAGTCTCCAGAGCACAAAGCCTGCCATACCTCACTCCAGACCAGCGAGACCACCTCAGGCTTCTGGTCTCTGGAGCCCTGGGAATAAGTTGTTTTGCTTAAAGCCACTGTGTTTGTGGTATTTGTTACATAAGCCACAGGAAACTAACAAGGAGTCCTGTAGCTACAAATGGTCCTCACAGCCAATTGGTCCCAACAGCAATCAAGTCTCAACTACAGGACAGTGCATACAGCCCACACAGGGATGCACCTAGAGTGCCCAGCTCAGGTGACTGGGGAGGCTAAGCCACTGGGCTCTATAGGCCACCTACTATACAAGGCCACACTACCGACTCCAGGAGACATAGCAGTTCTACCCAATACATAGAAACAAGCACAAGGAAGCAGCCAAAAGGCAAAAACAAAGAAACATGTTACAAATGAAAGAAATGGAAGAAACTAAACTACTGGATATAGACTTCAAAACCACAGTTTTAAAGTTACTCAAGAATCTTCTTGAGCCTAACCGGTTTGGCTCAGTGGATAGAGCGTCGGCCTGCAGACTGAAGGGTCCCAGGTTCGATTCCGGTCAAGGGCATGTACCTTGGTTGTGGGCACATCTCCAGTGGGGGGTGTGCAGGAGGCAGCTGATCGATGTTTCTCTCTCATCGATGTTTCTGACTCTCTATCCCTCTCCCTTCCTCTCTGTAAAAAATCAATAAAATATATTTAAAAAATAAAAAAGAATCTTCTTGAGTCTCCAAGGGACTTAATGAGACTTTCAAGGATCTTAGTGAGAATGCCCAAAAAATGGAAAAGGACCAGTTAGAAATTAAGCATATACTACTGAAATAAAGAATAATATACAGGGATTCAACAGTAGAGTAGAGGATTCTGAGAATCAAATAAAAAATTTGGAATATGAGGAAGCAAAAAACACTCAATCAGAAGAGCAAAAAGAAAAAAGAATTCAAAATTATGAATATAGTGTAAGGAGCCTCTAGGACAGTGGTTCTCAACCTTCCTAATGCTGCAACCCTTTAGTACAGTTCCTCATGTTGTGGTGACCCCAATTTTATTGTTAAAAATTGAACATAATTAAAACATAGTGATTAATCACAAAAACAATATGTAATTATATATGTGTTTTCTGATGGTCTTAGGTGACCCCTGTGAAAGGGTCGTTCGACCCCCAAAATAGTCGCGACCCACAGGTTGAGAATCGCTGCTCTAGGACAACTTCAAGTGTACCAACACTTGCATTATGGGTGTGCCAGAAGGAGAAGAGAGAGAGCAAGATACTGAAAACCTATTTGAAGAAATAATGACAGAAAACTTCCCCTACCTGGTGAAAGAAATAGACTTACAAGTCCAGGAAGCACAGAGTCCCAAACAAGAGAAACCCAAAGAGGCCTACACCAAGACACATCATAATTAAAATGCCAAGGGCTAAAGACAAAGAGAGAATCTTAAAAGCAGCATGAGAAAAGCAGTCAGTTACCTACAAGGGAGAGCCCATGCCACTGTCAGTTGATTTCTCAAAAGAAACTTTGCAGCCAGAAGGGAGTGGCAAGAAATATTCAAAGTGATGAATAGCAAGGACCTACAACTAAGATTACTCTACCCAACAGAGCTATCATTTAGAATTGAAGACCAGATAAAGAGCTTCACAGACAAGAAAAAGCTAAAGGAGTTCATTACCACCAAACCAGTATTACATGAAATGTTGAAGGGTATTCTTTTAGAAGAAAAAGAAAGAGTTCAAAAATATAAACAATAAAAAGGCAATAAATACATATCTATTAATAATTGAATCTAAAAATCAAAATAAATAAATAAGAAATCTAATGAAAAGAATAAACTGGTGAATAAAATGGAATCAGAGGCATGGAAATGAAAGAGACTGACAATTCTCAGAAGGAAGTGGGGAGCAGGAAGAGATTAAACAAAGGTCTTAATATGCATATATGCATTACCTATGGACACAGACAATAGGGTGGGAAAGGCCTGGGGTGGGGCAGGAACTGGGTGGAGGGGAACAATGGGGGGAGAAAGAGGAACATCTGCAATGCTCTCAACAATAAAGATTACCCTAAAAAAATACCCCCCTAGATAGAATCCATGGTGACTTTTTTTCTTTTTTTCAAATTATAAAGTTTATTTAGAAAATTACAGAGGTAGTCGCAGTGAGCCAGCTGGGCTGTGAAGGCTAAGGAAACAAATTACAGAGACTTTGAAGGGCCCCTGGAGCTCAGGAGAGAGAAAGGTAAAGGCATGGTGCCTGGGGGAAAGAGAAGGGGAGGGAAGGCTCAGGTGTGCTCCTGAGAGGGAGAGGCCCATGGTGACTTTTGAGTATCAACCTATGAACCAGGAGGTCACAGTTTGATTTCTAGTCAGGGCACATGCCCAGGGTTGCAGTTTAATCCCCAATGGGGGGGAGGGGGCATGCAGGAGGCAACCAATCTATGATTCTCTCTGGTCATTGATGTTTCTATCTCTCTCTCCCTCTCCCTTCCTCTCTGAAATATATATATAATATTTTATATATATATTTAAAAGGCACTGGAGTTCACATGAAAGAGTACCAATGGCCAAGACTGAGCAACAAAATAACTCAGGACAGTATGGGTCGTAACTCATAGAACACAGTGAATACCTACAAGTCCATGCTGGTATCAAAAAATAACTGAATAAGTGAACTGTGGAGAAGGTACAACATTCTCTACAGAAGAATTGGTTAACAAATATGGAAATGACGAGGGACACCACTACCATCTCACAGTAGCGGCACCAGGCCAAAATTAGTGGGTGAAAGTTGAAACAAAAATAGGATATTTGTATCATCTCAAAATATATCCTCACAAATACTTAGTAGTGTCAAAGGGAAAACAAGTAACTTTACGGTGGAGAGTCCTGTCAGACACACACTAACCGAGTGAGCAAGGCCAACACCCCCATTGAGGTGTCCTTCCAACAATTCATAGCCCAAAGTCATCGTGAGAAATCAAATCACCCATCAGCAGAGGCGTGGATAAAGCACACTATGTGGCCATAAAAAAAATAAGGAAATCTTACCTTTTGCAACAATATGGATAGACCTGGAGAGTATTGTGCTAAGTGAAATAAGTCAGTCAGAGAAAGAAAATACCATAGATTTCACTTATATGTGGCATCTAATGAACAAAATAAACTAACAAAGTGGAGACAGACTCATGGATGCAGAGAACAGAGTGACAGCTGGGGGGAGGGGTTTGGGGTTTGGGTGAAAAAGATGAAGGGATTAAGCAAAGAAAAAAAAAAAAGACTCATGGACACAGGCTGCAGTATGGTGATTGCCAGAGGGAACGGGGGAGGTAGAAGAGGGTAAAGAGGGGGATAAATGGTGATGGAAGGAGACTCAACCTGGGGTCGTGAACACACAATACAATATACAGATGATGTAGGATTGTATACCTGAAACCTATTAAATTTTTAAAAAGAAATCAATATCATTGATACAATGTCTGGTCAGTGCTCCTCCGAAGCGCTAACATCCTACAAGGCAGAGGCAGAGGAACTGTCCCCTCCCGGAGGGCCAAGCGACCTGGGAGCAAACGGCACGTGGGGCCCTGGATCGGATCTGGAGAGAAGGGAAACAGTAACTCTGTGGCTTAGGTAATAGCAGGATACCAATGGTGAGTTGTTAGTTTCTGTCATTGTCATAACTATATGGTTTCTTCGTTTCTATAAACATAATTGTACTATGTAAATATTGGCATAGGAATATATGGAAACTCTCTGTACTACTTTTGCAATCCTTCTATAAATTTAAAATTATCTCATACTTAAAAGTTTTACGGTTTTAAAACAAGATTAATAAGCCCTCAAAACCTGTACTTGAAAAAAAGTGACTTTTATTATATGCAAATTATAACTTTTGACTAAAAAAAATATCATTTCCTTACTATAGTCTTTTAAAATACAGGTGGGGCAAAAGTAGGTTTACAGTTGTGAGTATGCAAAACAGACTTTATTCTTATATTATTATTTATTAATTATTGGATTATTTTCCATATATTTTTAAAATATTTTTTATTTATTTTTCTCAGTTGTTTTTCTCTCAAGAAAAACGATCTTAAATATAAAAATGCTATATGCAATAAACATTAATATCTCAAGAAAAATGATTTCAAATATGATAATGTTACATGCAATAAACACCAATTATTCAAGAAAAATTATCTTACATATAATAATATTACATGCAATAAACATTAATATTTCAAGAATAAAAGGATTTTAAGTATAATAATATAACCAAAACTGTACTAACATAGTATGATATCACAAAAGTTGTAGGAAATATTAAAAATCTGCATGTAACAGGATTACTTTTATTATATTCTAGTATATATTTTTTCCCTCTGGCTCTATTTTTGTTCATCAGTTTATGTGTTCATTATATTCCACAAATGAGTGAGACCATATATTTATCTTTCTCCGACTGGATTATTTTACTTAACATGATGCTTTTAAAGTCTATTTTGTTGGATGTAAGTATGGCTACTCTAGCATTTTTTTTTCTTTTCCATTTGCATGAAAATTTTTTTTCCATCCCTTCGCTTTCATCCTGTGTGTCTTTTGTTTGAGGTGGGTCTCTTGTAGACAGCATATAGTTGGATCATGTTTTTGTATCCATTCAGCTACCCTACACCTTTTGATTAGAGCATTTAATCCATTTACATTTAGGGTTATTATTGAGAGGTACTTATTTATAGCTATTTTAATTCTGTATGGCTAGGTTTCTCTCTCTGTTTCTTCTTCTCAGCAATCCTTACAGCAATCCCTTTAGCATTTCTTATAATGCTGGCTTGGTAGTGATGAACTCCTTTAACCTTTTTTTTTTTTTTTTTTTTTTTTGTCTGGGAAGCTCTTTATTTGGCCATCTATTGTGAATGATAGCCTTGCTGGATATAGTAATCTTGGTTTCAGATCCTTGCTTTCCATTCCCTTGAGAACTTCATCCCATTCCCTTGTAGCTTGTAGAGTTTCTGATGAGCAATCAGGTGTCAGCCTTATGGGAACTCCTTTGTAGGTAACAGTTTTCTTTTCTCTTGCTGCCTTTAAGATTCTCTCTTTGTCTTTAATTTTTGGCATTTTAGTTATGATGTGTCTGGTAGTGGGTCTGTTTGGGTTCTTCTTGTTTGGGGTTTTCTGTGCCTCCTGAATTTGTGTGACTTTTTCCTTTACCAGGTTAGGGAAGTTTTCTAACATTATTTCTTCAAACACCTTCCCTGTTCCTTTCTCCCTTTCTGCCTCTTCTGGCACACCTGCTATTCTAATATTGTTACCTTTCATGTTGTCCCACCCTCCCTTAAGCTGTTCTCCTGTTTTTTAATTGTTTTTTCTTTTTGGTTCTCTAATGGAGTGATATTTTCAACTCTGTCTTCTAATTCACTGATTTGATCCTCAGATCCCCCTAATCCAGTGGTTCTCAACCTTCTGGCCCTTTAAATACAGTTCCTCATGTTGTGACCCAACCATAAAATTATTTTCGTTGCTACTTCATAACTGTAATGTTGCTACTGTTATGAATTGTAATGTAAATATCTGATATGCAGGATGGTCTTAGGCGACCCCTGTGAAAGGGTCATTCGACTGCCAAAGGGGTCGAGACCCACAGGTTAAGAACCGCTGCCCTAATCTGCTGTGTATTCCTCCCAATGTATTCTTTATTTGTGTTATGTCATTCTTTATCTCAGACTATTCTTTTTTCATAGTTACTATTTTTTTTCATACTGTTGAGCATTTTTAACATCATTACTCTAAACTCTGTTTCAGATAAATTTCTTATCTCTGCTTCATTTATCTCTTCTTCTGAAGAATTCTCTAGTTCTTTCATTTGGGAGTTGTTTTTTTGTTTCTCATTTTGGTCATCTGTTTGGGTCTGTGCTATGTATTAGTTAGATCCTTTACACCTCTCGATCTCTAGTACAGGACAGTGTTAAAGGCTGTTTCTGACTAATTGGATCAGGCAAAGGCTCAAAGTCTCCAGAGACCCCCTCTGTCTATAGACTAAAAGGATTCTGACTTGAATTGCCCCCAGGCAATCGTCCTCAGGTGTGGCGAGAGTTTTTTCAACAGCAAGGGGTGGTTGCTTCTGCCTGGAGGCTAATTGTTACTTTTAATCTCTTAAGTGGCTTCAGGGTAAGGTGTTTTCCAATAGGGCAGTGGTTCTCAACCTTGGCTGCACATTGGAATCACCTGGGAATCTTTTTAAAATCCTGATTTCTGGGCCTCATCCTCCAGAAATTCTGTTTCTTTGTTACTAATGTTGTGGCTTCACCCCATAACAAAGAAACAGAATTTCCGGAGGATGAGGCCCAGAAATCAGGATTTTAAAAAGATTCCCAAGTGATTCCAATGTGTAGCCAAGGTTGAGAACCACTGCAATAGGGTGTGTTGACTGCCTTCCCCCCAGGCAAGGCAGGTGTCTATGTGGGAAAGATGTCCTCCGCTGTGTGAGGGAATGACTCAGCCCAGGGAACTTGGGGTGTCTGCCTTCTGAGCTCTATCCCCCGAGTCCCCAGTCCTGGTTCTGCTCTCACAGTTCCAGTCCACTTCACCCTCCCTCTGCTGGAGCACAAGGTGGGTGGCTCCACAGGGAATTTTTGTGCATTGGCCCTTTAAGAGGGTGTCTGAACTTTCAGCTGCCACTCCCTGGCAGACAGCACCCCACTGTTCTTCATAGATAGATGTTATGTGGGTACCCTTCTCAGGTCTGGTGCTCTCTGCTGGAGGGCCCAGCTTTGGGATTAGATCCCAGAGTTCTCAGTGGCAACCCCCACAGCTGAGATACGTATCTCTCCAGAACTTCACTGTGGGGGCCCGGCCAGCTCTTTCTGCCTCTGCCCCTCCTACCAGTCTCTATGCGTCTCCACCTTCAGTCGTTAGGTATCAGGGTTCTCTCCTGTGAGTTTTCCGTTGATTATTCAGGAATTCTTTCCGTATTTCAGTAGTAATTCCAGCTTGTTCCTGGGAGCATGTCATTGCAGCATCCTCCTACTCTGCTGCCATTTTTAATCTCAAAATATATTTTTATATTGATTTCAGAGAGGGAGGGTAAGAGAGAAACATCAATGATGAGAGAGAATCACTGATCGGCTGCCTCCTGCACGCCCCACACTGGGGACCGAACCCACAACCGGGGCATGTGCCCTGACCGGGAATCAAACCATGAATCGTGTATATAATTTTAAATCTGGTAAACTGGCCATCATTAAACTGACTTTGAGGAAATCGGCCACGTCTGAGAGGGGAACCCGGTCGGGCTCCTCTTCTAGTTGGGAAGATGCTGGCAAAGACAGGCCCACGGCGATGGGGGCAGAGGAGGAAGGCCCCCTGGGTGAGCCAATGCCAACTGTCACAGAGGAGGGCGCGGGCGAGCGCCTCCTGCCGTCCAGCACAGAGTGAATCAGTGCGCTGGAGAGGAGCCACTGAGGACTGGGGAGGGGAGGGAAGAGGGGAGGCCTCCGACAGAGGTTAGTGTCTTCCTTTCTGTGAAGCACAAGGTCGCACCTGGCTTCTCCCGACCCCAGGCCGGCACCTGCCACCTGTGGGAAAGGAAGGCCCGCCCCCCGGAGCGCTGAGACCCCGGGAGAACTGCTGTGGTCTAAGGCTCTGCATCAGTGAAGCCCCTGGTGACCAGCTGGATCCCCTGTTACTGCTCAGCCTGTGACCTCTCTCTTCTGCCCTCATGTCAGGCCGCTCCTCCCGCAGGAAGCACATAGAAACCCCGCTCCGCAGGCTAAGGAGGAGGAAATACAGCAAAGGTGGAGAGAAGGGAGGAGGAGCCGAACAGACTCTCTTGAGATGAAAAGAAAATGCTTGGCCACCCTTGTCCGGCGGCTGCTGCCTCTAACCATGTGTTGGGAAGGGGGTGAGAGAATTGATCTGGGAAAGACGTGCAGAGATGGGGCTGGGGCCCCGGAGCAGGGACCTCCTGGGATCGGCAGGGCAGTCCTGAGCGAGGGGGTGGAATAGGTGCGTGAACTTGGAGAAGCCCGGGACACTGCTATCTACCCCGCTCCCATCTCAGGTAAGCAGGGCTCCTGGGCTCCGGTCCCTTCTCTTCTCAACCCACTGTTAGCGAATGCTCTGTTTTTTTAAGTTAAATGTATTGGGGTGACATTTGTTAAAAACATTATATACGTTTCAAGTGTATAGTTCTGTATTTCATCATCTGTTTATTGCACTGTGTGCTCGCCACCCAGTCTAGTCTCCTGTCATAAATTTCCACTTTACTTAAGTCTCTGTATTCAACTCAGATTTGAGCCCTGTGGGAGGAATGGGGGAAATAGATCTGGCCTGAGAACTGTCTCCTTTAAAATCATATACCAAGCTGTGACCTGAATTTAATCCAGTATGAATCCCTGCTCCTGCCTCATTTGGTTACCGGAGCCCAGGCACATGGGAGGAGAGGAAACGTGTGCAAACAGGGAGTCAGAGTGCTGGCCAGCCAGGCCCGTGAGAGCGCCGGGCTCCCTCCCACCAGCTGCCACGGGCAAGCACGAAGGCTGGGGGCGGGGGGCAGGGGGGGCAGGCCTCCTGGGATATGGCTTAGCACCAAATAGTCCAGATTGTAGTGCAAGAGGCTTCCTTGTGGGAGTATGTTTTATCAGAATTAAATCCAAGATACCAAACTATCCTTAACTCAAGTAGACCCAGCCCCGTGATATGGGAATGGGCAGGACAATGGGCCAGAGGAGATGATAGCCGGCCATGAATGACCCGCATTAAAACAGGTTATCTTTTAGTAGGAACCAGCCAAAATCTAGTGACCAGCCCCAAAGACTCAGAAACAAGAGAAAACTTTACCACTAGTCACCTAGGGACCACTGAGAACCATGACACCCGGACCTGGGACCACCGAGGACCATGACACCCAGACCCAGGACCACGACACCTGGACCCGGGACCAGAGAAGATGATGCCAGTCAATATCTAGGCACTCAGCCAGAGGGAACCAACCGGTTTTGTAACCACAGGGAACCACTGGGTCCCTGGCACCAGTAGCACCGCCCCTCTCCCTGTGGCCTCGGGGTCACGCTGCACCCTGTGTTGGGTGTGGCCTCACTGTGGTGAATATTTGGCCCAGGAATGAGAAGGACATTATGGGAATGGGGCCTGTGTGGAGAGGAGAGGGCTGGGCGCAGCGGCGTAGATATTGTCCAAGGTCAGGAAACTTGCATAGAGCTTTGCAAAGACAGAGAGACAGAGATGGAAAGGAAAGGAGCACGTGCCTTAACAGTGAGGACGGACTGAGGGGGCGGGTGAGAGGCAGCAGAAGAGCAAGGGGAGAGGAGGAGAGGACTGAGACCAGAAAGAGGAACATGGAAACACAAGTAGACGAGGCGCGGTGAGCACCAGAGCACGCATAAACCATTAGGTCACGATAGAGTCAAAGAGTGGAATTTTCTATCAGAAAGCAAGGAATGGGAGTAAGCAGAGAGCAGATGGAAACATTCAGATGGCTCACTCATGTCAGATATGCATTATTTTGCATTAATTAGGACTGCTCTGGAATTCTGCAAAAGATGTTTTGAAACCAGGGCTGGGTGGGTTTTCGGAGCATGGCTACTCCACTGGAGGGATGCCGGTACGGCTCCCCAGGAGCTCGGGGCCTTGTCTGCCTGAGGGCCGCCGCTTCTGTAAGAGGATGGGAACACGCCCTGCTAGCCCATGGCTTCCTCTTGCTGAGTTTCGGCCTAAAGCCCAAGCCTGCAACCTCTGGCCTTTGCTCAGTGGGGAAGGGCGGCCTCTGCAGTCACTCTGACCTGAGGACTGAGGCACGCGGAGCTTTTGCAGGTGCAGCTGGCATGACTGGCCAGCTCTGCAGGGCACTAGAGCCTCGTGAATTCTTGTCAGCCACCAAGGTCAGCGTGCACTGACCTCTGCCCAAGAGGCGAGCCCTCAGCGTGGGGTCAGCTTGCAGCATGAGCAAGCGAAAGGGGATGTGTTACTCAGTGGAGGCGTTTCAGTCTGATTCCACCGGCCACACCAGGGAAGAAGGCATGAAGGCCGGCCTCCAGGAGGAAGGCCCGCAAGCTTCCACGTGTGTGTGGCAGAGTTTGGCTCTATTCGCTGGAGGTGGCCTTCTTGGCTCCACTGTAACCACTGGCAAGTGGGAGCCCAACGCCCTGCTCTAGGCTGGTGGGCACCTTCCTCCTCCAAACCAGACCTCTAGGTACCAGCCCTGACGGTCAGCAGCGAGGGCACCTTCTCAGCCTCTTGTGGAGCCGGATGCCAAGGGATGGCTCCAAAGGCTTGTGGTCCAGGAAGTAAGAGGCAAGTTTGTGTTCCTGAACTCGCTGAATTTTTAACCTGTAAATATTTCACCAAAAAGTTCAAAAATTAAGAATTACCCCTATTTCCATCCCTCCCCCAATTCTATTTGTCAAAATATTTTTATTTTCCCTTCACGATGTCAATGTTTTTGGAGATTATGTGTTTCCAGCAGCATCTGGAGCTGAAGAAAATGATGACGCAAGATGTCAGAGCACTCACTGCTCCGTCCTGCCTGCTGGTCCAAGTGTGGGAGCCGAGCCCTCTGCCAGGGGCTGGGCCTTCTGGGACATCGGGTCTTTGATGGGGCAGCCATGGGAAGTTGTAGGTAGATAAGAAAGACTTTATTGTAGGAGCTAGTGGCCACACAGCCCAAGTAGCCATAAGCCAAAACAGTTCTTCACAACAGTCCCATGCAGGCAGCCGCACACCGGCTGGTTAACAAATACATCTTTCCCACAAAACAGCAGTAGCCTCTGCACCCACAGCTATTATCTGAGCAGCCACACACTGCCTCTAGGCCTACAGCTTCACATAGTAACTGCATCTGAGCCCTGCCAGCCCTAGCAGCCTCAGTAGCCTCTTCCTAGCAGCCTCTCCAGTCTCTCCGGCCTTACATCGCAGCAGCACCAGCTCTGAGCTTCATCTGAGCTTTCTAGTGAACCATATCCAGCATGGCCGGGGTGAACCTGAGGAGGGACAGTGAAGGATTAAAGAAAACAGACAGGAGAATACAGTTGGGGCCAGGTGGATCACCATGCCTGGATGAGGAAACAGTGACCCGGCCTGTAAGCAAGATCTTTATTTTACAGTCAGATCACACAAAGCAAAACAAGGGCAAGATGTTTACAATGTTCTTGAAAATTTCAAATCCGCTTCTTTCCTGTTGTTGCCATTCTCTGCTTTGTTTTGGCAGCACTTGCTGCACCTCCCACAGCCCACATCCCTTAGCTACCTAGGACTGCAGGGTCGGGCTATAAGGTCAAGCTTATAACCATAGCCTTTTAAAGAAAAAAAAAATAATAAAAAAATTAAAAAAAAAAAAGAATAACCATAGCCTTTTGGCTATAACTGTGCTGGGAGGGTTTTGCCCTCCAAGCTGGGACTTGTATGTGGCTTTGCCACAAGTCAGTCCGAGGCTTGATCCTGTCCAAACGCTGTAGCCGCTCTCCACAGCTAGCTTCTCTCTCTCACATCGCTTTACATTGCAGCAGCACCAGCACACTGGCTGGTCAATACCATGTATTATACCACTTAGACAAAAGAGGCTTCTTTCCAAGCAGTGACCTTGCTGTGCACCTGCATCTGTGCATAGCCCTTGGACACCCTGATTAAGATTCCCCTGCTCAGAGTGGTCTTGGCCATCTGGTGTACTAATAACAAGGCCTTCACACTCTAATTGGCCTTGACTAATCAGCGACTCTTGGCATGGTTCCCACACAGGAACAAGTCCTAGACAGGAGCTGGGTAGGCCTGGCTTAAGAGCAGAGCCAAGTCTTAAAACCAAACCACTCTCTTCCTCCCTAGAAAAATTGTTTTTTGCATCCATTAAATCCATCCGTGAGGCTACTTATCATCCCTGCACCATGGACTGCAGGGCACCGTAAAGAGGCCAGGCCGTGACTACACTTGGTTCTAGAGCAAATCAGACCCAGGGCAGCTTCTGCAGGACCCTTGCATTGGCGACCTCAGGCTTCCATTCCCCCACCCCCACCCCCTCCCGCCCCCGTCTGGAGCTCTGGGACCAGCCGCTGAGGGAGGTCTGGGAATAAGCATGTCAGGGACACTCAGAAGGATGCCTGTCTGCTCTGAGTATCTCCTAATTCTGAGAGTGGACACAAAATGAGTCGTTACTGCCTGTTGCCCCTAAGCTGACAGCAGGCTGACTCTTTAGGGGCGCTCACTGGTCAGGTAGGGCGGTCTGCAAGAGCAGCAGGAGAGCACCTTGAAAAACTGCTCTGATATTTCACTTTAAATGAACTGTTTTTAAAAAAATATATTTTATTGATTTTTTACAGAGAGGAAGGGAGAGGGATAGAGAGTTAGAAACATTGATAAGAGAGAAACATCAATCAGCTGCCTCCTGCACACCCCCTACTGGAGATATGCCCACAACCAAGGTACATGCCCTTGACCGGAATCGAACCTGGGACCCTTCAGTCTGCAGGCTGATGCTCTATCCACTGAGCCAAACTGGTCCAGGCTTTAAATGAACTCTTACCCCAGGTGAGGGGTGGGGCGTGTAAGGCTAGTGAGTGCCCAGGTTCTGCCTTCCTCCCTGTCCTCACACAGATCCCCCAAACGCCCTCCCTGCAGGTAGGGCCTGTCCTTGGTCTGGGCTTCCAGCTGCCTTATCTCCAGGGCCTGCGCTCCTTGTAACACGCCCTCCGTTTCCCAGGGTCTGTAAGAAAATCTCTCCATGATATCAAACAGCTTAACCTATTCCAGACAGCTTAACTCAAGCATGTCAAACTCAAGGCCTGCAGGCCACATGTCTCGTTTATGTGGCCTGTGTTAGCCTTTGAGTTTAACATGCTCGGCTTAACATGTTCCTGGAACCGGAGAATAATCAGCATTTACAGAAACAATGTCAAATGCAAGGTGGGGAGGGTTGCAATTCCCACTGTTACAATGCTATCTGGCCATTCTGCTTCCTCCAGAAAATTGCCTTTACTACCTACCAGGCTTAGTCATGAAAACTAGTTGGAGTAGGTACACACAGCTCATGTAAGAGATCTTCATTAAGTCTGATCTAAGAAATAAAGGAATTATTTTATTTGTCTGTTTCTGTCTAAGTCACACATCTAAATCCATTTAATTAACAATGAAATAATTGTTAAGTGCCTAGCATGGGTCAAACACTCTGTGCCTTTCTGTTTGCCCATCTCAGTCTGCCTACTTGGAAGATACAGCCACTCCCAAGGCCTCCCAGAGCCAGGCCACAGGATCACAGACATACTAACTGGTCGTTCAACAGGCATCTACTGAGCACCTACTGTGGGGACAGGTCCCAGGGTGAGTACCTGAGTCTCACCTCAATCATATGCAATGCGGGACCTCAAGGCCTGATCTGACCTCTCACCAAGAGAACATCTCTGCCTCTGACTTATGGGGGAAGAATTTCTTTCACCAAAAGGCCTTGAAATGATGCTTCAAGTGGTAAGACCACAGACAGCCAGAGCACCCAGCACAGCGGCTCCGTGAGCAGCGTGGACAGAAAGCAGAGCAGAGACGTCTGGCGGTGGTTGATTACTGGGTGCCCTCCCAGCCTCTGTGACCAGCATCACCACTGTCATTTGATAATGGATTATAGTATTTATTATGTACTAGAGGCCCAGTGCACGAATTCCTGCACCACCCGATCAGAGTCGGGGGGCCAATCAGGAGCAGGGCCAGCTGGAAGGAGGGGCGGCAGGAGGTTGGCCAGCCGGCCCTGCTCCCCCGAACTCCCGGTGGAACTCCTGGTGGAGGGGACAATTTGCATATTAGGCTTTTATTGTATAGGATGGAATCAGAAATACAGAATAATACATCAAAATATTAGAATCCAGGTTAAGTGTGTTTCCAAAATTTACATAGAACTGATTGTCATCCAAGTATTGTGATTACAAGTTGAATAAGACTCAAATTGCGCCCATGGATAGAGAACAAGATGATGGTTACCCCAGCGGCTGGGGATAAGTAGCAGCATCCCCGCTGTTTATTCCCTAGTAAACTGGCCGGACCCAGCGCTGGATTCCCAGTGAAACCCTAATGTGACACGACCAGCGGGGCTCTCTCCCCCTGAAACGCCGGCATCGGCAATGCCGAGACTCACAGTCCCCCAAATAAGCCCCTGCAGGAGTTTGGGGCCGGCTTTGGGCGTGTGGCATTTTCGTCCTGTGCCTCCTGTGCCTCGGGTGCTCGACTTGAGGCCAGTGGCTGCCGAGTGCGATCTTGCGGGTTCCAAGCCGCTGTATCCTTCACGGGCGTCCTCTAGCGGCTTTTGGGGGTGACCTGTGCCGCAAGGGGTGGCCCCGTGGGAGGTGAGTCTCGCCCCTCGTGCCCTCTTCCAGACATGAAGTGAGTCGCTCGTCACAGGAGTCAGGTCTGACGATCTGGCAGGCCTGCCGCCGGGAGTGCGAGCCTTGGTGGGTGCAGGGGGGGGGGGGGGGCAGGTGAGGGGGAGAAGGAAGGAAGGGCGTCCCTTCTGGATGTCCCCACGGGCCACCAAGTGGAAGGTGAACATGATGGTGACACGGGCAGGCTAAACAGCCATCCGGACGGTGGGTAGAGAAACATTGGTTTTATTTAGGGAAAGGGGCCGGGGTGGGCTACCCGAAGGAAGGGCTGCACAGCACCCGGCCAGGGGGACAGGGCGATCCGGCAGCCCCGGGGCTGGAGTGTCACCCTCACACGCAGGCGCTGGCGGGAAACTGTCAGCGGGTCTGGGCTGAGCTGGGCGGGATGCGGATGGAAGGCCGGTATGCGAGCAGTGCCTTCAGGACAGTGTCCAGTCCCTGACTCCGGTGACAGCGGGCTTTTCCCGGTCTGTGTCCCGGGGGAAGCTGGCACGTGGCGTTGGGGGTGCATTGTCTGCGGTCCCCACAGTGGGCTCCGCGGTCGGCCGCCTGCTCCCAGCGGTCGCTGCCCGGTGCGCACCACACTCCGGAGGCCGCTCCTGGAGGACGGGCCAGCCCAGACCTCGGCCTTGGTGAGCGCCCAGGGCGCCTGGGTTTGGGAAGGAGTCCGACTGACTGGTCCTCTTCCTCATGCCCCATCCACCCCTTCCCTGCATCCTCCCGCGGCCACACCCGGCCCCTCCCGGCCCCACCCCGGCCCTATGCGCATGCACCCGGCAAAGGGTCTCCAGTCATCCTCCTGTCATCCTCCCGTCATCCTCCCGTCATCTTCCCGGCATCCTCCCGTCATCCTCCCGGCATCCTCCCGGCATCCTCCCGTCATCCTCCCGGCATCCTCCCGGCATCCTCCCGTCATCCTCCCGGCATCCTCCCGGCATCCTCCCGGCATCCCCTCCACCCTCCTGGCTCCCCAGCTCGGAGAGCTGCTCTCCCTGTGGGTGGAGAGGAGGGACGCTGCCCGGGGCTGCTGGGGGCTGTCCTTTCCCGCCCAGTTCGTTAACCTCAGCCAGCTTTCTCCTCTCTCTTTCGTTAACACGGTGAGGATGAACACTCGTATTTCCAGTCACAGAACGGAGTGTGGGTGGCTGCCATTTTGGCTCCATGACTTGCACTCCCCTGGGGGCCGCCATTTTGAAACAGCAAAGGTCAACCCCTTCCTTTTTCCTTTGAATTAGCCAATCGGGCAAGAGTGTGAGCCCAAGCTCTGACCAATCAGAGGAGGGACAGATAACGTGGGTAAGGGATACACCCCGGATGTGCCAGCCTGCAGGAGGAGAGATGCTGCCTGGGTACCTGGCCCCGTGTCCTTCAGTTCTGCCAGGAGCCCTGGTTTCGGGACTCACCTTCTTTCTAACAACACCTACCTAGCTGCCTGCTGTAACAACAGGGTAGAAGCATAAGGGACACTGGAAGTCAACTGGCCCACTCACCACCCCAGCATCCCCACTGCCTTTGGGTCATCAGTTCTGCCAAAAGCTCAGGGGGTTGCTGAGTCCACCCCTGATATCACCAGGCAGCACCTCCGGAAAGTGCCACTTCCGCAGGGTACCGCCGGGAAGGAGGGCATGCCCTGCACTGAAGACCAGGGAGAGAGGCACAGCCACCTGGGCTCTGGACACTACGGGAGGTAGAGAAGGACAAGGCAAAGCTGCTGTAGAAACATCCAGAAAAAACTGAAGCCTTAAAAGTAAGGAGAATGCCTCCCTTACCCACTCCTGGGACCTTGAACTAACTACAAGATCTGGTGGTTGGCTCTCAAGCCATGTCATACGCTTACTCACGATGAACCTGTGATGTGTGACACTGCCTACGCTGCCACCTCCCAGGGTCTGGACACAGCTCACTCCGTCCTGAGCTCAGCCCCACTCAGCTAATCCTCCTTTTTTCTGTGTAAAGCCCAGCATTTAAAGGACTTCTGCACTTATTGTTAAATACAAGCCCCGGGCAGTGGCTCAGCTGCTTGGAGCATTGTCCTGTGCACGGAAAGTTTCGGTTCCGTCAGGCACATACCCAGGTTGAGGGTTCAATCCCCGGTTAGGGTGCATGAGGAAGGCCACCAATCTGTTTCTCTCTCACATAGGTGTTTCTCTCTCCCTTTCTCTCGCTCTAAAAAAATTAAAATAAAAATGAATGAATGAAAACATCATCCGGTGAGGATTTTTAAAAAAGCAAGGCAACATCCAGGTGACCCACATGGCACAGGCTGATCCTCTGCTGTCCAGAGTGAGGGGCGGGCCAGCGTACTTTCCCAGGACTGCCTGAGCAGGAGGTCAGCCTGGAGGGCATGTCGCCCGAGCACCACAGTGCTCCAGAGGCCCGTGCTGGCCCAGGCCCGTCTTTACAAAGGAGAACGTGCAATGACAGTGCCCACCCGAGACTCGGCACTGGCACAGAGGTGTGGCCCCATACCTCAGACCACGTGGTTTTCAGACCTAGTCTTGACCTTTCCTATGACTCATCCCAAACCTCTCCTTACCTGTGTCACCATGTTAATTCCCTATATGGAGCTGGCCACAGCTGAGCTTCCCTTGGTCACACTTTAATTTACTTGCACTGTCTGTGTCCGTCCACTACTGCCAGGTCCCCGGGCGCGCACGCCGGTCTCCCCTGGTCACAGGGGCCATTGTTCCGTGGCTGTGCTTCTCCCTCTCAGTGGACATGAGCAATGGCGCATCTTGAACTCAGTGTCATCTTAAATTTGGTGAAATACATATTTTGGAATAAGTGAATGAGTTCATGCTTTCTTTTGGCGCTCTTCAGTTTTGGTCTTTGGAAATACAGAGAAATGAAAATCTTTAAATGCATGTCTGATGTGCTGGGAACTCTTCTGCGAACAAGGATGGCGGATTGACCAAGTGAATGACATTGTCCCGCCCTGGAGTAGGATGTGCTGAGTGCTCCAATGGAGCCAGGTGTTGGGGAGCAGCCGGAAGGAGGGGCCACGCAGGCCCGGGAAAGCTTCCCAAGGGAGCGGTGCTGGCCCGGGGTTCCTGACATATTTATGGGCACCCCATGCTCCTTTCACACACATTATCTCTGGACCCTCACATGAGCTCTGTGAGGTAGGAAAATCACCTACCTTAGAAATCAAAGACAGAGGATAAGAGGAGTTAAATTAATTGCCCCAAACACATGACTGGTAAGTGGCAGAGTGGGGTGAGGGGGTGGCATTACACTCAGGCCTCTGGCTCCAGGATCCTCACTGTTTACCTCATTAGAGCTGAACCAGCAGCTCAGCGCCCTTCTCAAAGGTCCCTCACAGGTGTGAACCCGCATCCCGCCCCCTCTTCTCTGGGCTCCCAGGGCAGGCTCGTGGATCTTGTCTTTGATCTGTTTGGGGTTTTAGGGCAACCAGAGAAACCAGACATAGTCCCCACTCCTGGGGGCCCAGCCTGAAAACCATGGCCGACACACACACAATCAGACCACCCCTGTGTGTACAGCGCAGCGGGGCTGCGTCACCAGCTTGACATCGATGGCATGTATTTGCCTTGACAAGTGTGTCCTGCTTCTTAAAATATGTGCAGCATCTCGGGCCACACCCGGAAAAAATGTGAAGACTGGCCAAAGGTGGAGTTGCTCCATTTTTAGCGCAGGACCCCACCTGAGTGCAGGCGGCTGCAAAGTATTTGTGATGTTCTCTACCTTTCCCGCTCCCATGCTCTGCCCAGAGGTGCCTTGTGATGACTCATCTGACCACCAGCAGGTCTTTCCCGAGGACACATACGCCAGTTGCTGTGGGTGGCCCTGCGCACGCAGTAGACAGCCACATAAACAGCTGCTGCCCGCAGGGTGCCTGGCGGCAGGAAGCTCATGGGCATTGCTCTCAGGTGGTTGCAAAAGTGTGAAATGCCTCCATGTTCTGCACCCTCCTTCGGAGCCTTAAACAAGTTCATGGAGCTTTCAGCAGCGACACTTACCATCAGTGATGTGACCATACAGGACAGCAAGCAAGGTGAGTGCTGGGGGCACCCCTGAGCAGACCACATGGCCCGCTGTCTCGCCCCTGCTCGTGCCCACAGCTTGCTGTGGGTACACTATCTGTGGAATGGAACTGAGGTCTAATGCAGTGTTGGATACGGGATCACAGAGCCTGCAAATATTTTAAAAAGCAGAACCCAGTTGTAAAGTCAAACAAAAACCATGAATGTCACAGTGGATGAAAGTGGTCTTTAGAAGAATTGGGTTCTGGTAAAACTTGCTAAACTGACATGAATGAAGATTAATTAGAATTACATAGTCAGCAGGTGAAAAGAGACAATGGGGTGGGAACGTAATGACAGTACACACACGCGCACACACACAAAGGTCTAGGCAACCGTTGAAACAGTATCCATAGCAATGAATGGCCTGGCCAAGAGAAGAGCTCCCAGGTTGCCTGTATCTTCCTGATGCAAAGTCTTGAATCGCCCTCTAGTGGCCATGGCTGTGCAGAGGCCTGAGAGAGGCCAGCGCCCCTCCTGAGTGCTGCAGGGAAAGGCTCTCCTGCATCTCATGTGTCACCCCAGCCCGCTGCTCTCGCACCTGTGGGCACTGAGCACAGCATATGTCCACAAACAGCTACCACTTTCCATTGAACCTTAGACTCCATTTGCTGGAAAACATACTTTATTCCGTTCACCACTAAGAAAGAAAAACCGTCAGTTGTACGGACATGTCATTGATTGTAAGAGGTGCCCCACCTTAGGAGATGTGAAATGTAGAGGTTACCACGCTTCTTGTATGTTGCAGGGTCATTTCTTTCCTCACATAGCAGCTACCCCGTCCGCTCATTCAACCACATTGATTTGTTCTGCACACATTCAGTAAGTGCCCATGAAAGGCGCGCCGCCCGCCTTTCGGGGCGGTGCGGGAGAAGGAGTCTGGCCGCTGGGCTCTGAAATCCCTCCGTGCCGCGGGTAGGGGTGGGGCCAGGCGGCAACCGACCACGGGGGAGGTCATGGGAGCAGAAGGCCTCCCCCCGTGGTCGGCTCCCCGCTTGCCTGCGCTGGGGCCGGGGGTCCATGCGGCCCTCGGGGCCCGGTCAGGGGGGCCTGCGTGGGCCGGCCGCCGGGCCCCATGAGGCATCAGCTCCCGGCCCACAGCGGGAGCCCAGCGCAGGCTGCCACCCGCCCGCTGCCCCCCGGACCGGGCGTCCGCGCGGGCCGCGTGGACCCCCGGCCCCAGTGCAGCAGCGGCGGCAGCGGAGTGGGGCGCGTGCCCTAGCCCGGGGAGGCCGCCGTGCTGCAGTGCACCAGCCCCATGGGCCAGGCCTGCTCCCAGCAGATGCTCCACCGGCCGCACCCCGTGTGCTGGGCCTGTGCCGCCCAGACGCGCTGCTGCGGGAGTCCCCGTCCGCCCGCAGGCCGGCTGCAGGTGCTGTGGGGGAGGGCCATCCTGCCTTGCGGGGTGTTCGAGCGGCAGCAGCGGGAGCCGGGCGAGGACTGCGCTCTCCATCTTGCCTTGGGTCCTCCATTTTGGGACAGAGCCATGTGCGCCCTCCATCTTGCCTTGGGTCCTCCATTTTGGGACAGAGCCATGTGCGCCCTCCATCTTGCCTTGGGTCCTCCATTTTGGGACAGAGCCATGTGCTTCTTTGCTGGGGAAGCCGCTGCTAGCCACACCCAGGATTTCTCTGGACTAACCAATAATAATCAAGGGAAGTGCACGCCATCACTATGACCAAATCCTGTACCGACTTGCGCCTGGCCAATCGGCGGGGCACACAGTCCCCTCTCCTGCCCTCACTCCACCCCCCTTTAAAACCCCCTGTCCCATCAGGCCTCGCTCTCTCGGCCACTGGACTTTCCCCTGTGTCGGTGGGTCTGGTGAACAGGGAGCGCAAGCCGGCTTGCATTAAAAAGGACTCTTTGCTTTTGCATCGGACTGACTGGCTCCCTGGGGGTCTTGGGAACTTTGAAATCTGGGCACAACACCCACAGTGGGCCAGGGTGGGAGCAACTGCCCTGCCTTCGGGGCTCTTGTTCTAGTAGCTGTAGGATTTCTAATGGTCTTTGCCTCACTCACATTCTGTGAGTCAGTATCTTTCACTCTGTAGAGTGAAAATAGACATCAGAAAAGAAAACAGGTACCAGAAAGGAAGTCAAAAAACCTGGGTTCTAATCTGCTCTTCCCTTTCAGACAGTGTGTAATTTCTCTGTCTTAGTTTCTCCTTTATGAAATGGGTGGGATTATTGTCTGTAGTGCCAGGTCACTGATAAATCAAGAAATCGCTCTTTTTCTCCTGACACAGTCGTTCACTCTATGCAATGACAGTTGAAAATCAAAGCAGCCATGGAAAGTGTCCATGGCAACCAACGGTCTTGTCTTTCTTTCCTGCTCCTGAATCAAAAAGGTTCCAGAGTTTTTCTTGTCACCTGCAGGTGTTAAGCAGTATCACTTTGTGTATATAAATGTCTAATCCAGAATAACAGCAAATATTTTTTCTATTGTCCAGTATAGAGCATCTGGCTCCCCCCTGGACAGTCTGCAGGAGGCTGGTGTCTGACCCTTGCCCAGCAAACAGAGCTGCAGGGGATGGCTGGGTATCTGCCAGGCTGGCAGGTAGGAGAGGACGCTGGGATGGGGACCTGGTGCTCAAGTTCGGGGCAAAGGCTCTGTAAAAGTTTCCAGTGGACTAGGTGTGGGCCATGCTAGAAAGCATGCCAGTGAGTTACTCCTGTGTTACATGGCCACCTATGGTGTGAGCTGAAATCATTACTGCAACCCTAGGGTTCCCAGCAGCTGTGGGAAAAGGCCTCATTGCACCAGGGAGCTGCAGGTGAGCAGTCTCAGCGATGGCTGTGGGGGGACAAGGGGTCTCCACAGAACCCATGAACACTCAGAAAGAACCAGCTTTAAGTGCACGCCAGTCCCAGCAGGTGCAAACCTTTTACCATCATGCCAGGCAAGAAACAACTCTCTAGCTTTCACAGTCTCTAACCATTCCCCCTTCTACTCAGACTTAGAGGGTCAGAACCATCATTAGCAGGATAGGAGGGGACAGACACATAATGTAGCAGAAGAGGAGTGAGTCCATGTCCCGCCTCTCCTCACCCCCCTTTGTCCCCAGGAAAACACTAGCTGGAGGATTTAACTTTGGAACTAGTCATCAAGTCTCTGAATTGACACTTTAGTTGGCAATGGACTTTAGCACCTAAGAGATCAGAAAAGCTTTCATGCTGCCCATGTTTTCATCTTGGAACAGGGAAGACGGCCCACTGAGCAGGTAAGGAGATAGCGGGAGAATGAGGCTGAGTGGCTATATGACCACATCCTTCAGATTGTGCTGGGGCTGATCAGCAGACCCTGAGTGACAGATGAATGGATTGCTCTGACACAACATTTGCTGTGAAAGAGAGGGCTAAGGGAGTGCCTGGCTAAAGGAACCAGACAGCCTCAGTTGCCTGCCTCATTAAGCTTTTATTGTAGCAGCAGTTTGAGATAAAGCTTATCTTTTAGATACAATCAGTAGGGTAAGTAATCTTGGAAGGACACAAGTGTTTGTAATGTCCTTTAAGCAAGGACACCTAAAGATTAAGCATAAGGATTCCAGTAAACACCCTGGGGTCTGCACTTGCACAGCCTTGTTTGGAAAAGTCAAGGAATAAGTAGGGGCACTGCCTTCAGCACTCCCCTAAGTCAGAATTCCGATAAACAGGGCAGGCAGCCTTCCACACACTTTCCTTTTCTCAAAATGTCCTCCTTACAAACTTTCCAACCAAGTCCCATGTGCTCCCCAACAAGGTCATGCTGTTCCACACAGCGCATGTGTGCTTGAGTGTATGTGTGCATGTGAGCGGGTGTGTGTGTGTGTGTGTGTGTGTGTGTGCATGCGTGTGATCCAGCAGCCAGCCTTGGGAACTTGGAATCAGAAATCCCAAACATGACAGAAATGTGTCTCTTCAGGCTGTCACCTGACCTGGCCTAATGCAGTTGGTCATAGGCTGGTCTGCAGATGTTCAGCAGTCTATCATTCACAGCTGAATATCTTGTTCTCGGGAAATGTGTGAGCGAGGACAAGTACATGCTGCCAGTCTCCTCTCCGAAGCTCATGGTCTGTGCTGTCCACTTGGCAGCCATTGGCCACATGCAGCAGTGAGCCCTGAGGAGGTGGCCCAACTCAGATAGGCTCTTAAGAACACTATACACCAAACTTCAAAGGCTTAGCACCAAAATATCTCATTAATAATGTGTATATTTAGAGAGAGAGGAAAATAGTGGCCGAATAGGCAGACCTTCTTGCACCTCTTCCCAGGGCCAGACTGGAAATAAAACTAACGTGGAGAGCATACACCTAACATTACCCACTGCGGTCCAGCTGAGGAGAAGACATGTCAGGGAAGGACAGGAACCACCTGGAGACAGGTGAAGAGCGAGGTCACGAGAGGAGCTGACCCAGCTTCCAAGGGCAGCAGGGGGGCTGAGAGGAGGGAGCTCTGGGCTCCTGGAGGGTCTGTTCCCTCAGAAGATCAAGGCCCAGAGCACCAGAGCTGAGACCAGCGGCCCACGCAACATCCAGTTGTGAAAGGCGGCAGGGCTGCTGTCCACCGGGGAGTCTGGAGCTGGTCAGGGAGAAAGCTGTAGTTTCTTTCTTTTTTTCTTTTTTTTAAACCTAGAGCTCAGGAGTTGCATTTGCACCTACTCACCAGAGGGTTCGGTGCAGAGAGGGAGGACTTGAAGTGCCTAAGGGGAGTCGTGGAAAAGCAGCAGGCAGGAATCCTGCATTTGGTCATAAGGGCCATTTTTCCTGAGAGGTGCTGGCCACTCCCAGTAGCCACAAAGCAGGAAAAGGAAAAACCCACCTAGGTGATCCAGCCCGCCCCGCCCTCAGGAGCCCTGCCTGCCGCACCTGCAGGGTGACCCTTTCAGAGGAAACAAGAACAGAGGCCAAGTCTATGGGTTTGAACAGCCTCAGGAGCCCTCAGTGACTGGGTTGGGGGAGGGGCCATCCGCCCCACTGTCCTGGGCACCAGTCTGGCGCGGGAAAGCTGATAGAAACCAGGTTCCCATCCCCTCCCACTGGACTGCATAAAGGACCCTGCCTAGCCGAGGGCACAGTAATATGTGGGGCCACTTGCTCTGGGAGCAGCTCTGGGTCAGGGAAACACTCCAGCCACATTCTCTGAAATCTGAACAGCACCTCCCCCGCCTAAAGCCCTTTCAGAAACAGACTTGTGAGTGATTAAGATTGACAGCTGGCTGACAGGCAAAGGCGGGCAGAGGTGGAGCCTGGGGAACCAGGGGAAGTGTGCTGACCAGCCCTGGGCCCCCTGCTGCTAACAAGCCTGCTTCAGAGGGCAGCCTGGCCCCTCCTGCTGGCAGCCAAGGCCTGTGGAGATGAACACAAACTTGGAACTTACGCATGTTGCTGAAAGTGAAAGGAGGACAGTGTCTGGCAGTGGCTACCAACTAACCATCTCACAGGAAGCCCAGAATGGGCAGCAGAAGGGCCAGCCACGGGCATCAGAAGAGTAGGATCCACAGGGAGCTCCCATGGGGCACTAGCCTCGGCTGAAACAAACGCCACTTCACTTTTTATTCTCCTCTCACTTTTTTTCTTTTCTGTTTTTAATTTTTTTCTCTTCCCTTTCTTTTTTTCTTTTTTTAATTTAGCTTCTTTACCTATCTGCTTTATTGATGTATTATTCTAGCTTCTATTGTTTCATTCATATATTTAATTTTCCTCTTCCCTTTTTCTACACAATCTTTTTTTTCCTGCTCTCTTTTTCTTTTCTCTTGCTTTATTATCTTTCTTCCTTTTCTTCTTTTAGGTCTATTTGCTTTATCCTCTACTTTTCTTTTCAAAATTCTTTTCTTCTTCTTCATTTTAATTTTTTTTTTTTTATTTTTTACAGAGAGGAAGGGAGAGAGATAGAGTGTTAGAAACATCGATGGGAGAGAAACATCGATCAGCCTCCTCCTGCACATCTCCTACTGGGGATGTGCCCGCAACCCAAGTACATGCCCTTGACCGGAATCGAACCCGGGACCCCTCAGTCCGCAGGCCGATGCTCTATCCACTGAGCCAAACCGGTTTTGGCACTTCTTCTTCATTTTAAATAATTTCCTTCCCTTATTCCCCTAATTCTTTACTTTTATTTTCTTTTTATTTTCTATTATAGACTTTATTTTTTTCTCTCTTTTTCTTTTTTTTATTGTTTTATTGCTTAAAGTATTACAAAGGGTATTACATATGTGTCCTTTTTTTTCCCACGCCCTTGACAATCCCCTGGCCTCCCCTACCCCCCCAGTAACTTATGTCCATTGGTTATGTTTATATGCATGCATACAAGTCCTTCAGTTGATCTCTTACCCCCCTCCCACCTGACCCCAACCATACCCGGCCTTCCCGCTGCAGTTTGACAATCTGTTTGAGGCAGCTCTGCCTCTGTATCTATTATTGTTCATAAGTTTATAATGGTCTTTATTATCCATGAATGAGTGAGATCATGTGGTATTTTTCCTTCATTGACTGGCTTATTTCACTTAGCATAATGCTCTCCAGTTCCATCCATGCCGTTGCAAATGGTAAGAGTTCCTTCCTTTTTACAGCAGCATAGTATTCCATCGTGTAGATGTACCACAGTTTTCTAATCCATTCATCTACTGATGTGCACTTAGGCTGTTTCCAGATCTTAGTTATGGTGAATTGTGCTGCTATGAACATATGGGTGCATATATCCTCTCTGATTGGTGTTTCTGGTTTCTTGGGATATATTCCTAGAAGTGGGATCACAGGGTCAAATGGGAGTTCCATTTTTAGTTTTTTGAGGAAACTCCATACTGTCTTCCATAGTGGCTGCACCAGTCTGCATTCCCATCAGCAGTGCACGAGTGTTCCTTTTTCTCCACATCCTCTCCAGCACTTGTCGTTTGTTGATTTGTTGATGATAGCCAGTCTGACAGGTGTGAGATGGTACCTCATTATTGTTTTGATTTGCATCTCTCGGATGATTAGTGACTTTGAGCATGTTTTCATATGTCTCTTTGCTTTCTGAATGTCCTCTTTTGAAAGGTGTCTATTTAGGTCCTTTGCCCATTTTTTTTATTGGATTGTTTATCTTCCTTTTGTTAAGTTGTATGAGTTCCCTATAAATTTGGGAGATTAGGCCCTTATCAGATATGACATTGGCAAATATATTCTCCCATGCAGTGGGCTTTCTTGTTGTTTTGTTGATGGTTTCTTTTACTGTGCAGAAGCTTTTTATTTTGATGTAGTCCCATTTGTTCATTTTCTCTTTAGTTTCAAGTGCCCTAGGAGCTGTATCAGTGAAGAAATTGCTTTGGCATATGTCTGAGATTTTGTTGCCTTTGGATTCTTCTAGAATTTTTATGGTTTCCCGTCGTACATTTAAGTCCTTTATCCATTTTTAGTTTATTTTTGTGTATGGTGTAAGTTGGAGGTCTAGTTTCATTTTCTTGCATATGTCTGTCCAATTTTCCCAACACCATTTATTGAAGAGACTATCTTGGCTCCATTGTATGTTCTTGCCTCCTTTGTCAAATATGAATTGAGCATATTGGTTTGGGCCAATTTTGGGGCTCTCTATTCTATTCCGTTGATCTATATGTCTGTTGTTGTGCCAGTACCAGGCAGTTTTGAGAACAGTGGCTTTGTAATACAGCTTGATATCTGGTATTGAGATCCCACCTACTTTGTTCTTTCTCAGGATCGCTGCAGCTATTCGGGGTCTTTTTTTATTCCAGATGAATTTTTGGAGAGTTCTTTCTAGATCTGTGAAGTATACCATTGGTATTTTAATGGGAAGTGCGTTGAATTTATAGATTGCTTTGGGTAGTATGGACACTTTAATGATGTTGATTCTACCAATCCATGAACATGGTATGTTCTTCCATTTGTTCATGTCTTCCTCTATCTCTTTTTTCAACGTCCTGTAGTTTTCTGAGTACAGGTCTTTTACCTCTTTAGTTAAGTTTATTCCTAAGTATCTTAATTTTTTTGGTGCGATGGTAAATGGGATTGTTTTATAATCTCTCTTTCTGAAAGTTCACTATTGGTGTATAGAAATGCCTCAGATTTCTTGGGGTTAATTTTGTATCCTGCTACATTGCCAAATTCATGTATTAAGTCTAGTAGTTTTTTGATGGAGTCTCTAGGGTTTTGTATGTATAATATCATGTTGTCTGCAAATAAGGACAGTTTTACTTCTTCTTTTCCAATTTGGATGCCTTTCATTTCTTCTTGTCTAATTGCAATGGCTAATACTTCTAGTACTATGTTGAATGGGAGTGGTGAGAGTGGACATCCCTGTCTTGTTCCTGTTCTTAGGGGAAATGGTGTTAGTTTTTGTCCATTGAGTATGATGTTGGCTGTGGGCCTGTCATATATGGCTTTTATTATGTTGAGGTATGATCCTTCTATTCCTACCTTGCTGAGAGTTTTTATCAAAAATGGGTGTTGGATTTTGTCAAATGCTTTTTCTGCATCAATTGATATGACCATATGGTTTCTTTCAATTTGTTTATGTGACGTATCATGTTTATTGATTTGCGGATATTGTACCATCCTTGCATCCCTGGGATAAATCCTACTTGGTCATGGTGTATGATCTTTCTGATGTATTGCTGGATCCGATTTGCTAAGATTTTGTTGAGGATTTTGGCATCTATGTTCATGAGGGGTATTGGCCTGTAATTCTCTTTCGTTGTATTGTCTTTACCTGGTTTTGGTATTAGGGTGATACTGGCTTCATAGAATGAGCTTGGAAGTGTTCCTTCCTCTTGGATTTTTTGTAGTAGTCTGAGGAGGATAGGTTTTAGTTCTTCCTTGAATGTTTGGTAAAACTCCCCTGTGAAGCCGTCTGGTCCCAGGCTTTTGTTTGCTGGAAGCTTTTTGATGACTGTTTCAATTTCTTCCATAGTTATTGGCCTATTGAGATTTTTAGATTCTTCCTGATTGAGTTTTGGAATGTTGTATTTTTCTAGGAATATGTCCATTTCCTCCAGGTTGTCTAGTTTGTTGGAGTAGAGTTGTCCATAGTATTTTTTAACAATCATTTGTATTTCTGTGGGGTCTGTTGTTATTTCGCCTCTATCGTTTCTGATTTTGTTTATTTGGGTCCTCTCTCTTTGCTTCTTGGTGAGCCTGGCTAGAGGTTCATCAATCTTGTTTATCCTTTCAAAGAACCAGCTCTTGGTTTCATTGATTTTCTGTATTGCTTTTTTTTTTGGTCTCTATGTCATTTATTTCTGCTCTAATCTTTATTATCTCCTTCCTTCTGCTCACTCTGGGGTTTTTTGTTGCTTTCTTTCTAATTCTTTGAGATGTAGAGTTAGATGATTTACTACCATTTTTTTCTTGTTTTTTGAGATAGGCCTGTAGAGCTATAAACTTCCCTCTCAGGACTGCTTTCATTGTGTCCCAAAGGTTTTGGATTGTTGTGTTTTCATTGTCATTAGTTTCCAGGATGTTTTTAATTTCTTCTTTGATCTCATTGGTAACCCAATCAATATTTAATAACATGCTATTCAGCTTCCAAGTGTTTGAGTATTTTGGGTTGTTTTTATTGTAGTTTATTTCTAATATTATGCCATTGTGGTCTGAGAAGATGCTTGGTATGATTTCAATCTTCTTAAATTTGGGGAGACTTTGTTTGTGACCCAATATGTGGTCTATTTTTTAATCTGTCCCATGAGCACTTGAGTGAAATGTATATTCCGTGGCTTTGGGGTGAAGTGTTCTGAATATGTCAATTAAGTCCATCTGATCTAGTGAGTCATTTAGTATTGCTGTTTCTTTGCTGATTGTTTGTCTAGAGGATTTATCCAGTGATGTTAGTGGTGTATTAAAGTCCCCTACTATGATTGTATTGTTGTCGATCTCTCCTTTGATATCTTCCAGGAGTTTTTTTTATGTATTTCGGTGCTCCTGCATTGGGTGCATATATGTTTATCAGCGTTATATCCTCTTGTTGTATCGATCCCTTTAGTATTTTGAAGTGGCCTTCCTTATCTCTTGTTATGGCCTTCACTTTGAGGTCTATTTTGTCCGATATAAGTATCGCTACCCCAGCCTTTTATTTTCATTTCCATTTTCCTGAAAGATATTTTTCCATCCCTTCACTCTCAGTCTGTGTGAGTCCCATTTTCTGAGGTGGGTCTCTTGTAGACAGCAAATATATGGGTCATGTTTTTTTATCCATTCAGCCACTCAATGTCTTTTGATTGGAGCATTTAGTCCGTTTATGTTTAAGGTTATTATTGAAAGGTACTTGTTTGTAGCCATTTCTATTTTTTGTGCCTGTTTTCTTTCTTAGCTTTTTATTTCTTCTTTTTACACCAGTCCCTTTAACATTTCTTGCATTGCTGGCTTGGTGGTGATAAACTCCCTCAGCTTTTTTTTTGTCTGTGAAGCTTCTTATTTCCCCTTCAATTTTGAATGATAGCCTTGCTGGATAGAGTATTCTTGGATTCAGTCCTTTGCTTTGCATCACTTTGTAAATTTCCGTTTATTCTTTTCTGGCCTGATGTGTTTCTCTTGAGAAATCATTTGATAATCTAATGGGAGATCCCTTGTATGTAACTTTCCGTCTCTCTCTTGCAGCCTGTAAGATTCTCTCTTTGTCCTGAACATTTGCCTTGGTAATTATGATGTGTCTTGGTGTGGGTCTTTTCGGGTTCACCTTGTTTGGGGCTCTCTGTACTTGTGTTACTTTTTTCTTCCCCACCTCAGGGAAGTTTTCTGATATTATTTCTTCAAATAGGTTTTCTAAGTCTTGTTCCTCTTTCTGTTGTTCTGGCACCCCTATTATTCATATGTTGTTTCATTTCATGTTGTCCCAAAGCTCCCTTAGGCTCTCCTCCTGTCTTTTAATTTTTTTTCTCCAATTGCAGTTCAGTTTGGGTGTGTTTTGCTTCCTTGTCTTCTAATTCACTAATTCGGTCCTCTGCTTCTCTTAGTCTACTGTTGAAACTTTCAATGGTGTTTTTCATTGCAGCTATATCACTCTTCATTTCTTCTTGGTTCTTACATAATTTATTGATTTTTTTCATCTGTTTCTTCTTGCTTCTTGCATAAGTTGCTGATTTTTTTCCTCCATCCAGTTCATGCACTCTAGGGCCCTTATTCTGAATTCTTTTGCTGTCATGCTGCATGCCTCGGTTTCACTTAGCTGCTTTTCTGGCGAGTCCTCCTTTTCTTTTTGGGGAGGTTTCTTTGTCTACCCATGTTTGATCTCACCAACATATCTAGATGTTGAGTCATTCAGTGGCTGCTCCTTGGGTGGCAGTGGCTCCTCAAGCTGTGGTTGCTCCTTGGGAGGTTGTGGTAGTAGCTGCTCCTCAGTTGGCAGCAGCTCCTCTGGTGGGTGCTGTTCACAGCTGTGGTGGCTCCTCCTCCCCTGTAAAGAATTTTTGTGAGTTTATTTGAGTCAAACTGTTGATAATTGCTGGGAAGCAGAATCTCCTAAATAAAATACCATCACCCATCACAGTGACCTGGAGCCCAATACTCTCTAACTTACTTTCTCTATACTTTCTTGTGTCTTCCAAAGTACATACGATAAACCAATTTACTTTAATGATGGAGAAAGGTCTGTAAACACACTTGAAAACAGCTTCCTCACAAGGCCCCTTTGCAGAGCTCCCATGCTTTCCACACCTCTGCTTCGATCCTTGTCATCTAGCCCAGAAGGGGTCTTCCTGCTGCAACCTTTGGCAGTGAGGATTCGGGATCTGGAGAAGGGGCTGCGCACAAATGGATAAACTAGACAAGAAATATAAATTTAGAAGGCATGGGGGAACCAGGTGGAGACCTACTCTCTAGTGGAGTGGCTCCCTGAATGGCTGGACCCATAGCTTTTTATTTACTAGAATACACATTTGCCCTTTAGCAAAGCAAACAGACATCAATGGTAAGGTTTAATAAACAATAAAGGATTATCAGGTTAGGGGATTGCCTTCAGCCAGTCAGCCAGCAGCAGGGTAATACAATGCTGATTCTCGGCCCTTGCTGAATATCAAAGTCCATCAGCCTTCTGATGGACTTCTCGCATTTATATGTTAACTACTTGTTGGTCTTAGGCTCCAGCATCTTCCCTTGATAACTGTCAGCAACCAGGTCTTATTCCCTCATTACTCTCCCTCAAGCATGGGAAATTCTTTTCTTTAAAAAAATTTTTTTTAATATTTTTTTTTTATTCCAGAGAGGAATGGAGAGGGAGAGAGAGATAGAAACATCGATGATGAGAGCGAATCATTCATCGGCTGCCTCCTGCAAGCCCCACACTAGGGATCGAGCCCGCAACCTCAACATGTGCCCTGACCTCCTGGTTCAAAGGTCTGTGCTCAACTACTGAGCCACGCTGGGCAGGCTCTTTTCTTAATTAAGAGCCTCAAATGTTACCTCCCAGGAGGAGACAATCTTCAGAGGAATTTCAGGGACTGGGATTTTAGGAAACAACAAAAGAAACAAGCAGGAACCTTCCCAATGGCATTAATTTCAACTCAGGCGAAAAGCTGATTCCTAAGGCGCACCCTCCTGAGAGGAGTAGTTGTGGGTGAGTGGAGGGAGCCCATGTCCTAGTTTCTTTGTAAAAATCAACTTGACAAGCATTTCCTACCTGTTAAGATTATCTCAGAATTGTTATCAATACTTTGATTTCTCTAATGTTTTCTGCAATTCCTTTCAGTTTTAATTTGTTGTTGTTCATGTTTTATCATCTCTTGCTAAATGTTGGTATATCTGCTCTGCTTATTTCTGATTAGTTCACATAAGTGGATGGAATTTCTTTTTTTTTTTTTCTTTTTTTTTTTAATTAAATCTTTATTGTTCAGATTATTACATTTGTTCCTTTTTTTCCCCCCCCATAACTCCCCTCCTCCCAGTTCCCGCCCCACCCTCCGCCCTCACTCCCCACCCACTGTCCTCATCCATAGGTGCACGATTTTTGTCCAGTCTCTTCCCACATCTCCCACACCCCTTTCCCCCCCAAGAATAGTCAGTCCATTCCCTTTCTATGTCCCTGATTCTATTATAATCAACAGTTCATTCTGTTCATCAGATTATTTATTCACTTGATTCTTAGATTCACTTGTTGATAGATGCATATTTGTTGTTCATAATTTGTATCTTTACCTTTTTCTTCCTCTTCCTCTTCTTAAAGGATACCTTTCAGCATTTCATATAATCCTGGTTTGGTGGTGATGAACTCCTTTAGCTTTTCCTTATCTGTGAAGCTCTTTATCTGACCTTCAATTTTGAATGATAGCTTTGCTGGATAAAGTAATCTTGGTTGTATGTTCTTGGTATTCATCACTTTGAATATTTCTTGCCACTCCCTTCTGGCCTGCAAAGTTTCTGTTGAGAAATCAGCTGACAGTCGTATGGGTATTCCCTTGTAGGTAACTGAGTTTCTTTCTCTTGCTGTTTTTAAGATTCTCTATTTATCTTTTGCTCTTGGCATTTTAATTATGATGTGTCTTGGTGTGGTCCTCTTTGGATTCCTTTTGTTTGGGGTTCTCCGAGCTTCTTGGACCTGTAAGTCCATTTCTTTCACCAGGTGGGGGAAGTTTTCTGTCATTATTTCTTCAAATAGGTTTTCAATATCTTGCTCTCTCTCATCTTCTGGCACCCCTATAATTCTGATGTTGGTACGCTTGAAGCTGTCCCAGAGGCTCCTTACACTATCCTCGCATTTTTGGATTCTTTTTTCATTTTGCTTTTCCGGTTGGATGTTTTTTGCTTCCTCGCATTTCAAATCATTGACTTGATTCTTGCGCTCCTCTGGTCTGCTGTCGGGCGTCTGTATAATATTCGTTATTTCAGTCTGTGTGTGCTTAATTTCTAGTTGGTTCCCCAATATAAGATCGAGGGTCTTATTAGTTTTCGTGTAGATCTCATTAAGTTTATCGGCAGCTTCTAAACAGTTCTTGAGAGACCTTAAAAGTGTGGTTCTGAACTCTATTTCTTCCACTGACAATTTTGTCCTGTTTCTTTGTCTCCGCATTTTGTTATGCTTCCTTGGTGCACCCCCTAGTGGTCTTTGTTCGCAGTCTTATAGATAAATCTTGATTGTTGTAGCTAATTCCAGGGAGGGTTTGACCTCCAGGCCAAGTGGCTATGAGAATCAGCTGTGTCAGCAGTGAGAGAACTTCTGTCCTCTAGGGAGGTGCTAATCTAGCCTTTGCCTGAGGCTATCCGGCAAATGCCTTTGCCTGAGGCTATCCGGCAAATGCCTCTGTGCAGGGCTTGGGCGGGGCGGGTCGCACAGGATCAACAGGGTGGGCCGGAGAGAGCAGTTATGGCGGCTCTCAGTCCTGTCCCAAGGGGCTCTGCCTCTCTGAGTCCCAGCACCCGCTGCAAAGCTCGGAGAGAAAGCTGCACTCGCTCTGACCGAAGCCAGACAGTCCCGCTTCTCCCGTTTGAGTCTGGGTCCCTAAAGACTCGCCCGGATCTGGTGCTCAGAGTCTGCGACTCCCTCCCGATTGAAAACAACAACCGCGCCCTCCGCCGCCAGCCCGCTCCGCGCACTCCGCACCTCAGAATTTGACTTCAGCACTGCGCCTCCTCTGAGTGTCCGTATGCGTTTCTCTTTCCTCCTAGTTGTAGGACTTCCACTCAGCCAGCGTTCCTGTGGTTCTGGGTGATGTCCCTTCCGTTTTTTGGTTTCACTTTTGAAGTAGTTGTTCAAAGCAGCAAACTCCGGCGTTAACCTATGCTGCCATCTTGGTTCTCCGGATAAAGTCTGGATGGAATTTCTATAATTTCTTTTTCTTTTTTTAAGCCTCACCCAAGGACATTTTTCAATGATTTTCAGAGAAAGGGGAGGAGAGAGAGAGAGAGAGAGAGAGAGAAAGAGAGAAACATCAAGCAGCTGCCTCCTGCATGCCCTGATCGGGCATCAAGCCCGCAACCTAGGCATGTGCCCTGATTGGGAATGGAAACCATGATCTTTGGGTGCATGGGACGATGTCCCTACCAACTGAGCCACACCTCCATGGGGTGGAAATAAGTTTTCAAATGTGAAAAATGATACTCTCAAGGCAAAATTAAAATTTCACTTTAGAATGATGTCAATTGCTTGATTTATAACTATTTAAAGTATGGGATGACTAACTGTGATATTGTGTTGTAAGTTCTTGATAAAGAACTTAAACTCTGCCAAACATAAAAGAAACTGATTTTTGGAACAATACTCAAGGGAGGAAACAAAGATGCCCAAGTATTGCCTGGACCTTAAAACTTGGTTCTATGTCTTTCTTAACAAGCTTCTCTTCTGTGGTAGCTCAGATGCTTGGACTCTCCAGAGCTTTAAAAGGCCACTTACTCCAAGCTCCCACTAAAAGCCAGATGTTGTTCTGTCCCACTCGGCACAAGGCTTACCAGTTGCTGCCTTAAGACTCCAGTGGCAGGACAAGCTGAGGTCAAGGACGGAACACCAGGAGCCTGGGTGTCTGGCTGCTCAGAGAGGAAAGATGTTCTGATCCAGGAAAGGAAGAGGGAGTCTGGAGACCAGGAAATGCCACAACCTGGGCCGGGAAGGTTTTGTGGCCTGAGAGAAAATCTCTGATGAGACACATGATGCAAATGTGGCCACTGAAGGGGTGGTGCTGATGGAAGTCATGGGCAGATGCTCCCAGAGGCAGCCTCCTGGTGCTACCTGGCTGAACTCATGGTTCCCAGAGGGATCTGTGAGTCCTGAAGATGACCCAGTCACTTGCTCAATCAGCCAGCCCAGGCTTATCCAAGGGAAGACCAACCACACTCACTGCCCCTACTGTCTGAATTTTCTCTCCCCCTCTCCTCTCTTTAATTAATTCTGCTTTAGTCTCTGTATGTCGCCCATCAGAGTCACCTGGCTGTTCTCCACCAGGCCCCCCATGCTTTCTGCAACCACTGACTTACTAACAGTTCTTCCTCTGCTTCTTTTTTTTATGATCTTACATTTTTGTATTTTCAGATGATTCCTCCAATCAGACAGTTTACTCAGTACTACCAGATTGAATTAATTCACAGCCTTTACTTCTTTGCTTCCCATCAGGCCTATCATCAGCTCCCATCATCACCACCAGCGTCACTACCGTTCAGTGCCAGGGAGAGAAAAGTACATGGATCCTCACAATTCCCTCAAGACAGTACTGTGATTCCCCTTTCAGGAAATGGGGTACAGGGTGGTCAATTAATTTGTTCATATTTACACATTTAATAAATTACAATATTTCAACCTAGGCTTGTTTGATCCCAAAGCCCACACACTAATCCAGTACACGTCACTGCTTCCCAAATTCTCTTTCTCCCGCCAGCTGCTTCCTTACATTCCTGTTCCTTAGTGTGAACGCCTAACAGAAAGGACCTCAGCTTCCAGCGTGGCGCCACAGTGTGGTCCCGGCCGGCTAGGACCGGCTGCGGTGACCCGGTGCTGGCCCTGAGCACTCAGCGGTGACTGGAGGGCGCAGGGCTGTGTGGAAGGGACACTGTACCGTGTACGTGTACCTGTCTGACCCCCTGAGAGGCTGTTGACGAGGCGCTTTGAATGTGCATTTATTTCTACTCTGTCTCTTTCCACAAAGCATTTGGAATGATATGCACATGTAATGGAATAAGTATACAGGGAACATTTTTAAGTGCAAACCAAGGCAAAAGAGAATAGAAATACTCCAAAGCTTAGAGACGATAATATGAGGTACTTGAGAAAGTTATGCTTTGAGCTTTTTGGCAAAAAGAGAAACACAGGCAGGCCGTAGGACTGTTAGCTCATGTGAGCAAGGAAAGCTAACTGCACTTCTCCTGCGGCAGCCGCTAAGCTCTCACAGGGTGTCTTCAGTGAGGAGCCCAGGGCAGCTACAGCTGAAAGCCCTCAGCCGCTTCCTGCCCACAGCCACTCACCATGCCCGTGCCTGTTCGCTGCAGCAAGCCCAGACGAAGAGCAGGCAGAGCTTTGAGCCTCGACTCATCAGAAGAGACTCCAGGAAGGGAAACCAAAAGTAGCACAATGTAGAGATGCCCTGTGACCTAAGCAGCTGCGAGGCGGATGGCCATGTGGACTCCGAATGCAGGCTCCAGCTCCACCTAATACACAGAAACAAACACAGGGTGGCATAGACATTTTAATTATGGTGATTCTACCAATCCAGGAAAATGGACTATTCTTCAACTTGTTTATATCTTCTATCTCTTTTTTCGAAGTCCTATAGTTTTCCAAGTACACGTCTTTTCCCTCCTTGGTTAAGTTTATTCCTAAGTATCTTAATTTTTTGTTGCAATGGCAAATGAGATTGATTAGTTTCTCTTTCTGAGAATTCATTATTGGTGTATAAAAAAGCCATTGAGTTTTGGGTATTGATTTTGTGTCCTGTTACTTTGCCAAGTTCATTTATTAAATCTAGCAGTTTTTTTATGGAGTCTTTAGGGTTTTCTATGTACAATATCATGTCATCTGCAAAAAATGACAGTTTTACTTCCTTCTTTCCAATTTGGATACCTTTCATTTCTTCTTCTTGTCTGGTTGCTGTGGCTAGGACTTCCAGTACTATCTACACTAATAAAAGACAAAGATGCTAATTGACTGCACCTTTGCTATGCCCAAGCCACGCCCACCAGCCAATCAGAGCGACTGTATGCAAATTAACCCAACCAAGATGGTGGCCAGCAGCCACAGAGCTGGAGCAAGCTGGAGGCTTGGTTGCCCCAGCAATGGAGGAAGCCAAGCTTCCTGCCTGTCCTGGCTGGCTGTGACCTCCGCAAAAGGCAACAAAGTTTCAATTATAGAAGCTAAATAAATCCCAGATACCTGCTTCCAGCCAGCCTCCACTGGGAGCTTGGATGGCTGGGGGCTGTGGCCAGCCTGCAAACAGCCATCAGCTCCTCACCCAGGATGGCCACACCCTCATGGGGTGAGGGTCCCTTCTGGGGGGATTGGCCAGCCTGCAAACAGCCATCAGCACCTCACCCAGGCTGGCCAGGCACCCAAGCAGGACTCCCACCCTGATCCGGGACACCCTTCAGGGCAAACCAGCCAGCCCCCACCCATGCACCAGGCCTCGATCCTATATAATAAAATGGTAATATGCAAATTGACTCTAACAGCAGAGCGCCTGGGAATCACTGGTCACTATGATGCACACTGACCACCAGGGGGCAGATGCTCAATGGAGGAGCTGCCCCCTGGTGGTTAGTGTGCTCCCACAGGGGGAGCTCTGCTCAGCCACAAGCCAGGCTGATAGCTGCCAGTACAGCGGTGGTGGTGGGAGCCTCTCCTGCCTCCTCAGTAGCGCTAAGGATATTCGACTGCAGCTAGGCCTGCTCTCTGCTGGCAAGTGGAGATCCCCTGAGGGCTCCCAGGCTGCCAGAGGGATGTCTGACTGACAGCTTAGGCCCAATCCCCCAGGGAGCAGGCCTAAGCCAGCAGGTGGTCATCCCTCGAGGGGTCCCAGACTGCTAGAGGGCACAGGCTGGGCTGAGGGACCCTCTTGAGTGCACAAATTTTTGTGCACCGGGCCTCTAGTTTATATATATAAAAGTCTAAGGGACCAGAATAACCAGACCAACTGTTAGCTATTACACACACTGACCACCAGGGGGCAGACACTCAATGCAGGAGCTGCCTCTTGGTGGTCAGTGCTCTCCCACAGCCAACCTCTCCCCACTGGCCAACCTCCTGCAGTCTCTCCCCTGGGCCAGCAGGCCCCAATCGCCTGATCGTGGCAGGCCTCAGGCTGGAAAGGGGAAGTGGGGATGGGTGGTGGAGGACACAGCCCCTTTCCCAGGGGAGCCGAGGACCATCTCCCTCCTCGGTGGTCAACCTTCTGTGCCCTGTCACTCCCCGCGGCCAGCAGGTCCTGACTGGCATGCTGCCCGCCCGCCGTGGTGGCGGTGGCGGTGTGACAGCGAGGGAAAGAGGAGAGGGGGAACCGCGTGGTGGTGGCGTCGGCATCTGGCATCCATTCCTTCGGCACCTGGCCCAGCGACGGTTGCCTCCTCTCCTGACCCCGCCAGGGCCTTCGGGCCCCAATTGGCCCGGTCCTGATTGCCGGCCAGGCCTAGGGACCCCACCCATGCACGAATTTTGTGCACCACGCCTCTAGTGTTGAATAAGAGTGGTGAGAGTGGGCATCCCTGTCTTGCTCCTGTTCTTAGGGGAAATAGTTTTAGCTTTTGCCCATTGAGTATGATGTTCACTATAGGTGTCATTTATGGCCTTTACCATGTTGAGATATGCTCCCTCTATTCCCACTTTGCTGAGAGTTTTTATCAAAAATGGGTGTTGGATTGTATCCAATGCTTTTCCTGCGTCAATTGATAAGATCATGTGGCAATAGCCGCGGCAGGAATAGAGGTGGCGTAGCAGCAGCAGCTGTGCTGAGTGGTTCCCATGAATCATCTCATATAATCCGCACAAGGCAGGAGGCGCTGCTGCTTCCATTTAGGAATAAACTGAGAGGCCCCTCCAGCCCGCCCCCCAGCAGCCACTGCACCCCCGAAAGGTGTCCCCGCAGTAAACCGCCCAGCAGGCCTCTCCTCAGTGCCCCCCTTCCTCTTGCGGCCGCTGGGAAGCTTTGCAGATCAGTTTACTCCCGATGCAGCAAGGAGGCAGGCTGCCCGTGGGCCAGGAGGCTCCCTCCGGGCTCTCAGCAACCCCCTCTGGAGAGGAGCACTGCCCGGTCTCTGCTTTGGGGGAAATTTAGCGCTGGAGGTGGAGGGCTCTTGCCCCCATACAAGGCGCCGCCTCCCAGCAGCAGGAGCCCTGGAGGGGAGGCCAGCGCCAATCAAAAATTCAAAGGCAGGAGAGGTGGGTATTTGGGGAACATTTCATGCAGGTCACAGTAAAACCCAGTCCTGGAATAACACGTATTCATTTATACCAGCCTTGTTTTAAACAAAAAATAGCGTAAACACAATTAAAAAGTATGATGAGATGAAAATGAAGAATTAGAAAAATCCAATAAAACCAAGAGTGAGTCAGTAGCTCCCTGTGCCAGGAGAAGGGCCACAGCTTTGGAGTCCCTTCTGAGGCCAGACGGGCCAGGCTCCCCACAGAGAGCAATGACTGAACAGCTCACAATTCTGATCCCCGGGGCCCCCTTTCCTAGATCCCACAGAAGCCGCCCCCTCGTGCAGTCACAGTCTTCCTCCAGACAGGGGCCAGTGCCTGGATTTATTTTTCCTTTCTTGATTGTCCGTCCATCCAGGCATGCATCCAGGGCTACCCTATGACTGGACTTAATTACTCCCGCATGTCCTTAGCACCGTCTCATTCTCCCCCTCTCATTCACCGTGTGCAAATTCACCACGACTTTTACTCATGGTTGATTAACTTCCGCCTAACTTCCTAGGAAGCCCTTTACCAGCTGTGTGGCTTTAGGCAAGTTACTAAACCTCTCTGAGCTTTGTTTTCATTATCTATAATGTTGAAAATGCCTACCTTGAAGGGTGGTTTGGAATTAAACTGAATAGTAACAGCAGCAAAGGTTCATTGCGCTATTATGCCAGACACTATGATGAGCATCTAACATGCAATTATCTGATTGTCATCTCAACAGCCCTATCACCTGGGAGCACTGACTGCCGCCTCGGAGACAGGAAACGGGAGCTTCGAGGGCGCGGTGAGTGCCCGGCCCAGTCCTCGCAGCAGTCACAACTGTAGTTACTCACGTGGTGAGAGGCAGGCCCGGGAGTTCAGTGAGCGGTCAGGGGAGGCCCAGCAGAGTCCTGTGGATGGAGGGGCTGTTTCTTTGTTTTCGGCATAAACCTAGCTCTGTGCACATACACGCTCTTTGGAGAAGTTCGAACAGTGCCCACGGTTACAGAGTAAAACGTTGAAAAGCTCAGGCACCAGGGCGAAACCACCGGTGTGACTTTCTCCGTGAATACAGAGGTCAAGCTGTGCGTCTGCGCTGTTTTATCCTTCCTGGGTGTCTTAACGTGTGGTTATTCTTAAATTTTAAGCAAAGCTGTTTAAAGTTATGTTTTTAGCCCCGCCAGCGTGGCTCAGTACTTGAGCGTGGACCTATGAACCAGGAGGTCATAGTTCGATTCCTGGTCAGGGCACATGCCCAGGTTGTGGGCTCAAACCCCAGTGTGGGGCGTGCAGAGGCAGCCGATCAATGATTCTCTCTCATCATTGATGTTTCTCTCTCTCCCTCTCCCTTCCTCTCTGAAATCAATAAAAATATTTTTTAAAAAATAAAATTATATTTTTATTTAACATCAAAGATTAATCAGGCCCAAACGGTGTGACTCAGTGGTTGAGTGTCGACGCAAAAACCAAGAGATCAGGGTTCAATTCCTGGGCTGTGGGCTCGACTCCCAGTAGGGGACATGCAGCTGATTGATGATATGTCTCTCTCATTGATGTTTCTGTCTCTCTATTCCTCTCCCTTCATCTCTCTCTAAAAAAAAAAAAAAAAAAAAATCAATAAAAACATTTAAAAAACATATTACAGTAAACGATTAATCAGTATCTTTAGTCTTTCCCCTAAACCAAACATATTTCCATTTCTTCCTCCTCCTATTCCCCACCTCCCAGGGTTCCCCAGGTTTGTCAGCATCTTCGGGAACTGGAATCTTCAGTAGTTGAATGAACCAAAAAATAGACAGAGAAAGAGGAGGTGGGTGGGCAACAGGGAAAGGCTGAAGCATGGCCAAGGGCTCGAGGGCTCAAGGGCTGGGCACGGGTGGGTGGGTGGGCGGAGGCCCTGGTGCACCCCTACATTCATTCACTGGTTCTGCAAACTTTCTCTGAATTCCACCGAGCAGGACTCAGGGTGAGGGGAGGAGCAGAAGAAACCAGAATTGGGGCGGGGTGCTTGGCCACATGTGAATGACCTTCCGTGCGAGCTCCAGGCTCTTCTACCAGCTTATACGTGAGCAAGGGAATGATCTGATGGGAGCTGAGGTTTTAATTAACATGCGCATGACATAAGATTTACCATCGTAACCATTTTTAAGTGTACAGCTTAGTAATATCCGACTCATTCACGGTGTCCTGCAGCCATGCCACCACCCGAGCCCATCCTTTCCATCTTGTAAATCTGAGACTGCCCCTCCCCCCGCTTGAGCATTAGGAGAGACAGAGCCTGTGGTATGCGGCCAATTAGGAGATTGCTGCACCCACGGAGCCAGGAGCCCACGAGGATCCCCATGTGAGGAAGGTCATAAACAGGAAGCAGATGTCATCATTAAACAAAAGCTCCTCCCTGTGCGCCAGGCCCAGGGGCCAGAGGAGTCATTCCCTCTCTGGCCGGGCTGGAGCCAGCCCCGCAGCCTCCAAATGCCTCGCTGGCTGCCCGTGCACTGCGCCCATTTCCCATGTTATTGAAGCGCTCAAATCATCAGATTCTACCTCTTGCCCGGCCGGTGAGTGTCAATCTATGAAACAGGAAGTCATGGTTCCTGGTTCATAGATCCCTGGCAGGGCACGTGCTTGGGTTTCAGGCTCCATCCCAGGTAGAGGGATTGCAGGAGGCAGCTGATCAATGATTCTCTCTCATCATTGATGTTTCTGTCTCCCTCTCCCTCTCCCTTGCTCTCTCTGAAATCAATAAAAACATATTTTTAAAAATTCTACCTCTTAGCTCATCCACACTCACTCCCCTTCAATTCCTTTTGCACCCAGAGAATTATTTTAATAGTTAGATATGTTACCCTCCCCCCCTCTCAAACTTTGAATTCCCATGGCTTTTCCCATATGGACAAAACCCAACATCTTAGACAGCCTACAGGGTCCCGCAGGACCCGCTCGCACCTCCCCTCCGCCCCTCTCTGCTGCCCTCAGGCCTGACACGCTGTGCCTTCTGCCTGGAAGTGCCCGCCTGCCTCCCCCGCCCCTCACGGGACTCTCACGCCGGCTGCCCTCCTCTCCAGCACATCACCTTGTCTTCTTTGCATGAACATGTGACTGTTTTCCTCTGCCATCAGCCTGAGCTCGGGGAGGCAAGAGGGGGGGCCAAGGGAGCCCTGTTCCTGCTGCAGCCACACAGTAGGTCTGCGAGTCTTAACAGCTAAATGAGTGAATAATGCAACCCGCTCTCAGGAAAGTGTCCTGGAGTCTGCTGCACTTAGTCGCAGGTGACGAGTGGCAAGTCCAGGGACCCTGGAGAGAAGGCGGACAGGCGGCAGGCGAGGGCGTGGGTGGAGGGCTTGTATGAGCTTGCTCTGGCTGCCATAAACAACCACCTATAATTCGGATGTTGGTACTCTTGAAGCTGTCCCAGAGGCTCCTTACACTATCTTCGTATTTTCGGATTCTTTTTTCATTTTGCTTTTCTGGTTGGGTGTTTTTTGCTTCTTCATATTTCAAATCTTTGACTTGATTCTTGCGATCCTCTGGTCTGCTGTTGGGAGTCTGCATAATATCCTTTATTTCAGTCAGTGTATGCTTAATTTCTAGTTGGTCCTTTTTCATAACCTCGAGGGTCTCACTAGATTTCTTGAGGGTCTCACTAAATTTATCAGCAGTTTCTAGAAAGTTCTTGAAAAACCTTAAAAGTGTGGTTGTGAGCTCTATATACAGTCGTTTGCTCTCCTCCATTTCTGTCATTTGTGTCCTGTTTCTTTGTCTCTGCATTTTTTATGCTTTGCTGTGTCGATAGAGTGGCTTTCTGTGCTAAGTGTCCTATAGGGCCCGGTGGCTCAGCCTCCCCAATTACCTGAGGTGGACACTCTTGGTGCACCCTCTTGTGCACAGTCTTGTTGTAGTTAAGCCTTGATTGTTGTAGGTAACACTGGGAGGATTTGACCTCCAGGCCAATTGGCTGTGAGAATCAGCTGTGTCTACGGTGGGAGAACTTCTGTGCTGAACACACCCTTATGGGGCAAGACTTGCTTCAGTGAGGCTTTGGTGCTCACTGAGTCTGCCCTCTGAGTGTGTCCCTTATGGATCTGAGGAGTTGTAATTGGATGGTCCCACTCTGACCACTGGGTACACTGGCTCTTGGATCTAAGGAGGTGCTCATCTAGCCTCTGCCTGAGGCTACCCTTCAGAAGCCAGCTGTAAAACAATGCAAGTTGCCCTGGGGCCTTGGGCAGCTGCAGTTTGTTGAGTAATTTTCAGATTACAAAGAGCCGGGCCTTTCATATGCAAAAGCCTCTGTGCAAGGCTTGGGCGGGGCGGAGCCCCAGGGGATCAACAGGGCAGTCGGAGCTGCAATCACTGCATGTGCCTCTGAGAGAAAGCTGCCCTCAGTCCCGTTTCTCCTGTATGAGTCTGGGTCCCCAGAGACTCGCTCGGAACTGGAGCTCAGAGCCTAAGACTCCCTCACGATTGAAAAAGACAATCGTGACCTCAGCCGCCAGCCCTCTCCGCATGTACCTCTGCACCTTTGTATTTTACTTCCGCACCGCACCTCCTCTGAGTCTCTGTATGCTTTTCTCTTTCCTTCTAGTTGTAGAATTTCCACTCAGCCAGCCTTCCTATGGTTCTGGGTGATGTCCGTTCCATCTTTTAGTTGTATTTTTGAAGTGGTTGTGCGAGGCAGCAATCTCCGTTGTTTACCTATGCTGCCATCTTGGTTTTCTCCTCCAATCTCCCTTCTTGATGTTGGAATCATTCTCTTGCGTGTGACTCCCAGTGGGAGCAGCACAGCACCCTCCCCGGCGGCCTCAGGCAGCGACTGCATGTGGACCAGTTGCTCAGCCGCTGGCTCGGGGCTCCTCAGTCCCTCAGGCACATCTTATCTAGACTTGCTGCCCTCCCTGCAAGCGAGACCACATCTGCCTTCCTCCGTCACCAGGTGAGGAAGCAGGGCCGCTGGGTGGACGGGTCTCCACTGACAAGCCGAGAAGGTGGTGGAGCCTGCAGGGGCCTCCGTCCTCCAGCCCCAGACCAGGAAAGGGGCTGTGGCCCTGCGCAGCGGCCACCACGGTGCCACAGCCACCCTTAACGCTGCAGACACAGCAGCAGCTCCCACTGCAAACCTTAGGGCCTCTGCTATGCACAGATCACTGTCCTGCCAGGGACCTTGGTTTTTAAACAACAGTTGCTCAGCGCCCTCAGCCAGTACCCAGTGCCAGACCCCCTCGGCTCGCTCCCCTGCGGGCCTCAGTGTCTCCACCTGTGCAATGGGCCCAGCGGTGCCTCCCCCGCGGGGTTAGCTGGAAGGGTGTGCGGAAGCCCTGTCCGGGTTGGCACGTGTGGGTCCGCAGTAAAAGCAGATGGGTTCGCTCATCGCACAGTCCTGAGCCCTCCCTGACAGGGATTCCTGGCCCTGACTGCACTCCTGCAGGCCAGCAGTGACCACCAAGCCACACTGCTCTGGGCCCTCCCCCACCCACAGCCAGCCCTGCAGGGTGCCCCAGGTCATTTCTGTCACACATTTCTGCTGGCTCCAGGCTTGACATTTCAACAATAGTCCTAAATTTGGGACCAGCTGGCATGATCCCAGGAGGAGGGATGGGTTACATTGTAAGATAGGGTGAGTTCCTTCGCAGCCAAGCAGAGCGTGTGAGGAGTGGCCTGTGCTTTGGGGAGGGGCTATTTCTATAGGCAAAGGCACAGCCCCTCCTGCCTCCATGACATGAGAAATTTGAACTTCCGGGGCCTCCGGCTCTCTCGGCCTGTCCCCAGGACATCGGCACATGGCGCCCACCACCTTCACTTCCTCTCTCCTCCCACAGAAGCCACCTCCCTTCTCCTCTATGGCTCTACTCCACAGCCCTCACTCCACCTCCAGTTCCTTCTCCACTGTGGTGCTGTGTTCTCTCACCTCCTGCAGCAGAGGCAGCAGGAATGTGGAGTCTAGGGACCCTGCGGGCTCTGTTCTCCACTGGCTGGGACACTGTTGTGCAGGCCTGGGAGGGACCATGCTTACTGCACGCCTGTCATGGTCTCATCCTCACTCTCTTTCACTCCCTCCACCTGGGCTCCTGCACAGTCGCCAGGAGCCTGGTGTGCGTTGTTTTGTCCCAGCCTTCCCAAGGTCCCACTGATGTCCCAGAAACCCAGGAAATCCCTGCCTGGGGCTCCCTGAGGGCCTGGCTTCTAGATGACAAGGCAAACTAATGGTACAGGAGAAGGAGCTTGGGTGGGGAGACAGAATGGGGAGGACCCAGTTCAGTGGAGATTGAGGCAGGAATGGACTTTCTGGAGCAAAGGGAGTGGAGAGATGTGGGACGGGGATCCAGGAGACGATGCAACCTCTGCTGTCAGTGCACCGATGTGCGTTGTGTTCCTCCCCTCGGCAGGAGCGGCAGGTCAGAGCAATACTGGACAGCCGGGTAACGGGCCTCTGGAGGCCTAGGAGCACCACCCTGGTCCTAACAGGACCCGGGACTCCACGAAGGCAAAACGCCAGCCTCTAGTTCACACCGTTTATTGAGACATTTTTCCAGGATCTGGAGAGCAGGGAGCCAGCCGGGCTCGTGGGGTCCCCAGGATGCCCTGCACCTCCCTCAGGCAGGGGCACATCTGATCGTGAGGGACGTGGCCGCCAGGAAGGGGGACTGCGACGCAGACCCTGAGAGGCAGGAGTGTGGGAACCACAGAGGCTGCGGTGAGCTCCATAGCAAAGTGGGAGGGGCTGGAGGGGTGGAAACCATGGGCAGATCCGGTGGTTGACCAGATGGCCAAAAGAGGTAGTGAACAGCGGTCATTATTTTCAGATAATGGATTAGACTGTGTTTTATTGGTCAAAGGGACAGGGGGAGGATGACTTGTCCAAGCATTAGAGTTACTCTGGGACATTTCAGGGGTTTCCCAGTCTGTAATCTGAATGGGCAGGGACTGGCCAGGGTTGGGCAGGGACTGTCGCATCTCAAAGCCACGCGAAGGAAGGTTCAGGGCGTGGCTATGGGGCAGAGCGGGAGGTGCAGGAGGCTGGGCTGCCACGCAGCGGGAGAGAAGCAGTCCGGGGAGATGAAGAAAGCAACATGAGGGGGAGTGTGCCGCCCTGGCAGTGGAGGAAGCAGAGCAGCTCTGGGAGCAGGGGGGACACGGCTGGCCCCACGCCTAGGTGTGTGCTGCACATGCATGGAGCAGAAATGACTATGGTCCGGCATGAGGCTGTCCTTGGGGCAGGAAGGCTTCAGGGTCAGCTAGCTGGGGCCCCAGGGGCTCCACTTGGGCCAGGATGTCCCGGAGGGAGCGGCAAGGTGTCTTCTTGGAGCCGCCGCAGGGCTGGGCACCAGCGGAGGGGTCAGGCTGGGGAGAGCCGTTGTGACCCCCGGTCAGAGTCGAGGAGGAGGCAGGAACGCAGGGGTGACCAGCAGAGCCAGACTTGCTGCCACAGGGCTGGAGGATGATTTTGCCGCTGGATTGGGAGCCAGAGCTCTGGCTGAGCGAGCCCGTGCCTGGCGGGGAGCAGGGCCCCTGGGAGACACTGCCGCAGGGGTGGTATTGCGACCCAGAGCCGCCGGAAGCACTGTGGACCCCAGAACCCGAGAGGGAGCAGGGCCCCCTCGAGCCCGAGGAGCCCGCTGCACAGGGCTGGACGCCACCAGAGCCCACTGGCTGGAACACGACGACCGAGGAGGCTCCCGACGGGTAGATGCTGGCACTGGCGCTGTGGCTGGGAATGATGGGATTGCTGGAGAAGTATTTGCCCTCAGAGATGGGGGGCCCAGCTGCAAAGGAAGGCACCCCTGGAGAGCCTCTGACAGGGTTCTCTTTGGTGAAGTATCCAACGGGGTAGATTTTGCCCCCGCTGTAGGTCATGCCCGGGGCCAGATAGCTATTAGAGGAGCCGCCGACCACCTCATAGCTGCCGTAGGACTTGTCTACAGAGGTGATGGGGGGGCAGGGCTTGCCTGGAGAGCCACCATTGCTACAGGGGCCACCGGGGCCACCGGGGCCACCGGAGCCGTGCTGCTCCACCACCACCACCACTGGCCTTTGACCCCCTGACACGGAGTGGGAGCTGGAGATGTAGGAGCCAGAGTGGGAGACGACGGGCCCCCCACTGCAGGGAGAGTCGGGGATGTCCGAGCTACAGGGGCGTAAGTTAGAGTTGACCCTTTGGCCACCACTGCTGGACGTCCAGGAAGTTTGGGAGACAGAAGAGCTCGAGCTTCCTCCAGACTGGGAGGAGCTTATCACGAAGTGGGAAGAGCCACCATTGCTTGGTGCAGCTGGGCCAGATCCCGACTGGGAGGAGCTGGAGGCACTGTGCAGACCGGAGCCAGACCCAGAGGTGTAGCTGCTCTGGGAATAGCCTGTCCCTGGCTGAAATACCAAAGACCCCGAATGACCACCCTGGGCCGTACTGGATCCACTGGAGCCACTGCTAGAGCCACTGCTGGGGCCACCACTAGGGCCACCGCTGGAGCCACTGCTGGAACCACTGGAACCGCTGGATCCACTGGAGCCACTGCTGGAGCCACTGGAGCCACTGGAACCACCACTGGAGCCACTGGAGCCAATGGATCCGCCAGAACTACCACTGAAGCCACTGCTGGAACCACCACTGGAGCCACTGGAACCACTGGAACCACTGGAGACACTGGAGACACTGGAGCCACCACCAGAGCCACCAGAACTGGAAACAGAGCTGCTGGAGCCACCCTTCCCGAAGAGACAGGGGTCATTGGGGGAGGTGATGCGTGTAGGGTCCTTACAGGGGTCTGAGAAGGTCCCAATGCTCTTAGCCAAGGTCCCTGGGGAGGAGAATCATGGTTAGTAGGGCCTGAGAGGCTTGGCTTCCTCCCTCACCTTTCAGACCCATCCCCGTCCCCTGCCACTGTGATTTCTCCTGCGAGGAGCCCAGGGAGAGTTTGGGGCAGAAAAGAAAGGAAGAGGCTGTAATCTAAAGGAAAGGGAGCCGGCAGGATAAGGGCGGTTCTGTTGTTCTGGGAGGGGGCGGGGACAGCCATCTGCCAGAAGAGGAAAGGAGAGGCACAGTGGGAGGCCTGGGAGAAAGACTCAAGGAGGGTGGAGCAGGACCAGCAGCCTGCAGGACCAGCCCCAGAGAGACAGCAGGTGCAGACAGAGCAGAGAGGTGGAGCAGAGAGGTGGGCGTAGATTCCCAGGGACCAGCTGGGAGAAGACACCGAGGAAACAATAGAGCAATGGAGGACCAAGGGAGGAAGGACAGACAGCAAAAGAGACACTGAGAAGAGAGAAAGCCGGCGGCAGAGGGCTACCTAGAGGGCAGGGCCCGCAGGACCCTGTCTGCTCAGCGGCTCCCTCCAGCGAGGGGCTTAGGGGAGGGGGGATTCTGCTCCCAACTCAGCGCTGCCCAGGCGGGAAAGCTGGGTGGGAGCCAGGAGTGGGGGCCCCCGCTGTTGCTTCAGAACCTGCTGGTACCGCCCGACGGGACACCGCACCCTGAGCCACCCGCTCTCCTGGCCCAGCCCAGGGACACGGGATGGAGCGCTGCCTGCCCAGGTGCCCCTGCCTTGCCTCCCTTGAGATGCAGCACAACCTCTTTCCCCCAGGGCTCACCTGCCCCACCCTCCCGCATCCCTTCCAGTCCCGGCAAGGACAGCCACGCACTGCGAGCCACCAGACCGCACTGGGCTTCGGTCTGTACACTCGGAGGCCGGAGGCCAGGCCTGCCCTCCCTCGGGGTGTGACTGTGAGCAGAGTGTGGGTGTGGGTGTGGGTGTGGGTGTGCGTGTGGAAGGGGCTTGAAGACATAAAGCAAGTCACACTGTGTGTGTGGCTGCCACCACTCCCCCAGCCCCCACACCCGGCCACACCTGTGCCGGCCATTCCCTCAAGGAGAGACCCTCTGTGCCCTCCGCTCGAACCCAGCTGTCCCTGCTGTGCCCCCGAGGCACGCAGCCTGCCCCTCCCAAAGGCACGCGAGGCACCACGCCGAGTGCCCAGCCTGGGGGTCGCCTCCACTGTTACTGTCTACTGTGCTCCGGGCCAGTTTCCTCCCCTCCGAGCCTCCAGTGGCCCCAGAGGCCGAGAGTGCCCGGGGGCCCTCTGTGGGCGTCGGTGTGCCGACTGAATATCCAGCCTTCACCTTCTACACTCAAACAGCAAACAGCTTCCATAGAACCCTCCAGAGCAGTGATGGCGAACCTATGGCACGCGTGTCAGAGGTGACACGCAAACTCATTTTTTTGGTTGATTTTTCTGTGTTAATTGGCATTTAAATATATAAAGTAAATATCAAAAATATAAGTCTTTGTTTTACTATGGTTGCAAATATCAAAGAATTTCTATATGTGACACGGCACCAGAGTTAAGTTCGGGTTTTTCAAAATGCTGACACGCCGAGCTCAAAAGGTTCGCCATCACTGCTCTAGAATTCCCAAAGCACCAAACAGACTGAAGCTGGGTGTTATCAGTGCCCACATTTTTAAGTCTCAGAAACTTTCAGAGGCTCAGAAAGTTTAAGTAACTTGCCTGGGTGACAGGCCAGCAAGGAGCAGTCCCAGGCCCCAGCATCAGACTGCGGAGCCCACATCCCCTTGCTGGGCTCCCCCAGGCTCCAGGCACAGTGTCCCCCGGCCTCCAGGCACCCTGTCCCCCAGCCTCCAGGCACCCTGTCCCCCAGCCTTCAGGCACCCTGTCCCCCAGCCTCCAGGCACACTGTTCCCCAGGCTCCAGGCACCCTGTCCCCCAGGCTCCAGGCACAGTGTCCCCCAGCCTCCAGGCACCCTGCCCCCAGGCTCCAGGCACAGTGTCCCCAAGCCTCCAGGCACCCTGTCCCCCAAGCTCCAGGCACAGTGTCCCCCAGGCTCCAGGCACCCTGTCCCCCAGGCTCCAGGCACAGTGTCCCCCAGCCTCCAGGAACCCTGTCCCCCAGGCTCCAGGCACAGTGTCCCCCAGCCTCCAGGCACCCTGTCCCCCAGGCTCCAGGCACAGTGTCCCCCAGCCTTCCCTCACCTGTTGTCTGCACCCTTATCTCCCACCCCTCCCACCCAGGCCCCCCTCCCTGCCTCCTACCTGGCAGGAGGAGGCCAGCCAGCAGCAGGGCCATCGCCCCTCGCCCTCCCACACGCCCCATCCGGGGTGCCCGCGAGGAGCCCATGCTGGACTTCATGGCCTCTGAGTGTGGGCGCTGTGGACGCCTGGCCTTTATGCAGGGCTGGACATTCTCTGGGCAGGAGTCACTGTGGGGAGGGAGGGGCAGGGAGGGCAGTGCCCAGGGGGTGTTGGTGTGGCAGGAGCTGAAGCAATCAGCTGGGATCTGCCTACTCAGCCACCAGTGCACAGCGCAGGTGCCGTGGCCACTGGTTGCCCAACCTGGAACTGGGCGCTCCCTGCACAGTGGCCGCCTACTCGGTGGCTACTCTCCTTCCCGTGGTGCCTGCCCAGCCCCCAGCCCCCCACCTTGCAGACAGCCATGGGCATTTCCCCTTCCCCTCTGTGCCAGGGCCCTGCTCCACCCCTGCCCCATTGCCTGACTAACCAGGTTTTCACCTCAGCGCCTGGGGTCCCCCACTTCCTCCCGATGTAAGGGTCTGACCCCACCCTGAGCCTTGGTCACTGCCCAGGCGCCTGCCTGCCATACACTTAGCAGCAAGCAAGACTTTCAAGTCAGGAAGGGGAATCTGCCTTCTGAAGCCAGCTCCTTGGCCTCTCCCTGGGGGGCCTCTCCCCGGGGGGCCTCTCCCTGGGGGGCCTCTCCCTCAGGGCCTCTCCGTTGGGGAGCCTCGGGCTGCATGAGGGGTGCTGGGTGCAGGGCCTCAGCTTGGGGAAGGCCTGGGTGGGACCCTGTCTGGGCCCTGGTCACTCACAGGCCACACAGCCCCTCCCCGCAGCCGCGACCCTGATGCCACGGTGAGCCAGAGCCCAGTAAGGCCAATTGGGGAGGCGGTGCCCTGCTGCCCATTAGCCGCTCGCTGGTGAGCAAACAGGAAGGTGCGGGAGGGCTGCCCGGGGCCTGCAGGAGCCTCCCCGCAGCCCGCCCTCCGGCGCTGGCCCCACCCCGGCCACTTGGACACTTAATTGCTCCCGGTGCTGGTGTTGCGAGAGCCTCAGTATCGAGGGAGGCGCCTGGGAGGCCGCCCCCTGCTCTCGGCCGCGCCCTGCTCCCCTCACCCAGACAGGGCCCGCACTCAGCTCTGTGGGCCCGGCCTCCCCCGCCTCCCCCTCCAGCCCCAGCCGGGACCTGTCATGCTGGCGAGGTTCCCAGTCTCAGTCTCCGTGGCTACAGCACTGGGGGGGGGGGGGGGGGGGAGCAGTGTTCCCAACCAGAGGAACGGAATTTTTATTTTTACCTCATTTCCATTAATTAGGCTGTAAATAGCCACATGCTGCTAGTGGCTTCCATGGGGCCTGGCCAGAGGTCAGGGGCAGCCTCCCCAGGCCGGAGGTCAGGGCCAGCCTCCCCAGGCCGGAGGTCAGGGCCAGCCTCCCCAGGCCGGAGGTCAGGGGCAGCCTCCCCAGGCCGGAGGTCAGGGCCAGCCTCCCCAGGCCGGAGGTCAGGGCCAGCCTCCCCAGGCCGGAGGTCAGGGCCAGCCTCCCCAGGCCGGAGGTCAGGGCCAGCCTCCCCAGGCCGGAGGTCAGGGGCAGCCTCCCCAGGCCGGAGGTCAGGGCCAGCCTCCCCAGGCCGGAGGTCAGGGCCAGCCTCCCCAGGTGGAGGTCAGGGGCAGCCTGCCCTGGAGAGAGTTGATAAGGGGTGGGGCCCTTCACCTCCCAGCTGTGGGCCTTGCACCAAACTTTTCAGACCCGCAATGTCCCCACCTGTCAAATGGGGCATTTCGGACGGTGTCTGCATTACAGGTTCAGGGGCCGTCCATGGGAGATCTCAGAAAGACCACACGGAGCAGAGGGGCAGGCGTTCCGCCATGGAGCCACAGCGTCCTGCCTGCGTCCCCCACGGGAGCTCACCCTCAGCCTCCCTCAGCCAGGCTCTGCACCCCCGTCTCCTCTGCCCCCACCCCCACACCGCGCCCTCCTGGGACTCTCCGGCCCTGGTCTCCAGGCGGGAGGAGTAGCTGGGAGCAGGGAGCAGCCTGGGGTTTGGGGTGAGGAGGAACTGGGCCCCGCGAGGTGTTCCTTTCTAGCACAAACAGGCGTCAACGTTTGTCTTGTTTTCTTCCTCCCGGTCCTCCCGGCTTGTCAGACCTGGCCGCACCGCCCGCTGCAGGAGGCAGTCTCTGTGGGCCTCCCGCCAGGTCTCCGGCTGCCCACACACTGGTGTGCGGCCACATTCCCACTCCCACGGTCCTCCCGTCCCGGCGGCTCTGCTCCCCGCTGTCCACCCACCTCCTCCAGGAGCTGCGCTCTGCTGTCCCTGGGGCTCACCACCAGCCCCTCTCAGCTCAGGCAGCAAAGATCTGGAGCTAGGGGGGCCCAGGGCAGGGGAGGGACACTGGCTGAGTGCCACAGGGCCAGGCCCCTCCTGGCCACCCACCAGTTAGCTGACAACCACAGTTTGCTCGTTCCCCGAACCTGCTCTGATTTAAGTAGAAAGAAGGTCTCATCACTCCAGCCCCTCTTCACCCCCCCCCACCCCCTGCCTTCCCCCACCCCCACCCCCCACCCCCGCTACTGTGCTCAGCACCAGCACTGGCCACGCTGGGCCTGCTTTGGAGGTTGAAGGAGAAGCGGATTGGCCGTCCTCAAGGAGCTGCAGCCCAGCTGGTCGCGGCGTGGAGAAAGGGGGCAGGCACCGGGCTGCCTGGAGCCTGGAGGAGTGAAGAGAGGGCAGGGAGCCTGCGGGCTGAAGGCGCATTTAGAAGAAGCTGGTTTGAGAGGGGAGGAGCAGTGGGTGGCTGGGAGGGAAGGCTGCGCCCAGCCCGCAGGTGGCCTGTGACCACAGGGCAGGGGGAGGGGAGGCTCGGAGCAGGGGAGGCCTGGCCCCAAGCGCTGTGGGCCAGGCCACGGGGAGCCCTCGGGCCTGTGAGAATGCGCAGGCGCCTGGGAGGTTAAGAGTGAGAAGCCCGTGGAGGTGCTTCTCTCCTCTGCACTATGTCCAGGCCTGAACGCAGGACAGGCACGCAGCCGTGGCAGACCGACGGCTTAGGCCGGAGACGGGAGGGAAGGAGCAACAGGGACAGGAAGAGGAGGGGCCAGAAGAGGGGCTCTTTGTAACGGGGAGAAGTGGAGACCGAGGGCCGCCCCCTCCTGCTCCGCACCAGCCAGCGCCTTCCCTCTCCGGCCTCTCCCTCTCCCGCTCTCTGTCCCTCCCGCGGAGCTGCAGCCTGGCTCTCCACCTGCCCCTCTCCGACCAGAACACGGGGCGGAGCCTTCGGGCGGCGTCCTGCTGGTCTGTGCGGTGGGCTCTGTAGCCCAGGCGTGCCACGATGGCCGAGGTCACCCCGCGGCCTCTCCCTCTACCAGCTCGGTGGTTTCCCGCGGAGAGGACACGGGCGGCGTCCATGTCTTCCTGGCCTGACCCCTCTGCCCTCTCTTCACAAGTAGGCTTATCTGTCAGCCCCCACGGGTCCTCAAGGTGGGACCAAAACCATTGGCCTGGCCTGCAGGGTCCATGGCAGTGGGCAAAGCACGCGGCTGTCCACGGGACTCCCAGCACTGAGCCACAGCGGCCCTTGGTGACATGTCCAGGCCGCCCTTCCCCCACCTCCTCGGGCAGAGCCCACCGTAGGCCCAGGTGGCACTCGCCTGGCCGGTGGGCAGCAGGCTCTGACCGGCCCTGACCCAGAGCCACTCCCGCGCCCGCGGACCCTCTGCCCCGCCTCTGCTCCTGGCGACATCCCTGAGCAGCGCTTCTCCCCACTGCACTCTGGTCCCCAAGAGGCAGCGCCCTCCCCGGCGCTGGGAGGGGGCGGGCAGTGCCGTGCGCCTCCGTTCAGAGGGTCCGGGTGATGCTGTAGGGAATCCCACTCGACACAACGCGTGGCCCCAGCTGAGAGCCACGGCTCTGGTGTGGTCTCTGCTCAGCGCTACCCTCCTCCTCCTCCATGCAACCCCTCCATCACTCTGTCCTCTAGGGCTGCCCTCCTGGGATATGGCCTGCTCAGCCTCCACCGTGTGCTCCCTGTGCCCTGTCCACACCCTCTCACAGCCCCGCGGGCACCCTGCAAGGGGCCTGGGCACTGCAGCTGGGACCTGGGAGTGGGGCCTGGGGTCAGAGCGGGCGTCTTCAGGCTCTGAATCCCTAAAAAGGAGAATTCCAGAGGTGGTGCTCTGACCACACCTCCCACTCTCCCGCCCCTTCCTGCAAACCTCCGGGAGGCAGCTGAGTGGGAGCATCCCCCGGGCCCAAGACTTCATGCTCTAAGTCACACCTGATGTGGCCACCAGCTCTCTTGTCTTGTGAGGCCGTGAGTATGGAGGCTGTGATTAGCTCTCAGGGTAACAATAATATTTTTCCTCTTCCTGCCCGTGGCCTGTGCGCCAGGGAACCCACGCCCAGCATGTGCTCAGTATGCTCACCGCTTAGTCACTCTTCCCGCTGCGGCCAGTAATGCTTTTTATTGTAATTCGTCACCCAGAATTAGGGACCCACTCTTTCCCCAATGCCGAGGGCTGAGCAGGAAAGGGTGAGAAGGACGCCAGGGAGACATCTGGACAGACCCACAGGGCGGGCAGACCCATAGGGAGGGAAGAGCCACAGGGAGGACAGACCAACAGGGAGGACAGACCCGCAGGGAGGGCAGACCCGTAGGGAGGACAGACCCACATGAGGACAGACCCACAGGGAGGACAGACCCGTAGGGAGGACAGACCCACATGAGGACAGACCCACAGGGAGGACAGACCCGTAGGGAGGACAGACCCGCAGGGAGGACAGACCCACAGGGAGGACAGACCCACAGGGAGGGCAGACCCGCAGGGAGGACAGACCCACAGGGAGGACAGACCCGCAGGGAGGGCAGACCCGCAGGGAGGACAGACCCACAGGGAGGACAGACCCGCAGGGAGGACAGACCCACAGGGAGGACAGACCCACATGAGGACAGACCCACAGGGAGGACAGACCCGTAGGGAGGACAGACCCGCAGGGAGGACAGACCCACAGGGAGGACAGACCCACAGGGAGGGCAGACCCACAGGGAGGACAGACCCGTAGGGAGGACAGACCCACATGAGGACAGACCCACAGGGAGGACAGACCCGTAGGGAGGACAGACCCACAGGGAGGACAGACCCACAGGGAGGACAGACCCGTAGGGAGGACAGACCCACATGAGGACAGACCCACAGGGAGGACAGACCCGTAGGGAGGACAGACCCGCAGAGAGGACAGACCCACAGGGAGGACAGACCCACAGGGAGGGCAGACCCGCAGGGAGGACAGACCCACAGGGAGGGCAGACCCGCAGGGAGGACAGACCCACAGGGAGGACAGACCCACAGGGAGGGCATACCCGCAGGGAGGACAGACCCACAGGGAGGACAGACCCACAGGGAGGACAGACCCGTAGGGAGGACAGACCCACATGAGGACAGACCCACAGGGAGGACAGACCCGCAGGGAGGACAGACCCACAGGGAGGACAGACCCATAGGGAGGACAGACCCGCAAGGAGGACAGACCCACAGGGAGGACAGACCCGCAGGGAGGACAGACCCGCAAGGAGGACAGACCCACAGGGAGGACAGACCCACAGGGAGGGCAGACCCGCAGGGAGGACAGACCCACAGGGAGGGCAGACCCGCAGGGAGGACAGACCCACAGGGAGGACAGACCCGCAGGGAGGACAGACCCACAGGGAGGGCAGACCCGCAGGGAGGACAGACCCACAGGGAGGACAGACCCGCAGGGAGGACAGACCCACAGGGAGGACAGACCCACAGGGAGGGCAGACCCACAGGGAGGACAGACCCACAGGGAGGGAAGAGCCGCAAGGAGGGCAGCAAGGCCCTGTTCTATCATCCACCTCCCTGACCGCAGGCTGACATAGAGGCACAGCATCCGCACCGCCATCCGGGCGCCGTCAACCACAGCGGATGGAGCGCCGCGCAGTCTAACCGGGTGGAGAATTGCAGTGGGTCCGCGGCTCATCCTCCCATCCAGTCCCCCGTCTCCTCCCAGCTAAGAAACGGCAGTGGGTGCCGATCCGTGGCCTACGGATAGGTATTAAAATCGCCAGTTACCTCATCCTCTTGCACATCCATCCTTCTCTTTCCCCCTCACCCACCTGCTGTGCGACCCTGGGGAGAACTGTTTGGAGCCCAGCAGCCAGGCCCGCTGACGCGGCGTGAGCCTGTGCAGGGCAGCTTGATGGACACTTCTGGCCGGGCCAGGAGAGAGTGAGGCACACGCCGCAGACAAGCTTGCCTGCCTCAAGAAGCGCACACTGTACAAGAAGAGGGGGCATGGAAACCCACATCATATTGTGGAAATTCAAGAAAAGAGCGAGCTCCCTGAACCCTTCCTGGGCCCTCGGGGTCAGCCCCTTTCTCTCTCCTTAGGAATTGTTTCCTTCCCGTTCCCAGTGAGCTCCTTGCCCCGCCTGGAGGTCAGTGAGGGTCAGCCAGGGCTCCAGGCTTCCTTCTTCCCTTCGCGGACGGAAGGGTGCTGCAAGGGCTCCTAGACTCCTGACTGGGCGGGGCGTGGGGGGGCTCGCGGCCCAGGGCCCCTGAGCATCTAGGCCAGCGCACTGCGATGCAGCAGTGATGCCCTCGAAGTAGTAAGAGAGCAACATCCCAACTCTCCTGGCTCGGGCGCCGCCCCGCCAGCCCTCCCGGAGTCCTCCTCAACCTCAAGTGCAGAAAAGAAACTGTCACTCATTCTCCGGGCCGTTTGGGGTCCCGCTTCCTGGCATATGTCATCCGTCTGGCTCAAAAAAAACTCATATAAATTCACAGAGCGTCAGGGTTGACCCCTCCCAGGAATAGGGCATTTGAGGAGATAAATACTTATTGGGCCATCCACTTGTCAGTAGGAGGAGGTCTAATTAACATAGAGAGATAAAAATAATAACAATGGCCTGGCCGGTGGTGCTCAGTGGTTAAGTGTCGACCCATGAGCCAAAAGGTTCTGGTTCCGTTCCCAGTCAGGGCACATGCCGGTTGCGGGCTCCGTCCCCAGTGTGGGGTGTGCAGGAGGCAGCGACTGATGTTTCTCTCTCATTGATGTTTCTAACTCTCCATCCCTCTCCCTTCCCCTCTTCCTATTTTCTTTTAAATGCAAGCTTCTTGTTTAATTTTTTTTTTTAATTTCAAGGAGAAAGGGAGAGGAAGAGAGAGATACAAACATCAATGACAAGAGAGAATCACTGGTTGGCTGCCGCCTGCACGCCCACAACCCGGGCATGTGCCCTTGACTGGAGTCGAACCTGGGACCCTTCAGTCTGCAGGCCCGCCCTCTAGCCACTGAGCCAAACCAGCCAGGGCTCCTCTCTTTCTAAAATCCATAAAATAAAATATTTTTTTAAGAAGACTGAGATACTAAGTGCTGTCCTCATATAAAAACTTTATTGTAATAATAATTACAGTGCCCCAGCCACGTTGGCTGAGTGTTGTCCATACACCAAAAGGTTTCGGGTTCGATTCCCGGTCAAGGCACACACCTAGGCTGTGGGCTTGATCCCTGGTTGGGGCATGAATGGGAAGCAACCAGTGGATGTTTCACTCTCTCTCTCTCTCTCCCTTCCTCTCTAAAATCAATAAAAATATATCCTCGGGCGAGGATTAAATAAAGAGAAAAAAAGAAAAATAGTGACTGTGATCAGTAAAACAGTGCCCCCTAGGACCCCGACACGCAGCGGGTCGCAGCTTGAGAAGATCTCCCTCTCCCGGGAGGCCCTCCGGCCGCAGCTCCACCGAGCAGCCCTGCCCAATACGCCAGCACCCTGTGGAGGAGTCATCCCCTCCAGGCTCAGGGAGCCCCCCACCCGCTCTGAGCCCCACCGGGCCCTCCCAGGGAGAAGGGACCCAGGGATGTGCCCCGTTCCCTCCCCCTCCACCTCTCTCCTCTGGGCTCTCCTCTTCTCATCGGCCCCCTGCATGGCTTTCCAACACTGTCACCTCCTCCTCCGCTTCCTCCCTCCCACTTGTCTCTCTCACCTCCCTCACCTGCATCCCTGCCCTGCTGCTCCGGTCCTTTCCTCCGGATCAGAGCCTGCCTTCCCACCTGACCCCGACGCTGACCCCGACCGCGACCCCGACCTTGACCCCGACCCCGACCCTGACCCCGACCCCGACCCCGACCCTGACCCCGACCCCGACCCCAACGCTGACCCCAATCATGACCCCGACCCCGACCCTGACCCCAACACTGACCCCGACGCTGACCCCAACGCTGACCCAGACCCCAACCCCGACCCGACACTGACCCCAACCCCGACGCTGACCCCAACCCCGACGCTGACCCCAACGCTGACCCCGACCCCGACCCCGACCCTGAGCAGAGACTGGGATGTGCCCCAACTTGGCCTCACTGGGGTTAGACAGTGGGTAGCCAAGACCCAGGCTGCCCCGGAACCTGGCCTTGGACACAGGACAGAGAGTCCCCAGGCAGAAGGGGGCAACCACTCCCAGGGCTCATGCAGGTTGGACGTGGGGGGGGGGGGCGGGGGGGAGGAGGACAGTGGGATGGCTGGGCTCCCCAGCCCCCCAGGCCCCACCCCCCCAGCTCCCCTGATCCTGGGTTCCCAAGGCCCCGAGGGGGACAGGTGCGGGTGGCCTTCCTCAGGCTCTTTGCTGCTCACTCCCTGGGCCCTGGGCCTCGGGGGGGGGGGGGGCGGGGGGGGCTGCGAGGCTGGCTGGCAGGGGAGGGTCTGGTTCCGGGCTGGGAGCCTCTGGTCGGTCCTGGGAGACCCGGACCAGGGAGGCTGCCCGAGGCGCCTGGGGCAGAGATGTCCACACTCCTCTTCATGGATGTTGCACGCACGCGCAGAGCCCTCGGACAAGGGACAAGCGGTGGGGCCCTTCTCCTCAGGAGCCTCTGGGGACAGTGCGGCCGCGCTAGGACCTGGCGGCCCCAGAAATGCCGCCAGCCTGGGCGCACGGACAGCGGGCACCCAGAAAACAGAGGAAAAAGTCATGTTTCCTGCGCCCACGCCCTTCATCTCGCTTCCTGCAGTGCCCCTGAGCCTTCGCCCCTCCTGGCTGGGCACGCTTCCTGCTCCTTCCGCGCCCAGCACCTGCAACTCCCTGATCTCCCCAACCTACCTGTCCCACAACATCTCCGTCTTTTCCAGGTTATAAACCCTTCACTCTAACCATTCCTACCACTCCCTGCTGCCCAGCCTCACTATGCATTCAGCAATGATCGCAGCCATCCAGCGCCACGCGGCTAACTCCCTGCCCACTAGGCTGGGCTGTGGGACACCCAGAGAGCTGCTAAAACGGTGAGGAAGTGGGTGGGAGAGATTAGCATCGGAGTTGGGGGACTGAGCTCAGAAGAGTAGCCCTGGACAACTTGGGTGGGCGTTGTCCCATCTCTGAGGGGCGGAGAGAACTGGAGGTCCCCCTGTAGCTGGGACGCCCACCCCCCCTACCCTGCCTCAGGCACCCTGGCCTCTCCTCCCTCCGCGACTGGTCTTACACCACCCACTCCCCAGCTCCCACTCCACTGCATCAGGGCACTGGCTGTGCTGGTGTGCAGCTTGCCCATGGCAAATAATGGCTCCATAGTCTCCAGCCAGTTCCTACGATGAATCTCCATTGTTATATGCTACTAGTGACCTGGTGCACGGATTCGTGCACATTAAGAGGAAATTAATTAGAAGGTGGCTGTCGGAGCAGGACTGGGGGAGAAGGGCCAGACATGCCCTGGAGCCAACCTCCCAAGGTCCCTCCCCAGCCCGCCGCACCTGGGTGGCTCCGTGGCTTGAAAGGCATCTGCAGAGTGAGTGGGGTTCCTCCAGCAGGTGGGGTCCCTTGGCCTGGCCTGTGGGGATCAGGCTGAAACTGGCTCTCCGACATCCCCTGGGGGGTCCCGGAGTGCGAGAGGGCACTCTGTAAAGTTGCTGTGGTACAGGGTGTGGAAGGCAAACACAAGTGAGCAGTAAACCAGATTCGGGGCCGACAGTGTCCCAGCAACAACATGACCCACGGCCGAAGGTGGAATCGCGCAGCCCTGCAAGGAATCAGGCTCCCTCCTCCTGACTCAGCAGCTCCTGTGTTGAGCATCTGCCCCCTGGTGGTCAGTGTGCATCATAGCGAACTATCAGGAGGAAGGAAGGACACAGCATATTAGCCTTTTATATAGAGAGACTAGAGGCCTGGTGCACAAAAATTTGTGCACTCAGGGGGAAGAGGGGGTCCCTCAGCCCGGCCTGTGCCCTCTTGCAGTCTGGGACCCCTCGGGAGATAACGACCTGCTGGCTTAGGCCTGTTCCCGGGTGGCAGAGGGCAGGTCCAATCCCCAGGTGCAGCCTCTGGTCGGGCTCAGAGCAGGGCTGATTGGGGAGTTGGGGCACCGCCCCCTGTCATACACAGAGCAGGGTGGATTGGGAGGTTGTGATGCCACCCTCAGTCACGTTCAGGGTAGGGCCGATTGGGGGGTTGGAGCACCGCCCCCTGTCACACTCAAGGAAGGGTCGATAGGGAGGTTGCGGCACCACCCCCTGTCACGCACAGAGCAGGGCCGATCAGGGGGGTTGGGGCTCCATACCCTGTCACACACAGAGCAGGGCCGATCAGTGGGTTGAGGAGCTCCCCCCTGTCATGCACAGAGCAGGGCCCATCAGTGGGTTGAGGAGCTCCCCCGTGTCACTCACAGAGCAGGGCCGATAAGGGAGTTGGGGCACCGCCCCCTGTCACACACAGAGCAGGGCAGATCAGGGGGTTGGGGTGCCGCCACTGTCACACTCAGGGCAGGGCCTTTGGGGTGGGGGGTTGGGGTGCCGCACCCTGTCACACACAGAACCGCAGGGCGATCAGGGGGTTGAGGAGCTCCCCCCTGTCATGAACAGAGCAGGGCAGATAGGGAGGTTGTGGCCCCGCCCCCTGTCACACACAGAGCCGCAGGGCGATCAGGGGGTTTGGTCGCTGCCCCCTGTCATGCTGATCCCGGTGCTGGGAGGCCTCGCAGCTCCACTGATCCCAGTGCTGGGAGGCATATTACCCTTTTACTATATAGGATAGAAGCCTGGTGCACGGGTGGGGACTGGCTGGTTTGCCCTGAAGGGTGTCCTGGATCAGGGTGGTGGTCCCACTTGGGTGCCTGGCCAGCCTGGGTGAGGGGATGATGGCTGTTTGCAGCTGGTCACACACCCTTCAAGGTGGGGGTCCCGCTTGGGTGCCTGGCCAGCCTGGGTGAGGGGATGATGGCTGTTTGCAGCTGGTCACACACCTTTCAGGGTGGGGGTCCCCACTGGGGTGCCTGGTGAGGGGCTGAGGGCCGTTTTCAGGCTGGCGGGTGACTGAAGCTCCCTTTTTTCCTTTTTTTTTTTTTTATTCTGGGCCAGCTTTAGCTCTGAGGCTCAGCTCCAGCTATGAGACCTCCGCTGCTGAAAGCAGGTTTCTGGCCTTTGTTTACCCTTCTGTATTTGAAACAATGTTGTGGTCCTGCTGGCTGAAGCCCAGGGTTTTGTTTAGCTTCTATATTTGTTACAATGTTGCTTAGAGTGCAGCTGAGAGGCTGGCAAGGCAGGCAGGGAAGCTTGGCTTCCTCCGTCACTGAAGCAAGCAAGCCTCCCTGTTCGCATCAGCTGCCTGGCTGCCGGCCGCCATCTTGGCTGGCAGTTAATTTGCATATCGCCCTGATTAGCCAATGGGAAGGGTAGCGGTCATACGCTAATTACCATGTTTCTCTTTTATTAGATAGGATGGGTTCTGTTTCTCTGGAGAGCTGTGACTAATACAATGTATTAGAAGTCCTTGAAAGCCCAGCACTGTTTGTTGTTGTTTTTAATCCTGACCCAAGGATATTTTTCCATTGATTTTTAGAGAGAGTGGAAGAGGGAGGGAAAGACAAAATATTAATGTGAGAGAACATATCGTTTAATTGCCTCCCGCATGTGCCCCACCTAGGGCCCAGGCCCAGGAGGAGCCTACACCTGAGGTACATACGTGCCCTTGACCAGAATCAAACCTGGGACCCTTTGGTCTACAGGCCGACGATCTATCCACTGAGCCAAAGCGGCCAGGGCAAGGCACTATATTTTGTGTCAGGGGTACACAGGTGAATAAAGAGATGGGAACATGTAGTAGTTAAAACCAGACACACTGACATAGGACAGATCTGAGTTCAAATCTCAATTTTGCCATTTGTCCCCTGTGTGGCCTCACATGACAGTACCTCTCCATGGCCTGTTTCTCTTCTCCAAAATAGTGAAAATGGTGGAGTTATTGTGCAAATTAAGTGGAAGCTTAATCTGTAGGGCATTGACAATAGTGACCATACAGCACAGGCACAGGAAAAAGTAGCTGTGATGGTCTTCAGCGAACTGTACTTTGTGTCTTAGGTTGATTCACCAGAAGCAGATCCTGGGACAAATATTCAAGTAAAAGGGATTAATAAAAAGCGAGGAGTGTCCTAGCCGGTTTGGCTCAGTGGATAGAGCATCAGCCCAAGGACTGAAGGGGCCTGGGTTCGATTCCGGTCAAGGGTGTGTACCTTGGTTGCAGGCTCGATTGCCCACTTGGTGGGGTACGTGCAGGAGGCAACTAATCCATGTGTCTCTCTTACATCAATGTTTCTGTCTCTCCCTCTCCCTTCTACTCTCTCTAAAAATCAATGCAAAATATATCCTTGAGGACTAACAAAAAAATAATAATAAAATTTAAAAAGTGATGGGGTGGGGAGAAGCGGAAGGGGGTAGGGATGTTACTAGACTGGAAACTGCCCAGAGGGGGCCTGGCACAGGCCAGCTGGTGGTGTGTGAACTCCTGGCTTCCTGCAGGAAAGATGATTTTGAGAGGACGTTTATTAATGCTGGGGACAGTGAAACAAGGAAGGGCCCAGGGCAGAAGCAACAGGAGAGCCCAGGCTGGGCTGCTGGCTCACTGATAAGTGGAAGGAGAGGGGCTTGGAGACAGGCTCAGGGGTTAGCCCCGGGCAGCTGCCACCGCCCATTGCTCCCCTGGTTGCAAACCTCTTGCGGACCCTTAGAGGACCCTTAGCGTTTAGGACAGCCGTGGGCAAACTACGGCCCGCGGGCCGGATCCGGCCAGTTTGAAATGAATAAAACTAAAAAATAAAAAGACCGTACCCTTCTATGTAATGATATTTACTTTGAATTTATATTAGTTCACACAAACACTCCATCCATGCTTTTGTTCCGGCCCTCCGGTCCAGTTTAAGAACCCACTGTGGCCCTCGAGTCAAAAAGTTTGCCCACTCCTGGTTTAGGAGATGCGCGCTGGGGGTAGGGGGCGTGCTCCTGGGGAGGGCAGCCCACATCCTTCCCTGAGGGTTTAAGGCTGGGTGTTAGGGGAGGTCTTAGGGGAGGATCTCAACCAGCTTTATGCTGATTCGCCAATATGACATTTATTCCCTGAACTTCATCTGCCCTTGGGTGAGGGTGGCATAAATATCACTAATTAGATTTCTGCTATCTGTCTCCCAGAGTAGAGTGATTTAAGCTGTTTACCCTCTGATTGAGGAGAAGAATAAACCATTTACTTTTAAGTGTCCTCGGTCAGGGAAGACAGGAGTTTTTGATTTTTGATGGCTGTAAACTGCTTGCTGTTTTTAATAAACGGTTCTGCCTCAGTTTCCCTGCTCCGCTTGTCCTGTCTGTCTGGCCTGTCTCAAGGACATGGACCTGGAAGGGAAAGAGGCCAAGTGAAATCGCACGGAGAGCAGCCTGGGCGAGCACTGGGTGTAGAGAGCCCGTGTCTGTGGCCATTAGGGCGGGGGGGGGGGGGGTGGCCAGTGGAGTCTCATCTCCAGGTGCGCCCAGCACTCCCTGCGCCTGGCACAGGCCCGGCAGCCGCAGGGGGGCAGCACACTGGGGTCAGGAGGCCCCCAAACGGTGCAGGTCGCAGTGGAAGGTGCAGAACGGTCTCTGCTCCCCAGCGGCCGAGGGAGGAGGCCAGGCAAAACTGCACCCCAAGCAGTGGCTGGGAGGGCGGCAGAGGGTGGATGGAGAAATCCCACTGGCTGGGAGAGGAAGGCGGCCTGCAGCCAGGGCCAGCCCCTGAGAGCGGAGCCCTCGAGGCCAGGCACACACGCAGCCGCCCTTCCCAGGCGTGCTCCCCGGGAGAATGCCCTGACTGTTCAGCTCCCTCCCCTCGAGTCTCGTTGGAACTCAGGGCGTTGACGGCCAAGGCTATAATGTGCTATAATGTGTTTCCTCATGTAGTCATGCAGTTACATGCATCCCTGCTGTCTGTGACGGATGTAACTTTGCATGTAAGCCTTGTGCCCCCAGTTTAATGTTAAGCTTCCTGAGACTGGAAACTATACACTTTTATTCTTTATACTCTCCCAGGGCACCCAGCATTGAGGGACGTAGTAAGGGTATAAGATAATGACTGAGCGAGTGAATGAATGAATGAATGAATGAATGGTGAACCCAGACCACTTTGGGGCCCATTAAATTGTCTGTTCCAAAATTATTCTCTAAATCTAGGGCTGTTTTTAAACTGATCACTTACGGGTTTTGTGGGAGTTACCACATAAGCAAACCGGCTCCTCGGCATGAACTCTGAAGTCACCAGCCCTCGATTTCTTCTTGCCCCTCCCGTCCCCACCGGGTCAGCCTCTCAGTGGACAGGTCGTTAGGATCTCTGGACCCTGCCCTTTGAACTTTCCTGCTCAAATACTCCCTAAAAGAATTTTACTTTTTTTAATACTCACCTGAGGATATGTTTTTAAATTGATTTTAGAGAGGGAGAGAAACATAAATGTGCAAGAGAAACACTGGTTGCCTCCCTAACTCGCCCAGACCGGGGATCAAACCCGCAACCCTTTGGTGCCTGGGACGACACTCTAACCAGCTGAGCTACCAGCTTGCTGATACCCCAAAGTTTCAGGTTCGATCCCTGGTCAGGGCACATACAAGAAACAACAGGTGCATCATAAATAAGTGGGACAACAAATCAATGTTTCTCTCTCTCAAATCAATAAATAAAAATTTTTAGGAAAAGAACTTTGAAAAGCAATGTGCCCCTCACATATTCTTAAGTCAACAGCTAACATTTTCCATTAAGAGTTTAAACATTTGCAATTCCTATGCTTTCCAGGGAATTGTCTTCGAGCAGCTGGGCGGATCCGCGCCCTCTCCTGGCCTAAGCCTTTGAGCCGTCTGCAGACTCAATTCATTTCTTTTTCTTTTCTGTTCCACTTTCCCTCTAGAGTTTTATCCTAATGAAATTCTTTCGTTGTATCTTTTTCTGTATATTTTATTGTATTTTTGGAAAGTCCTTATTGTATATCTCTGTAACAAAGATACGTGTATAAATTGAAGTGTATGTCCTGTGACCATGAGACTCTAAGTGTTAAAGTTATTCTGCAGTGAGCTTATAATTACAATTATAACAAGACACAATCGATAGGAACTACAAATATCGTGATGAACAATATTGATTGGTCTTCCTGCACATGGCCCTGGGAACGTCCGTGTCTCGGCAGGGGTCTGCAAAAACCATGAGCTAGTGAAGAGAGGCTTAGCTTGGCTTCCGTTCTCCCAAACCAGGGTCCCCGGATGCGGTATGGGTCTGGACCCTTTTGTCCATTACACTTCCAGCCGCCTGTGACTGAGTCCCACGTCCTGGAGCACATGGAAAGCCAAGAGCTGAGGTTACTTCCAATGTCTGTGGGGTGTAGCTGTGAGGATGGACCTCATCATTGGCAAAGAATCAACCTCAATTCAAAGTTAAGAAAACATGCTTTTTATTTCCATTTCACAGAAGCACCATCATTGCCTCCTGACAGTTCCTAGTGTAGGCCACCAGGTGGCAGCAGAGAGCACAGAGCGGTGAGGGGACCCAGGAAAGGGGCGTTGGGAGTGGGGGGGCGGGCGCAAGTAGACGAGAGGACTGGACTGAGGTAGGGATATATGCTTATGCTGTTAGAGAAAGAGGGGGGATGTGGGCGCTAAATATGGCTCTCAGGAGGGGATAGGAAATGCTGAGAGCGCACCTTCATGACTGAGAATGCGATTGAGGGAGTGAGGGAGGAAGGGTTGGCTAATTCAGGGGAAGCAGTAGAGATGGGCTCGGGCGGCCTCTGGGAGGTCTATCTGTACTCTTCCCGGGGCAGGTCATGGTCTGGCTCCTCCTGAGGCCAGTGGTCCGTCTCAGGGGCAGGAGGCCAGGGGTTTTCTGGAGGCTGGGGTCCTGCTGGCCAGGGGTCGTCAGGCCGGGGAGGTTTAGGGGGATCAGTTCTAGGAGGCTTAGGCGGCCAGACTCCAGATTCTGGCGGGTCTCTCAAGGGACGACTGGGGCCTGGAGGTGGAGGGTCCTCAAAGAGAGGGGGTGCCCCTGGCCAGGGGTCACCGGGGATGGGGGCACCCTGAGGAAATGTTGGGGAGCCCTCCTCCTGTCCAGCCTCTCCCGGTGGGGGAGGGGGGTGGTCTCCACTGCCTGAGATGCCTATAGAGGAGGAAGGAGAAAGGTAAGAAGTGATGCCGGCCAGAGCCAGACCCAGCCAGCTGCAGGCCCGGGGGACACAGCCTGCCTGGGATGGAACACAGCCTGAGCGGACCCCACAGACCTCAGAAATAACTCCCCACACATTTACAAAATACCGAAGTGATCTTAAAATGACATGAAAACCCTGTCCCAAGCCATTAACTTTAAACTGAGAGGACCCCCTCACCCCCAAAAAGCTCCATCCAGCCCTGATTGGGTCATCGCACCGGCACGGCCCCTGTGCTGGTCTGCAGCCCCCAAATGGTCTACACGTTGGCCCCAAGTGGCACCTGTGACCTCCACCCTCCTTCACATAGACCTCAGCTCCGCACACCTGAATTCTGACCTAAATGGCCACATGGAGCTTCCTCCCAACCAGCAAGACATGCGCCCTGAGCTACACGCACCTCTCCCGTCCCTGTAACTCTGCCCCTCAAGCCAATTCCCAGAACCTCCTCATCCCTATGCATCCAGGTCACCCCTCCTTCTTAGTGGCCGCCTTCTTCCCATCTTGGCCATCCCCCTCACCCCAAACGCACCCGCCTCTATTCCCAGCGCACCTCCCGGGTACAGGCAAAGCAGCAGGATCCCCAGCAGCTTCCAGTCGAGCCTCATGGCTGTCTCCTGGCCCCCAATGTCAGGGGTGGGCTGAGCCTGGGTGCCTGGGAACCCCAACAGGCTTTATAGGGGAGGAGGCCCATCTCTGAGGAGGGCCAGCCCAGTGACACAGGAGTCCCATCAGAGCCGAACCAGTCAAACACGCTTGGAAGGCCATGCTGACGTGTAACCCGGAGGCGGGCGTCCCTCCTTTTGTCTCCCGCTGTCATCTCTAAGCACAGGGACTTCCGCCGCTTTCCTCGAAGCCACTGGAAGCCTGGGCGATTACGGGGCCGAGGGCAGGGCGGGAGGGTGGGTCCCTCTGAATGCCTGGGATGCGCCGGGAGGGCGTCAGTGGTGTCAGCCCCACCCTCCACTGTCCGAGCTCCCCCTGGGGCTCCGGCCTCCCCTGGAAGGTCCACTCCCTCGGGACCAAGCAGCTGCTGGGAGCACACGCCTGCTCCAGGGCGAGGGGCCTCGAGGAATTCCCTCCAGGAGCCGAGGGCGGGCCAGGAAGGCGAGGACTTCCTGATTCCTTCTCTCCAGCTCAGGCTGTTCCAGCAGTCACGCCAGAGGCTCTCAGCGCAGTCATCCCAGCCTCCCAGTCATCCCAGCCTCCCGTCCGCCCTCTGGACCTCCTCCTGCCCCTCCAGCCCCTCCTGACCTTGGCTCCAACTCTGCCTGCCTCCCCCCCTCACCCTTTAGGTCTAAGTCTCAGGAGTCCTGCTGGGACTTTCCCTCAGGAAGGGCTCCTCAGCCTGCAGGTGAGAAATAATGCGGCCAAAACAGAACTCACTTCCTCCCCGAGTTCCCCGCCGGGCCTCCCCCAGCAGCACAAGACACCACTGTCCCTCCGCGCTGCCCCACGAGCCCACGCCATTGCCACACTCTAATCTGCTCCCTTCATCTGGCCCACACCCTCAGCAGCCACCTCGGCTCTTAAAAACATAAGATGCATTGTGTGCTGCTTCCCTGTTTAAAAAGTACTCAAACCCAGCCCTAGCCGGTTTGACTCAGTGGATAGAGCATCGGCCTGCAGACTTAAGAGTCCCGGGTTCGATTTCCATCAAGGGCACATGCCCAGGTTGCGGGCCAATCAATGATCCTCTCTCATCATTGATGTTTCTATCTCTCTTCCTCTCTAAAATCAGTAAAAAATATTTAAGAAAAAAAAAGTACTCAAGCCCAGACGACTGGCACAGTGGTTGAGCATCAACCTATGAACCAGGAAGTCATGGTTCGATTCCCAGGTTGGGGGCTTGACCCCCAGTCTCCCATCCCTTCCTCTGAAATCAATAAAAATATATTTTTAAAAAATATAAAAGTACTCGAGGGCTTTCTGCAGACTCAGGGTGAGCCCTCCAGCCTGCCCTGCGGGGACTCCTCCAGGTCGGCACAGCCGGGCCCACCCCAGGTCCAGCCACGTCCCCCTCAGAGGCCTTTCCTGCCCCTCAGAGGCCGCCCCGACCGGCCCATCAGTGCCTGTCATATCACCGTCCTTGCTTTTCTCTCACAGCACTTGTTTGAAACGCTCGCTGTTCATCGGGCACTTGTCCATCGTCTCTCCCCGGAACCTGCCTTCCCCTCCCCTCTCTCCCCCTTCCCTCTCCCCGGGGCCCTGAGTCAGGGCCCTGCCTGCCAAGTGGGTGAAGGTTTATCCTCCTCACTCTGGTGCTGATCACCTTCCAAAGGTAAAGAGTTTGAAACTAGAGAATAAAGAAAACCTGGGGCTTCTCAAAAAGCTTCCCAGCAACCTAGGAAAGGGGCTGAGAAAGGCGCCCTCTCTGTGGGACCCTGTTTCCCGGCGGCGGCTGCACAGAGTCCCAGAGACAACACGTCTGTGCAATGGCTCTATTTAGTCATCTTTTTGAAAAAACATATATTTTTATTCATTTCAGAAAGGAAGAAAGAGGGAAAGAAAGATAGAAACATCAATGATGAGAGAAGATCATTGATCAGCTGCCTCCTGCACGCCCCCCACTAGAGATCGAGTCTGCCACCCGGGCATGTGCCCTTGACTGGAATTGAACCCGGGACCCTTCAGTCCGCAGGCAGATGCTCTATCCACTGAGCCAAACCGGCTAGGGCTATTTAGTCATCTTTATTGAGGCACAAAATCCAGACACCTTGGTGGCTGGTATCCCTGAGGGCAGGCCCCCAAACCTCACCCCATTTCACGATCCTCCTGGCCCGCTGGGCCCCCCTGAGCCCCCAGGCACTCCGAGCCCCTGGCCGCAGGAGAGTTCTGGTTGTCTCCTTGAGAAACAGCCTCCTCTTTGGAAATGGCCTCACTCAGACTCTTCAGGTCATCCAGCAGGACAGAGAGGGATTCTGGGAAAGACCAGGGGATGGAGCCAGACAAGAGAAGGCCATGAGGCCCTGTGCAGAGGAGCAGGCTGCCCCTGGGGTGGGGGGTTGGGGGAGGAGGCAGATGTGAATAAAGGGTCACAGAGAACAAGGCTCACGCCCTGGAGTATCTGGGGTAGAGGTTCCAGAAGTGCTCCCCCACCCCACACACCATCCGTCCCTTCCCACTTAGACCACTACCTTTAGTGGCTGCCCTGGGGCCAAGCACTGCTGCTGCTGGAGGTGCTGGTGCCGATGGCCCTGCCGGCCGGGGGCTGGGCCGCGCAGACCCCCCCTTATCCAGGGGGGGAAGGACTGCCAACAGTCGCTGCTGCTTGTAATGGGAGAGGAGACCCTCCTGCTGCAAGGTGGCCTGGGAAGGAGAGGGTTCAACGCCGCCTAGCAGGGCAGAGCCTCCCCCCTTCTCTCCACACCGCTACTCCCCACCAGCCCAGCCTCCGCCTCCCCTACCAGCAGGAGGTTCTTGTCCCTCTGCAGCTCCTGCAGGCGCTGGGTCAGCCGCAGCCCCTCCTCCTTCCGGGCCTCTTCCTGCAGGCGCCGGAGCTCCTGGTTCCGTTCCTTTTCCCGGGTGGCTTTGCGCTGCATCTGGCCCAGGGAGACCACTGTGGGGAAGCAGGGGCAGGTGTGGGGCTGCCCAGAGGTCACGAGGCACCATGAAAACAAGACTGGGATGATGGGCAGGAGCGTTGGGTCCTAGCTTGGTGACCACCCCTTCTGTACAGGGAGAGGGGTTGCCGCTCTAGGACCCTGTCAATCTGCTCCCCACCCGAACCTTCCCGGAGCCCTGAGGGGAAATCTGGATATGAACCGAGTATTAGATTTTGTCCAACAAAGGTACATTTTCGTCAATGTGGCAATGGCGTTGAGGCTTATGGGACACTTTCCTCTCTGTAGGAGATGCCGGTCAACAGCCATGATGCTTGTAATTCACTGACTCCCCAGAAATGTGTCTGGTGGTGTGTGCACAGAGGAGCCAGTGTGGCAGGTGAGCGAGGGCGTGAGCGAGGGCTGGGTCGAGGCGCAGAAGGACGGTGCAGGCGCTCATCACAGGACTGTCCTCCCTTGCGAGGGGTTAGACATTTTTCCTACTAAAGAGCTGGGGGTCCTCGGTGGGGAGGCGTGGAGGGGCGTCGCCTCTGTGGAGGGTGCTGGCTACCTGGGTGCTTGCCCTGAGAACTCAGCTGGCCGTTCCCTGGTAACTCCAGCACCTTCCAAGGAAGCTTCCCAGAAAGCTTCTAAAATAACCTGTGTCTACACACGTCCACGTCCTGGACGCCCACGTCCACCCGCGAGCCTCACCAGCCTTGGCGTGCTCCCTCCGGGCCTCGTTCAGTCTCCTTTCTGCTTCCAAGAGCTGTTCCCGCAGCCGGGATTCCACTTCCGCCACTTTCTCTTGCAGAGCTGGGGGGAAGGTGCACATGGGGTGTCGGGGAGCCGTGGCTCGTGGACCCCACCCAACACCCCCATCTCCCTGCTGCACACCTTGCCCGTAGACCTCCTGCTGCTGGGTCAGTTCCTGCCGCAGGCTGGCAGCCTCCTCCATGCTCTCCTGCTGGCCCTGGCGAGCCGCTTCCAGCTGCAGCCCCACACTGGCCAGGGACTCCTGGGTCCGCCGCAGTTCCTGCTCCAGCTGCTGGGCCACCTCACTCAGCTGCTGCCTCTCCGCCTCCCCTGGGAACGGGTGGGCTCAGGCTCCCTTGGTCCCCTCCATGTCCTCGGCCCCAGCCGCAGCCCCCAGCCCCCGGCGTGCCGACTCTGTCCCGGCTTTAAGACAGGGACCCCGGCCAGGCGACCAAGCGTACCTTGCTCCCGGGCCCGGCCCACCTCCTGCCGGATGATGTGGGCACTGAGCTGCACCTCTGCATCCAGGCGGTTCCGCTCTTCCCGCAGCTGCTCCAACTCAAGGCTCACCTCCTTGGTTGGTGGGGCTGGGGGGTGGCTGAGACAGAGTGGGGGAGGGGTCACCCAGCTGCCTGACTCCTTCACCCCATCCCTCCTCATTCCTATTGTTTTGGGTCCCAACAACCAACACCTGAAAGCCCCACCACCATCCTCCAATCCACTTCCAAGTGCCCCAAACTTCACCTCTCCTGGCGCAGCTGAGCAAGGACCAGTTTTCGAGCCATTAGACCTGGAGGAAGGCAGACAGCAGCAGCGTTCGGAGAGGAAAGGGAGGTGGGGAGGAAGGGGAAAAGGCTCTGACTGATGAGAAGGTAGGAGGATGGACACGGGCAACAGAGAGCTGGTGGGGCGGGGCGGGGCGGGGCAGATCTGGTCTGGCAGCTGCCTACCCACCCTGAATAGTGTGGACCTTGCGGACGGCATAGCTGACTCGGCTACTGAGGCTGGGCAGCCGGGCTGCAGCCTGCTCCACCTCGGCCATGGTGTTCTGGATCCAGGTCTGAAAGCTGGACAAGATACAAGGCCACTCACCTTCCGCCCCACCTCATCCCCAGGACTTGACCTGCTGTAGAACACCTCCCTCCAGCCTGTTCAGCGGCGGACCTGCGGGCAGCAGGGAAGGAAATCGAAGCTGGGAAAAGAAAAGCTGAAGCCAAGTTGTGCCCGGGCTCCTTGGCTGATAGAACAGGAAAACCTGGGGCCTGAGCCCAGAGTGACTGCCACATCAAAGGGCCCAGCTGCTCATGAGCTCCTGGTCCCCCAGCTTCTCCTCTGGTGCCAGCAGTAAAGCCGCCACGAGGTTCATGGGCACACCTCCTCTGGGCCCAGATGCCTCTGCAGCCAGGGGCCAGCAGACACGGCTCTGCGGGGCCAAGGCGAGTGCCACAGGCTGGCTCATCTCCAGCGGATTTAGACTTCCACCCCAGGCCCCTGGTGCCTCTGCAGGTCAGGGCCTCCCCCAGCACGTGTGCCGCACTCAGGGGGTGTGCACTTAGGTGCCTCTTCCTAAGGAACAGAGCCATGGCCTCCGTTGGTTTTCTAAGGGACCCATTCCCAAGAAGCATTAAGCGACATCAGAGATCACCGTCATCCCTCCCAGTGAAGGCCAGGGGCATCCCTTTGTTGGCTGGCTGTGCCCCCACCAGAACCAAAGTGGCTCAAAAGGCCCAGAAGCCTAAACAGGCCCAGTGGGGGGGGGAGGGAGCCGGGGGGCATGGCAGCATCCAGGGGCAGGGCTGGAACTCAGGAGCAGTCAAGTCTCCGCCAACAGAAAAACAGGCAGACACAAAGGCTGCCTGTTGTATCCCTCGGCACAGCAGAGACCACCCCCCCCCCCGTGCCCAAATTTCATGCACCGGGCCCCATCCAAGAACAGCTGTGAAGGGGGACCCTCCCAGTGCTCCGCTAGCTCAAGCTGTTACTGGACCAAATGCAGGAGGAAGCTTCTTCACCTCGAGTCACACAGGCAATGGCAGTCAGAGTGACCCTCGTGTGAATGCAGAGGCGCTGCCCAGAAAATGAACACAGGAGCTTTAACATGGCTAAGTTCTCCAGCCCTGCACGACCACCACCTGCAGTAAAGTCCCTCGAACCCTGCACCCCAGCAGCTAAGTCCCTCAGCCCACATCCTCCAGAGGCTAAGTCCCTCCAGCCCACACCCCCCAGTAGCTAAGTCCCTCCAGCCCACACCCCCCAGTAGCTAAGTCCCTCAGCCCACACCCCCCAGCAGCTAAGTCCCTCCAGCCCACACCCCCCAGTAGCTAAGTCCCTCAGCCCACATCCTCCAGTAGCTAAGTCCCTCCAGCCCACACCCCCCAGTAGCTAAGTCCCTCAGCCCACATCCTCCAGTAGCTAAGTCCCTCCAGCCCACACCCCCCAGTAGCTAAGTCCCTCAGCCCACACCCCCCAGTAGCTAAGTCCCTCCAGCCCACACCCCCCAGCAGCTAAGTCCCTCCAGCCCACACCCCCCAGTAGCTAAGTCCCTCAGCCCACATCCTCCAGAGGCTAAGTCCCTCCAGCCCACACCCCCCAGTAGCTAAGTCCCTCAGCCCACATCCTCCAGAGGCTAAGTCCCTCCAGCCCACACCCCCCAGTAGCTAAGTCCCTCCAGTCTGCACCTTCCAGTGGCCATCTTTCTAGCTGTGCTTGCCTAAGGCTCTTAAACTCCAAGGTGTCTCGGAAGCTGGAGAAGCAGAAATCCTACCCCACCCACAGCACCCCCACCTCTACCCAGACACCTGTTGATAGCTCTGGCCACACGCTTCAGCTGCTCCTCAGCCGAGGCTGTCTGCTGCTGCCCCCGGCGACAGGCTTCCTGGGCACGGCTCAGCTCCATCTGCAGGGACTGTGAAGGAGACAATACAGGAAAGGGTCCTTTCTCTGGGGCCTTGGCCCACTGACCAGGGCTCCCAGGCCTCCCTTAGCCCCTGACGGTGGCCGATTCTGACCTTGGCGCCCATCCGCTCCACCTCCACCTGCGCAGCTTTGTCCTCCAGGGAGTGCTGCAGGATGGCTTGCTCCTGGCTCTGGGCAGCCACTCTTGCCTGGAACTCTGCCACCTGGGGGAGAAGAGGCAGGCGGGCACTGGGATCGAAGGGGCAGGACAAAGGTCTCAGAATGAACTCCACCCGGGGAGACAAGAAGCTTGGCCTCCTGAGTCCAGGTCTCCACGCAAAGCCTGTGCCCTGCGCCAGGAGGAGGGCCGTTCCTCACCATCCCACCTAAGGCTGCCCCCTGGTCTGTCGTGTGGTGGGTCACCCCACTCTTCACAGCACGCAGGATTTCTTGACGTTACCTAACTGTCTGCTTTGCCTGTTGTGTCTGCTCCAGGACCTAAGCTCTGTCTTTGTTCAGGGCTGCTCCCAGCTCGTGGCAGCCACTCGGTAACGCTGGTTCACTAAATGCCACCCCTTATGTAAAGGAAACAGGGATAACCATGGGGAGGAAGAACGCCAAGTGACCTGTCCCTTCAGCTGCTGCACGCACGCTCCGTGCTCCAGTTCCTGGGCCTTTAGCTGCACCATGAGGGCAAACACCTTCTCCCGCCAGTGCTTCAGCAGGGCCTGGCTCTTCCTGGAGAACTCGGGCTCCAGGGAATCTGACGGTTGCACCTGTGGGCGGGGGAAGCGGTCGTGTGGCTCCTGGGGAGCAGAGGAGGAAGCTGCATCTTGGTTTCTCTCTGGGCTGCCCAGGTGACAGGAGCCACAGAGAGCAGAGGTGCGTGTGCAGGGAGGGGAGCTCTCAGCAGGGCCCGCCCACAGGGAGGCGAGGGTCCTACCTTCCTGGCCAGCTCCTCTTCCTGCATGGACAGGATGTACGTGAGGCTCTGCACGCGCACCTGCAGCAGCTCCGCCGTTGTGTGCAGGCCATCCCGGTCCTCCTGCAAGTGCTGCCAGGGAGCAGGGCGGAGAGCACCGGTCTGCACCCTTCCCTCCTGGGGCAGGTCCTCCCAGGTCCTGGGCCACCCACCTGCACAGATGTGCCCTGCACCCTCACCTGCATGGTCTCTAGAAGTTTCATTCGCTCTGACTCCCATGCCTGGCCGTGAATCTCAGGGGGAACTTGTTCCCCCACATATCTCCTTAGCTTCTCAACCAAGGTCACCTGAGCCTCCAAGTCTTCTTGGGTCTTGCTAGGATGAGTGTGGGAATAGGACAGCCATCAGGGGGCACCACCTGCTGGGCCCCCCTTGGCCACCCACCAACTTACCTCAGCTGCTCCCGCAGCAGCTCAGCCTCCCTCTGGGCCATGGCCAGCTCCTTGGCCTCCCCGGCCCTGCTGGTTTCCAGACCGGTCAGAGACTTCTCCAAGCCCTCGGCTTTGCTGGTCAAACTGGAAAGAGCCTCCTGGTGAGCCCGTGTCAAGGACGACAGCTGCAGAGAGAGGGGTCTCAGCAGGGGCTGGCTCACCCCCACACCTGGGCTTTCCAAATCTCCCCTGGCTCTGGCCCTGTCTCCCACTTCCTGTGACCTTAGACAACAGCCCAGCACGGCGCCCACAGGCCTCAGAGGCCTGGCAAATGGGGCCGACCCTAGAGCCTTTAGGTCCCCATCACACTCCAACTCATCAGCAGTTCCTGTCTGGTCTTCCCCCAAATCATATCTTCACTTCTCTCCACCTCCAGCCACCAGCCTGAGGTAGGCCATCCTCACCTCTGGTCTAGACGACAGCAACCATCCCCTGACCAGCCCTGAGGAAACTCCTGCGGCTGGCATTCTGAGCAAAACCCGGCTCCTTCCCTCGGCTGCAACGTCCCGGCGCCTGGGCCCCTGCCCACTGCTCTGAGCCTATTCCTATGGCTCTTCTCAGATCCACGTCACCTCGCTCCCTCCTCGGGAGGCCTCCCAGGGCCCTCCAATCCCCACCCACCACCACCCTGTGCTGCTGCCTGGCCCTGGCCTCCAGCACTTGCTGTCATCTGAGAGGACCTGGCAGTCCCACAGCCCACACAAAGGAAGCTCTGGGAGGCAGGCGGCTCGCCCTTTCCTCACTGCACCTCTCAGTGGTGCCGGGGACACTGAGGGAGTCGTGGGACCGACAAGGAAGCGGGAACACGGCTGTCCTCATCTCCAGTTGGTCTCCCTTCGCCCAATTTCCACGCCACATTTAGAGTGAACTTTTTGGACATAAATCACAAATATGATCATGTCATTTCCCTGTTTTAAACCTTTCACTGGTTGCTCATTGTTCTTTTTTGAAAAAATATTTTTTTATTGATTTCAGAGAGGAGAGAAATATCAATGATGAGAGAGACATCGATAGGCTGCCTCCTGCACACCCCCTACTGGGGGCTGAGCTCAAAATCCAGGCGTATGCCCTGACCCAGGATCGAACTGTGACTTCCTGGTTCATGGGTTGACGCCCAACCATTGAGCCATGCCACTAAGCCGGGCGCTCATTGTTCTTAAGATAAAGTTCTGGATGGGCCTGAGGCCTCACAGTCCCAGGACCACCCAGAGCCCCTCAGCTCCTGCCCTCAAACCCCTCTGGCCGCCTCCTGTCCCACGTGCTGCCCCATGTCACAGCAGCTCCCATCTCCACCGCCCAGGCCTGACAAGCCAACTTCTACTCAGAACAAAAGTCACCTCTTGCCCTGGCCGGTTTGGCTCAGTGGATAGAGTGTCAGCCTGCAGACTGAAAGGTCCCAGGTTCGAATCTGGTCAAGGGCACATGCCCGGGTTGCGGGCTCGATCCCCAGTAGGGGGCATGCAGGAGGCAGCCAATCAATGATTCTCTCTCATCATTGATGTTTCTATCTCTCTCTCCCTCTCCCTTCCTCTCTGAAATTAATAAAAATGTTTTTTTTTAAAAGTCACCTCTTATCATTATGCATCTTTCGCAAATCTAAAGGCATTTATATTTTTCTTTGCACTATCTCTGGCTGGGTTACTGTTTTCCTTGTATCAATTTCTACACACACATTATATAGTAGAGATATTTGCTTCTTTCTGTGATATGAGCTGTAAATATTGTTCCTAATTTACCAGTTGTCCTTTTTTTTAATTTTTTTATTGATTTCAGAGAGGAAGGGAGAGGGGGAAAAGAGAAACATCAATGATGAGAATCATTAACTGGCTGCCTCCTGCACACCCTCCTGGCCGAGCTTGCAACCCCGGGCATGTGCCCTTGACTGGAAGCGAACCCAGGACCCCTCAGTCTACAGGCCGACGCTCTACCCACTGAGCCAAGCCAGCTAGGGCTACCAGTTGTCCTTTAATTTTACTTTTATTGCCATTCCTAAGTTTACCAGTAGTGTTATATAGTTAACATTCCAATCTTTTCTTTAGTGGCTCAGCATCTTGATTCATATGTAAAGACCTTCCCCACTCAAGGTTACCAGGAATTCACCCAGATTTTCTTCCGGTATCATTATGGTTTCATTTCTTAACATGCTGACTTATTAAAATGACCTTTCTAACTCCCCTACCAGCGTAAGGCTCTCCCTTGTCCTTCTTCGTGGCACTTCTCCCAGTGGCAGGCAACTACTTAGGATTAAATCAAGTGTTGAATGTGTGTCCCCCTTTAGGCCGCCAGCTGCACCCAGGCGGCCAGGGACTCGCTGGTGTGTTCACCAGAGGCCCAGCTCCTGTCTCAGGGACGGAAGAGTAAGCACTGATAAATGCTCACCAACTGAACAGTCTCCTTCCCAGTTCACCTCGGGGCCTGCCCGCCGGAGCTCCCAGATTAACGGTACCCAGAGTGAGGTAGGAAGACAAACTACTTCCTACTGAGGGGAAGGAGGGCTTCAGGTGGTGGGTGGTCAGCTGAGTCCTGGGAACAAGAGCGATCTGAGTAATGCCCAACACCAAGGCCCCCCTCTTCCCAGGGCACACTTTTCAGCCCTCCACGGCTCGTGGGCGTCTTTTCCCGTAGCTGCTTTCTGCAGGGAAGCCCCTGGCCAGATCCCCACTGTGAAGGCGAGGCCCTCCCACCCCCATTCACCTGCTCCTGGTGCAGCCTCTGAACCTCCTCCAGCTCCCGCTGGCTCCCCTCCTCCAGGTTCTTCCGGACGACCTCCGCCCCAGCCAGGGCGGCACGCAGGCCCTCGGCCTCAGCTCGGCCAGCCTTCTCTGCCCGTGCCAGAGCCTCCAGCTCCATGGCCTGGGTCTCCAGCTTCATCTTTTGCTGTAGCGAGTTTTCCTGCAGGACCCGGACCTCCTCCTCAAGCCGTCGCACCTCCTGCAGCTGCCGAGAGATCAGCTCTGCCTGCTGGCGCAAGGCCTGCGACCCCTGCAGCTCCACGGACCTTGAAAGACAGGGTAGCACGGGTGAGACCTGTCTCTGGGGCTGCGAAGGTGGCCCCAGGAGAAGAGCTCCCTCTGCTCACATGTGGGAATGAACCTGGACCTTAGGGATCTCTGCATTTCTATCACCATCACCCTTCAGCAAGGCCCTACTAAGCACATCAGGTCTAGTCCCTGGGCTCATGGCCCTCTAGAGCAGTGACTATCAACTGTGTGCCACAGAATTTTTAAAACACGCAATACCTATTTAGTCAGGGGCACTGACCTCTTTCCCTCAGATTGTCAAGTAAAAAAAACGACACCAGCTAACAAAATAGCTGTGGGATGTGAATACTTGGTCTTGGACCATTAATACATAGGTCATATAGAGTTGTATCTTATTGGTCACGTTGAATAAGGTTGCATCTGATTGGTTCATTCTTGGTATCAGAAATCCTTATATAAATTACAAGTATAGGCACCTAACTTTTTATTTACTTAATTTTTAAAAAATATTCTTTCATTGATTTCAGAGAGGGAGGAGAGATAGAACAACAATAGTGAGGGAGAATCATTGATTGGCTGCCTCCTGCATGCCCCTCACTGGGGATAAAGCCTGCAACCCAGGCATGTGCCCTGACTGGGAATCGAACCATGACCTCCTGGTTCATAAGTCAACGCTCAGCCACTGAGCCATGCAAGTTGGGCAGCACCTGATTTTTTAAAAAGTTACTTTGAAGCAGAAAGGGTAAGTAATTATTATTTTTTTGTAAATCAATCAAAAGTATACCTATTTTTTGGTCAGAAAGGCAAAAAATAACATTTTTTGGTGTGTCGCAAAATTTTAGTAATGTGCCATGAGATGAAAAAGGTTGAAAATCGCTGCTCTAGAGAGAGCTATATACAGGCTGATGTCTTAACAGCAACTGTGCGTATCACTGGGCCACACATTCTGAAGAGGTTGGAAGTGCAGGGAGGGACTTCTGAATTCTGTTTTAAGGGCTCCCAGTATCAGTATGGCCAGGTGCTGGCTGGGAGGGTCTACAGCAGTGGTTCTCAACCTTCCTAATGCCGCGACCCTTTAACACAGTTCCTCATGTTGTGGTGACCCCCAACCATAAAATTATTTTCGTTGCTACTTCATAACTGTAATGTTGCTACTGTTATGAATCAATGTAAATATCTGATATGCAGGATGTATTTTCATTGTTACAAATTGAACATAATTAAAGCATAGTGGTTAATCACAAAAACAATATGTAATTATGTATGTGTTTTCCGATGGTCTTAGGCGACCCCTGTGAAAGGGTCGTTCGACCCCCAAAGGGGTCGCGACCCACAGGTTGAGAACCGCTGGTCTAGAGTCAGGTACGCTGAGTGAGGGGTTCTTGAGTGAGGGGTTCGGGAGGACAGCACGTCAATAAACTATGCAGTCCCAGCCTTTAGCGAAGTCTCCTGGTGCACATGCAGCTTAAAGCAGCGGTCGCCAACCTTTCGGACCTCACGGGCCACCAGTGGTCCGCAGCCGCTGCTGAGAGCACCTGTGACTGGCTCTTGGCACAGCTCCTCACTGAGGCGCGGGCCGCAGGACTTTTTAAGCAGGGAACGACAGCCTACAGAAACGAAGTGAACGGCCACACGACCGTAGCCGGTGCCAAGCTAGGAACAGAGAGCCCGTGTCCTGGCAGCAGCTCTGGTGCTCCCTGTCGTCATCATCTCCTTGCCCGCTGGGGGGGCCCAGGGAGACCCACCCGCAATCCCACTCTAAAGCACAATGCACAACGGCTGCCAGTTTATCAGGGAAAAGACACGCAGGAACATCGATGAGAAGCTGTACAGACAGCACGTCGACAAGTGGCATGGCCCGCTCGGACGGCACCATCCGCCAGAATGAGTCCATACTAGCACAGGACACGGTATCGTGCCTGATTATGATCAGCTGTTGGTCGATATCTCTTCCCTTGGAATTTTAAGGAAATCCTTGATATCAGGATTTCTCCTATTTGTTTGTTATGCCACCCTCAGCATCTATTTATGCACTGTAGGCACCAATACTTGCTACGGATAAATGAACAAATGATGGGACTCAGGGCTGAACTAGGGCAAGGACCTATCTCAGTGAAGGGCCACGGGCAGGCAAGCCTGAGAGCGCGGCAGTGCCCCCTACCTGCCCCTCCACCCCGGCTCCTGCCCATCGCCAGAAACGTCCTGCTCCCACACGATCCCCGGAGGCCTCTGGAAGTCTGGCCGCCGCTCTGAGACGCCTCGATGGGCCAGGGGGATGTCTGAGACCCAGGTGGGAGCCATTCTCGGCATGGCTGGAAGGGGCTGCGCTTGGAAGTGGGACGGGGGGATGAGCCCCGTGGAACCTGAGGAATCACAAGGACAAAGACGGTCAGTTTCCCGGCAGAGAGACAGCGGCAGTCCCCTGCCGGGTCCCACTGACCTGAAGGTCGAAACATCTCCACATTATTTGGAGCCTCTAGATCCTGTGTCCAGCCATCTACGTTCCCCTGGACAAGAGGAGAAACACGGGCACTGCAAGTCAGCGATCAGGCCTCCCCCAGAGGGAAAGCCCCTCCGACAAAGTCTCGGTCCTCAGACCAGAGCCAGGCCGAGCTCCTCTTCCTACTTCCAGGAAGAGGAAGGAGACGCCCTCAGAGCCTGCTGGACCCAGCCTGCCCCTGGCACAGCCATGGCCACAGCCAGGGCGAGGGCGCTACTGAGAGGCTGGCAGGGTCCGGGCGCGCCTTTACCCTCCTCCTCAAGTTCCTACGGACTCGGCCATTCCTGGTCGCGGGTGAGGAAGGTGTGCGGTGCAGGGGCTGCGAGCCCAGGCTCCAGAGTCCCCGCCAAGGCTCGGCAAGGCCCGGGGGAAGCCCATCCACACACCACGCCAGGACCCCCGGGTCCCTCCCGACCCCCGGGCGGAAAGGCCAGCTCCCCGACATCTCTCCCAAACGCTCCCTGCAGCCTCCCGTTCCTGCCCACGATCCCGTCCGCTGCCAACCTGCCGCCCCTGCTCCCTGCAGAGGCTCAAGGCCTCCCACCCTCCCACCCAAATCCACCTATTCCCCCCAATCCGGGAGCCCTGTCGCCCGCCCGCCCTGCACTCTCATCTCTTTCCTCCTGAAGGCATGGCCCGGCTCCCTCACCTCAGCCCGCTCCCGCTTCCCGCCTCCCGCTCCCGCCTCCCGCCCTCCGCGGGCCCTCCGCCCCGCCCCTCCCGGGACACCGGGCCTTCGCCCCGCTGGACCCTGAGCGCTAAGGCTGTTCTGCACCTCGTCCGTTCCTTCCCCGGCCCCTGTCCCCTCTTCCCCGACCACCCCCGGAACCCACCCGCGAGCCCCCGCTCGGCCTTTCCCTCCCCCAACCGACGCTCCCGAGGCCCTCACTCGGCGCGAGAGCCTGCACCTGGCTCCCGGCCGGCCGGCGGCCTGACCGCGCCTGCGCAGAAGGGCCCGGTGGGCGGGGGGGGTCCTAGGTGCACGCAGGCGCAGTAGTGTCTAAAGCCGGGCCGGAAGCCGGCGCCGCTGTCTCCGCGCCCTGGCGGCTCCTCCCAACTCCGGGAACCCGGGAAAACTTGTCAACCAATCAGAAAACGCGGAAGCGGGACCTGAGGGACCCGTCCGACCCTGACCAATGGAGCGGAGGTGACCCCGGGAGCTGACCAATCAGGAGCGGCACGGGGCAGGCTTGCGGGCGCCAAGTTCGGACCCGGGAATTCCGAAGGCGGGGTCTGCGCTGCCCGCGCGCGGAGGCCGCGCCCCCCGGGCCCGCGCCCTCGCTGTCAAACAGCTGCGGAGCGCCCGCCGGGCCGGAGCCCGAGGGTCCCGGACGCCGCGCCGGCCGGCACTGCCTGCAGAGACCCTTCCGAGACTGCACCACGCGGTAGATCCGGCACCGGGCTGGGGTGGGCAGAAGGCTGGGTTTGCCTCGCATCGTCTCGGGGAGCTGTTTCTGTTCCCCCACCCCACCCCCCGGAGAAGCCGGCAGATGGGGTTTAGGACCAGTGTCTTGGAGAACGTAGGGACCCGTTCTCTGCCTTTTGGGGGGTGACAGTGGAGTCACTTCCCACTGGTTTCAACCTAGCTAGTTATGAGTGAGGGGCTGGCCAGGAGAGCGAGGCACGGGCGAGCAGGAGGGCTGGCTGCTCCATTTGGATAAGCGGGTCTGACAGGACAAAGCTGTTTGCTCCAATGTCATCGCGGTGACAGGTTAGCATTGCAGAATCAGGAGCGCGCCGGTTTGCAGTTCCCCGGAAGCTGCCTAACGGTATGTTGCCTCGAACAGATTGAAGGCACCCGGGAAATTTGCGGCCTGAGGATCCGGTTCATCCAAGGTGCCATACGACGTGCTCGTTGCGCACTGCCCCGAATTTTTCCGCTTTGGAGCTGCTTGACAGCCATTTTGCATCGCGTGCCTAGAATCCTTGCATTCTGAATTTGCTCAGGGACTGTGCTCAAAGTTGAAATTGCACAAAGCACAACTCAAGCTTGCACCAGACAGAACGTGAGCCTTGGACCCCCGTGCATGGCCCAGGAGGGGGAGCGGTGATGGATCCCTGACGTGGAAGAGCTGGTGTGCAGTGGCACTGCCTATGCTGCCCTGCTTCCAGCTGCTGCGCATTGGGGGCGGCAGGGGCGGCGACCTCTACACTTTCCACCCCCCAAGCGGAACTGGCTGCACCTATCGTTTGGGCCGCAGGGCCGACCTGTGTGATGTGGCCCTGCGGCCCCAACAGGAGCCCGGCTTCATCTCCGGAGTCCATGCAGAGTTGCACGCTGAGCGCCAGGGTGATGACTGGAGGGTCAGCCTGGAGGACCACAGCAGCCAAGGTGAGCAGTCAGCAGGTCGGGGATGGAGTGATTAAGGGATTCCACAGGGTCCCTGCCTGCCTCCCTGTCGGGTTGGATGGGTGGGTGGACAAGGCAGTCCAGACCTGTCTTTCCACCAGAAGCATGCCGCCTTGACTCTTGTTGGTCTCCATTTAGCTCAAACAGGGGCTAGGAGGTGGTTCCAGAGCCTGGGCAGCATCAGAGAAATATCCATGGGGGTGTTGTGTGGCCATTGGGGGGGCCTGAGCTCGGATGACTGTTTCCCGACTTGCTGAGACACTTGTTCCTGTCTTGGGGCAGTTAAGATATGTCTCACTCTGTTTTCATGATATGGGCATGTGTCTTACTCCCTGCCGTGGAGGTGGTCACAGCCAGCCGCAGGCCTCACTTCACGTCTCTGGGTCTTAGTTCTCCTCTTGGGTGAAATGGAAGGACTTTATAAAGTCCGTTTGAGGAGCATGTGGGGGTAACTATGGTAGCACCTTCATTTAGTGCTTACTATTAAGCCAGGCACTGTTTTAAATTCATGGAATGTAGGTGGACATTAACATCCCCATTTTACAGACAAGGAAAATGAGGCACAAAGAGGTGTGCCTTGTCCAGGGTCACCGAGCTGGTAAGAGGTGGCATCAGGATTGGAACACAGAGCCTGAGCTATGCTGAGTGGAAGCTGGATGAGGGTGAGCATGTCTGACACTGGACCTCAATAGTATGTTCCCTCCCGTGTTCTGTGGGAGGCAGAAGGAACACACCTGTTCCCAGCTCATAAAGAGCTTAGGGTCTGATGCCACCTGCCGAGGGACTTAGCATGTGAGGATTTGATGTCAGGTGTCCTCTTTCTCGTGTTCCCCAGACAGTCAGGGCCATTTTCTCCACTCCTAACTGGTCATTGGCTTTTGTCATTCCCTGTGTCTGTCTGGTGCCCCATCAACAGGGACTTTGGTCAACAATGTCCGACTCCCCAGGGGTCACAGGCTGGAGCTGAGCGATGGTGACCTTCTGACCTTTGGCCCTGAAAGGCCCCCAGGAACCAGCCCCTCGGAGTTCTACTTCATGTTTCAGCAAGTCCGAGTCAAACCTCAAGATTTCGCTGCCATTACCATCCCACGGTCTAGGGTAGAAGAGGGAACCGGCGTTGGTTTCCAGCCCATGCTGCCTCCCCAGGGGGCTCCGCAGCGCCCCCTCAGCACCCTGTCCCCTGCACCTAAAGCCACACTGATCCTCAACTCCATTGGCAGCCTCAGCAAGCTCCAGCCACAGCCCCTCACCTTCTCCAGGAGGGGGGCTGGGCCACCGAGCCTACCTCCCCACACTCCCCATGGGAAAGAGGGGACCACCCCTTCTGCCCCAACCCCAAGAAATCGAAGGAAATCAGCTCACCGAGTGTTGGCAGAATTGGATGATGAGAGAGAGGCTCCTGAGAGCCCCCCAGTCCTCAGAGAGCCCAGGAAGAAACTCTGTGTAGAGAAGACTCCACTGACACCCAGTGGGTAAGTGGCTAGATCGCGGTCTTGTTTCCCTACCTTTCGATTCTTTTAGATCCTCAGGTTGGGAGGTGGCCCTCGGCTGGGGATGAGGTGGGCAGTGGGCAGACAACAGGTTGAATGGCAAGACTTGGGTTAGCTCTAGCAACCAGGTTCACCACTATTCTGGTGAGTCTATCTGGACCCACTATTTTCATCCAAGGGAAACTTCTAGGCTTCTCCTACAGGTTCTCAATGACCCAGGTTTTTGTTTTTCTTCAGAAATCGACTTGGGCATCCTCCGAAGCACCCCGTGAGCACTCCCATGACTCCTCCTGTGGTTGGGGGCGGGGAGCCCTGTGCAGCCCCTTGTTGCGGCCTGCCCCAAGAAGAAACAGTGGCCTGGGTTCAGTGTGATGGATGTGACCTCTGGTTCCACGTGGCCTGTGTTGGCTGCAGTATCCAGGCTGCCAGGGAGGCTGACTTCCGGTGCCCAGGGTGTCACATGGGCGTCCAGACCTAAGGCCCACCACCAAGGAGCCTGAGGATAGAGCTGGCCATGGGTGGACATAGTGGGACACCAGTGGGTCCTAAGAAATCCCTCTTCTCTTGCCTCCCCAGGAGGGAATGACTACAGGGCAGGGGCCCATTGCTATGGCTCCCAGGTCTGGAACAGGCCCTCTCGGCCAAGGTGACAGAAGAGATGGCTTCCTGCCAAAAATAATGCCTTCAGGAAGTTGCTAGTGAGCCGTAAATTCCGTTACAATTCATAGATCCTTACTGTCACGGACACTAGTGTCTGATCAGAGCATCATCAACTACAGAGACCACCTGTGCCTGAAGATATAAGCCCCAGACCCAAAGAAGTGAGTTCTCAACTTGGATGGTACCACCTAAGGCATTCTGGGAAAACCTAGGGCACAGCCCCGAAACTCTAATCCTACCGCTGACTATGTTTGTAGCCTGTGGCCTGGCTTTTCAGAGATTTGCTTCCGTTTCCAAATAAAGAATGAAGATATTAATTTGCTGCTAGGTAGTTATTCCTCTGTGGGTCTGGTACACCTTGCTTTCCAATTCTTGGTAGAATGGACTTGGAAAGGTTGGGAAAACGTGAATTCTTAGGGGAAGGGGAGATGAGTGGAAAAGGTAGAAAAATACAAACCTGCTCACTGAAAAAGTGCAAATATATGGGATGACGTTGGAGCCTGAAAAAAGAAACCCAGGTAATAAAGGGTTCTAGTTTAAAAGAAAACATCCGCTGCCCTTACAGTTAGGTAGCTGGGGTTTGGCAGTTTCACGCAGATGGCAGAACTTGTACCAGCTTCCCCAGTGCAGGCCGACCTCAGATATTGCGGGTTCGGTTCCAGACCACCGCAACAAAGTGAGCCGTCATCTTTTACTGGTGGAGGGTCTTACCTTCGATTTGAAAAAGCACATCTGTGAAGTGCCAATGTGTGCCTGCACTACCAGGGCAGAAAAACCAGCTAGAGCAGCTGTGCCTGGGCCTGTGTCAGCTCAGCCCACGTGTGGGGCATTGCCTTATCTTGATACATGTCCACCCTCTTTCCACTCCTACCACGGCTTACCAACCTATTTTTTCCAGAGGAAAGAGTTCCAGAGCAAGGACCCCTATGTGGTAGCAGCAGAGCCAAGACTAAAGCGCGGAGGGTCTGCTGAGTCACTCATGGACAGGACAGGCAAAATGAAGGGAAACCTCATGGACCCTGGCACCGAGAAAGCACAAGGAAGAGCTTCTAGCTGGGGTTCTATGCAGAGGAAATAAGTCCCTAAAGACCGGATTTCTTAGCATAATGCCACCGAGGACTTCCAAAGTAGCATGGGGAAAGCAAGGAGCCAGCTCCTAGTAGGGAATGGTCTATAACAGTGATGGCGAACCTATGACACGCGAACTCATTTTTTTGGTTGATTTTTCTTTGTTAAATGGCATTTAAATATATAAAATAAATATCAAAAATATAAGTGTTTTACTATGGTTGCAAAGATCAAAACATTTCTATATGTGACACGGCCCCAGAGTTAAGTTAGGGTTTTTCAAAATGCTGACACGCCGAGCTCAAAAGGTCCGCCATCGCTGGCCTATAAGTAACCACATCTGTGGGCAGAAATAAGCTCAACTCCGATTCCCTCGGACCCTGGGTCACAAGCTCCTAAGAACCGGCTGGCCTCTGAGGGCCTCTATGAAAGAAGTGGGTTCCAGGCCAGCTCCCCTGCCACTGTGACTCCTGAGCGGGTTCCACATTTCAGCTTCAGGGTCAGGGTCATCCGCATACCGCCCCCTCCCTCTCAGTAACTGGAAGAGGATAAACCAAAGACACAAGTATGCACCCACTGTGTCCCGGGTTTCTTTATTAAAATCAAAGTGACGGGATTAAAATCAAGAGCATCACTGAACTTCACCTTCCCGCCAACCAGCTCCCCAAACTCTGCCCCCCACCGTTTGTGCTCCCAATTCTATAGTGAAAGGAACTTGATCCCAAAGCCCTGGGACAATCGGGTTCTTTCCCTCGCTCCCGGCCTGGGAGGCAGGCAGCTCAGTTTGAGTGCATGGGAGAGCCCAGAGTGGCGACGGGCACAGCGGGAAAGGCCTCGCCTTCAGGGAACTGGACCGACGAGTACAGCGCAGTGAAGTGAGGGCCCGCGTAGCCTGGGCCAAAGTGGGGCCCTGGGGCCATAGGAAAGGATACTGGTCCCCCTGAGAAAGGAGGCCTGGGAGCCTCAAAATCCTCTCGTTGAGAATAGTCACTGCTCGATCGTTTGCCCTTCTGGCGCCGGTTGCAGAACCACACTCGGACCACCTGGGGGTGGGGGAGGGAGAGGGACTTGCTCATAAACTCCAGGTGGGTCATTTGGCCCAAACCCAACAGATCCAGAGAGGTCGAAGGGCAGGTACCAGAGCTCGGGCCAGGGGAGGAGGGCAGGGCGCCCTGGGGATGGCACTCACGTCCTTCGCCAGCCCGAGCTGCTGGGCGATGTGGCTGATCTGCTGCAGGGTGGGCTTCGGGCACTGCAGGAACATGTTCTCCAGGTTGCCCTTCACTCGGTTCTCGATACTCGTCCGCTTTCTCTTTCGGGCCTGCAGCAGGGTCTCTGCTTTGCATATCTAGGCAGGTGGGGAGGGGGTGACAAAGAGCTAGGAGGGCAGGCTTCAAACCCACAAGGTCTGATTCGAGAGCAAGTTGCTAAGGGGCACTGGTGGAGGTGTCACCAGAGCCGGAAGGTGAGAAAGAAGGATCCTGCCAAGGCAGGCTTAGACCAGCAGTGGCACCTGGCCCAGCAGCACTGAGCAACCACCTCCCCCGACGGAGGGCTATGCCCCAAGAAGCAGAGCTGCCAGCCAGGGTGGAAGCCCTGGACGTGGGGCACCCGCCCACCCTCACCTCCTGCAGGTTCTCGTTGTTGTCAGCTTCCTCCACCCACTTCTGCAGCAGGGGCCGCAGCTTACACATGTTCTTCAAACTGAGCTGCAGAGCCTCAAAGCGGCAGATGGTCGTTTGGCTGAACACCTTGCCTGGGGAGGTGGGTTGAAAGAGAAACAAGGTGAGGCAACGGGCAAGACCCCTCATGACCCCGAGACCCAGGTGTCACCACCTCTTCCCACGCTCACAAGGTCCCACACCAGGATCCCACTTCCCAGACGGAGCACAGGCCCAAATCTCTTCCTCCCTCTGCACCCTCGTCCTGGGCAAGGGCAGAGCCTGCCCCGGAACCCGGCCCTCGTTCCCTTGGTCGCAGGGGCCCAGGATCAGGACTGCCCCTCCCAGGGGAGGCTGGTCTCTTTGCTCTATGGGTCAGCACATGCTGAGGGGACCCACCAAAGAGAACGCCGAGGGTAAGCCCCACATCGGCCTGGGTGTACCCCAGGGTGATCCTCTTCTGCTTCAGGAGCTTGGCGAATTGCTCGAGGTCTTTCTGCAGAGCTCTCATGTTCTGCAACAGCATTTTAAAAGGCAGAGGATGTGTAAGAACACAGGCACACACCGCTGTCCACCCCCTGCCCACTCAGGCCCCAAGGACTGGTCTGTGGGAATACCTCTGCATCCAGGCCGCCCACCCAACACCTGAAACAACCCATCTACAGCCCTCATTCACCCTGAGCAGCACACATGCTAGAAAGAGCAGGTCACGGAGCCCCTGCTAGGCAGCTCTAACACTCAGAGGCTTTCTGCTGGAGGAACAGCCCTAGAGAAACCAAGGGCACCAGCCTCTAACTCTCATCTCAATGCCGCCTCCCAGCTTGTGGGGTCCCAGACCATGACCCGGCACACACACACACACACACACACACACACACACACACACACCACAGAAAGTTACAGGTGTGTAAGAGGTGTGAACAAAGTGCTCTGCATATGGCTGGTGCATTTAAAAAGCTGATTATCCCCCCTTTTTAAAATTGATGTTAGAGAGGTGTAGGTGTGGGGGGAGAGAAACACGTATGGTAGCCTCCTGCAGGCTCCAGGCTCCCGACAGCGGAGGGGGGAGGGAGGGGGAGGGAGTGGTGGTGGTGTGGAACCTGAAACCTGGGTGTGTGGTCATTGAACTCCCCAAAAAAGCCAATTATCTCTTGTTTTTATATCTTTTTTTGCAATATGGAAGCATCCTCAGTGATTAATTCAACAGATTTATTCTACACCTTCTCTCAGCCAGTGGCTACACAAAATAGACAAAAAGCCTTGGCCTCATGAGTTTCCATGCTAGTGTGGAGACAGCACATACCGTGGAAAAAGTGAAACCAGGAAGAGGATCACAGAGCACAGCGGGTGGGGCATGCGGGACAATTTAAATAAGATGGAGGTGGTGCACTGAGCAAAGGGGGAATGTCCTGAGGTGGCGGGCTAGGCGGGCAGGCACAGCCAGGCAGCAGCTAGGCGAGCCGGGTGAGCAGGCAGAGGAAAGGGGAGGGGGAGGAGCTAGGAGATCAGAGGGGTGAGCAGGGCAGACCCTGCGGACGTTGCAGTGAGATGAAATGATCTGACTCACATTGTAAGGTGTTCAGTCCGTTGACATGGTGACAAGAGACTAAGGAGGAAGTGAGGGGATAACTAGGGAGGCAACTGCAGTTTTCCAGGCACAGATGGTGGTGGCTGGGACAGGGTGGTAATAAGTATTGATTTCAGGGTGCATTTCCAAGGCAAAGATAGTGGTGTTTCCAAAGGAGTGGGCATAGGGAGACTGGGGAAATGAGGATGCCTGGTTTGGGCCTCGAGTACTGGGTGAGGTGCAGCTGCTCAGAGAGCCATCCCAGCAGATGGAAAACGCAGCAGTCAAGTCTACGAGGCCCTTGAGCCTTGCGGGTGGAGGGGAGCAAGGAAAGGTGGATGGAAGAGAGGTGGGTGGGGCAGGGGCCCGGGGAAGAGGCAGGCCTTTGTGGGGTCCTGGAGGCCTTGAGGAAGTATTTCAAGGGTAATCAATCACATTAGCTTCACGCCCGCGCCCTTCCATTGCCAACCCTGCCCAGCCACCAAGGTTTCACACCCACAGCGGTCCCTATCAGGCTCTTCCAAATCCTGCTTCCGGGGTTGAAATAAGGTAACCCCAGTTCAAATCCTAGCTTTATCATTTAGCAGTTTAAGACCCGTGAAATAGGCTAATAATACCTCCCTGGGAGAGTTTGTGGCAGTTAATGAGATAATGATGTAGAAGGAGCACACAGCCAGGCACTTAGGAAATGGACCGCAATTGGCAGCCATTATTATTCAAGGCTCAGCAGTCGCCTCCAGCCAGAGGCAGGGCTCGGAGGCCAGCTGAAACCGCTCACACCTCCTCCGCGGCCGGAGGCTTCCGACGTGATCCCTAATTGCTTACTCTGGTCCCTTCGGAGGGCTGGACCGTTCACCCCAGGAGTCCCCGCAGGACTGAACGTGCCTTCCTTTGGGGAGTGGCCAGGAGGGGCGAGTTCAAAGCTTAAGAAATTCCGCTGCACTGGGTACTTGCGCTCTTGAGGGGGTGCGGGGGTGCCCTCTGCACCAGGTGGCTCTTGGCCCGGGCAGAAGCCATGGGGGACCAGGCCTGAACTGGACGGAGGTGAGCCCACCGCACGCGGCCACACAGCCCGACCGGGAGCGTCTACAGAAACCGGCCACACCCTCCAATCTCAGGAACAATAACCCAGGGAGAAGTGAGCACGGTTTTACCCTCAGGCATTGGGGTAAGATAAGGATCAAGTTCTCCAGGGCGGCTCCAGGTGGGAGCAGGGGCTCAGACCCCAAGCTGGGTCAGACGCTGGACTAATAAGTCGAGTGACCAGACCCTGGTCAGGCCTAGGAAGTGGAAGGTACATACTTGGCAACGAAGGCCAGGCGCGAAGCAAGGCCAGCCTGGGCCAGCTTCGGACTCCCCGAGGCCACCCACCCCTGCCTCCCTTGGCTCTGCCGGAACGCTGGCCTCGGTTCCCACCCGGTCCCTGCAGCTCCCCTCGGGTTCCAGGCCAAGAAGGCTGCAGGGGCCGCTTCCGCTCCCCTCCCCGGCGCCCCTGCGGTCCAGCCACCACCCAGTCCCACTGCACCCCACTCACCTCCTCCTCGGGGCTGGGCTCCAGCTTCTCCTTGTCCAGCTTCAGGGCCCCAGGCAGGGCCGCGCAGGGCTCGGGGGAGGCCCCCTCGGAGTTGCTCTCCACCCCGGCTCCGGCCTCGCCCTCGAGCTGGGGGGCCTCCAGGCCGCCTTGGGGTGCCAGCCCCACTCCAGCCTGAGGCCCACAGTAGGCCACCCCCCCGCAGAACTCGTACGGCGAGGGGCACGGGGGAATCCCCCACACCTCCGCCCCGGGCGCCAGCCCCGGCCCGATGGCAGACCCGCCAGGAGGGCCCTGGAAGCCCAGCCAGGTCCGAGGGTCAACCCAGCCCGGCTCCGGCCCTCCTGGCCCATCGTCTCCACCACCTGGTGGGGGCGAAAAGGCAAAGTCGGAAGCCAGGTGTCCCGCCATGGGAAGGACGGCGCCCCAAGCCGGGGGCCTGGTGGAAGGAGGGCTCTCCGAGGCACTGCTCGCCACTCACCCCCTCCCCAACCCCACCCACTAGCCTTGACCTCTGGCCCCGCCCCCTGGGGGAGGGGGGAGGAGAGAGCCATGGAGGTGGGAGAAACTGAGGCGTAGTGTTTGCCTGCTGGTCGCGGGGGTGTCTGTGGAAGCGGAGTGTCTGGGAGCCCCCCTTAGGCGAGTCCCCGGCCCAGCCCCAGGTTCCTTGGCACAGCCCCCGATTAGGACGTTCTCTTCCAACTCCCTGCCCCACTGCCCGGCCCTCCCTCGGGCTCTGCACACCTCCAAGCCGTCTGGGACCCCTCACATCTTCTCCAGGGTCTTCAGGAGCCCAGGGGCTGACCCCTCTCCAAAGACCCTGGCACCGTCTGCGCACTGGGGCCCGCTCCTCCCACATTCACGGCGTGCGCACCAGTACTGCCGGGCTACCCCTCGGTCCCCCATCAGCACCCTGTGCCCGCCCCCACCCCCAGTCCAGAGACCCAGGCATTCATCCAGATTACTGGCCAAATTCCATTACCCCAAAGCTGCGGACGGCTGCTGCCCTCTGCGCAGCCTGCTAATTCCACCCCATCTCTAGGACAGACAGCAGGCAAGGCCTCCTTTCCACACCGGGGACTTCCACTCCACAGCCCCTCACCGGCCGGACTCAGGGACCGACCCCCACTGCCCCTTCCAGGGCCAGGCTCTGGACTGGCTGTGCACGGGTTCCCCAACCTTTGTCCAGACAGAGGGACCCGACACCCCTCACTGTGGGACCCAAATATCCCAGTACCTAGATGGCTGTTTTCCCTCCCCCACCACCCAGCCCCAGCCCCAGCCTCCAGCCCGAGGCTCTGGGTGGGGAAAGCCCAGAGGGAGGGGAAGAGAAAATATCTGACTTCGGGTTCAAAGAGGCTTGGGAGGGACTAGGGGGAGGGGGCAGGACAATGGCCTTGGCTGGACAATCCAGGTCCCCAGAGGGGGCAGCTCTAACCCTAAACAAGTGCTCAACCCTTGAATGGGCCTGGATGGCTCCCCTGGGGACAGCTTCCTGCCACCCCCCAGCCCCAGTCCCCTCACAGGAAAACCCCTCAGAGCGGCTAAAAGAGCTCCGGGAGCCCACCCCAAATCCCCTCCAAGACTGAGCCTCGGACAGGCCCTGCTGGGGCCCAGGTATCCCGCCCCCTTCCTCTGGAGGCCCAGGCGTCAAGCCTGACATCACCCCACCCCCTCGGGCCCTGGGAGGCTTTGTTGGGGGTGGGGGGTGCTTGGCAGACAGATGCAGAGGAGTTGGAGAGCAACTGGGGGTTGGGTGCGGGAAGCCTGCCCCAAGCGCACCCTCAGGGTCTGTTTCCTGAGTGTCCTCAGGGCTCGCTGCCGGCCCAGAGCGTGGCCCTCAGGCGCCTGTCTGAGACAGAGGTATGAAGTTTGCTCCCAAAACTTGCCCTAAATGGAAGCCCCGGGGAAGCTAGGGGGGCGCTCCCTACAGCTTGCAAAGCCGGCACCTGAGGCTGGACACTGACTTCTGCCGCCTTCGGGCATCTGCACCTCAGCCGCGTGCGGGGTGCCTGCCTTCTGAGGGGCTAGGCCGGTGGTCGCCCCTCCTGGCTGGCCCGAGGTGCCCTGAGGTGCTTGAGCCCGTCTTCCCTCTGAGCCTGTATCGCTGCTGTGCCATCTACATGTCGATTCATGCATTTCAGCTCTTTCCCAAGGCCTGTTGGAACAGCCACAGGGAAGTGGGCTGGAGCTGCACTCACTTCGAACCCACTAACTGCCCAGAAGGATGGGTTTAGGGGCCTGTGGGGGTGGAGAAACTGCTTGGAGCAGGGGGAAGTCCTCCCCAGCCATCTCCCCAACCCCCAAGACAGAGCCCTCCCAGCACCGTGGGCATGCACGCATCTGTCTGCCAAGGAGATGGCCTCCCTGGGAGGGGAAGGGAAGGCCTGGGACTCACCCGCCCTCCACACCCAGGCTCCTCAGCTCACCACCCTCCAGGCCAGGCCAGGCCAGGAGTCCTGCTGCCCCTGTCTTCCCAGCGGCTCCCCAAACACCTTCCCCATTACCCCCTCAACACCACCCTCTTGTTTGGTTTGTTTCTGGCCTGGGCAAGGGCATTCCAGAGAGAGCCAGAGGAGGGGCAGGTCCCTGGGTCCTGGGTCCCCGATGGCTTGTGGCCCGACACCTGAGTCGGGTCAGCCCTGTGCTTGCCTGGTTCTGACCCAGGACCTTAATGGCAAGTTAAGTTTGTCTGGAGCCCTAGCTGGCCTTCGCTGGGGCTTCCTCGGCCCGCCCTGCGCTGGCCTGGAGGAGACTGGAAGCGGGCTGCAAGGTCAGACCTGGCTTTCTGACCTTCCTGCTCTTAGATTTTTTCACCCAAAAATCTCAGATTCCTGAAACCAGTGTGGGCTGGGCTCACAAACTCGCCACATACACTTCACTGCAGTGCAGGGCCAAGGCCCCTCACAAGGCCGTTTGAGTGCGTGCGGCTGCAGAACGACCAGCGAGGGCCGCTGAGCCCGCTCGGTGATGCCACCCCTGCGGGGCAGGTGGGTGCTGCTTGGTTGGGAAAGCCAACTGAAGGGGCTCAGCGAGGGACCAACAGAGACCTGCTCTAGCCAGGGCGGCAAACCACTCGTCTGCCTTCTGGGTGCTGTTAAGCTGAAGGCAGAAGAAGGGAGAGAATGGAGGGCTGAGGAGAGCAGGCTCAGGCTGTGGGCCCAACAAAATTCATTTGTGAACCCCAAGAAGGAGTTCTCCTGGGAGATGAGTTTTATAAACAGCCCAGTGGCTGTCTGCTGAGAGGGGCTCCCCGAACCACGCACCAAGGCACTGGGAGCACCCAGCCTGAATGCGCAGCTTCCACTTGTGCCTCCAGGTCTTTTGTTTTGTTTTTCGTTAATTCTCACCTGAGGGTATTTTTCCCATTTATTTTTAGCAGGAGAGGAAGGGTGGGGTAGGGACACATGGATTGGTTACCTCCCGCAGTGCCCCGACCAGGGCCAGGGATGAGCCTGCAACTGAGGTATGTGCCCTTGACTGGAATCGAACCTGCAACCCTCCAGTGGGCGGGCTGCCGCTCTAACCCGCTAGGGCGGTGCCTCACTTTTACACCATCTGGGTCAGTCACTGCAGGGCTGTAGGGCGCGGCTACAGGGTTAAGCCTCAGACTGACCTGTTGGCAAAGCCACAAACAAGTGCTGCATAGAGGGCCCAGTCCTCTTAGAATAATTAGGCTTGACCTTATGAGGCTCCCTCATCCTTCCTAGGTAACTAATGGGCTGTGGGAGGTGCAGCAAGTGCTGCCAAAACAACTGAAACTCACAAGAACATTGTAACTATGGTGACCACTACCTTGTTTACCTCTGGCTCAGCTTGCCTCTGGATCTCTCTCTGTGGCCTCAGCCAGGCACAGGAGATCCACCTAGACCCAGCTTATTCTGTCTGTCTGTCATTTCACCATCCTTTTGCCGCCCTCACTCAGGCTTGCGGACCCTTGGCTGAGCTGGCTCAGCACACGTGGCGCCCAACGTGAGGCCTGAGTTCGGGGGAACTACTGTTGTCAGGTGAAAGGACGCTCCAGTGAAGCACGTGCAGAAAACAAGAAGGAAGGTAAGGAGCGAAGTTCAGTGTAAAACATGGGAAATCCAGGATCGCAGGGAAAGAATGTGTACGTACCCATGCTTAAGGCTATGCCCCAAGCACGGGGCTGTTCTGTGAGGTATGAACAGCTTTTCGATTTGTTGGGTTTTGTGAGTAAAACCTGCCATGGTTTTCTGCGGAAGGAAAGGTAAAGACAGAGGCAAATATAATGGGGGGAGGTAGGAAAACAACCTGAAGATCATTATATAATTCAAAAAAAAAAAAAAGATCATTATATCGCTGAAGGTCCAGAGGAAATGCCTGCCTCTGCTTTCAGTCTGTGGTCCCTGATTCGGGACTGCCTAGAGCCACTCCAGAAAGGGAGTGGATGAATGTGGCAGGGGAATCAGGAGAGGTGGGGCAAGGCTACCAGAGGCTTCCGACTCCACCTGTACCCGTAGGCGCCTCCGCTGCCTCCTCCAGTCCCGGGGGCTACAGCTCCTGTGGGAGAGCGCCCTCCGGACGATGCGCTTCCTCCCAAACATGAGCGAGGATTGGAGGAAGCAAGGGAACTGGCAGGTTTGGGGTGATGGGGTCTGGTGCAATTATTTGGGGAGCTCACTGTTGCTCATAGCCTCTCCTTTTACCCCCTAAACACGCAGAAACAAGAATGGTGCCTTTGTCTCTACTCCAGCAGACTCTGTATGAGGCCAGGCAGGCTGGGGAAGATACGTCAGGATTCGGTTAATATCCTGTATTTGAGCAGCCTGGTCCTCAGAATCCAGGCCAGATGCTCCGTGGCCATCAGTCTATACCTTTTAAGACTTTGAAGGAGTTGAGGACTTCTTGTCCTATGTATGGACCAACCTCCCCCTTTGTGCTGGGGTTATGAGATGCAGTATCTGAGGAAGCTATGGCTCCTGGTGACTGGAATACTGTCGCGAAGGCTTCTCTCACCTGGAGATTACTTACTATGGAAATCTAATTGGGCAGAGCTTAGTGCGGAGCAGGCTAGCAGAAACCACACTCATGGGGGACCCATGACAATTTATATGCTCATGGGCACCGGGCCTCATGGGGCTTTGCAGGCTCAGTTAGTATACCCCACATGAGCTTATCAGCAGATAAAAATCTGTGCCGCCAAAGCCTGGAGGCAACTACCAACAAAAGGGGAAAAGTCTTTCCAGCGGTTCTCAACCTTCCTAATGCCGCGACCCTTTAATACAGTTCCTCATGTTGTGGTGACCCCCAACCATAAAATTATTTTCGTTGCTACTTCATAACTATAATTTTGCTACCGTTATGAATCATAATGTAAATATCTGATATGCGGGATGTATTTCATTGTTCTGGACCCACAGGTTGAGAACCGCTGCTTAGGCATAAGCAAAATTAGGCTAGGCCCTGAGGAGCCATATCAGGATTTTTTAAAAATATATATTTTATTGATTTTTTACAGAGAGGAAGGGAGAAGGATAGAGTTAGAAACATCGATCAGCTGCCTCCTGCACACTCCCCACTGGGGATGTGCCCGCAACCAAGGTACATGCCCCTGACCGGAACCGAACCTGGGACGCTTGAGTCCGCAGGCCAATGCTCTATCCACTGAGCCAAACCGGTTAGGACCATATCAGGATTTTGTGGCTCGTTTGTTCCAAGCCGTAGGCAGGGTTGTGGCTGACCCTGAGGCTGGAATGATACCTGTGAAACAATTAGCTGTTAAAACTGCAAATAGAGTATGTCAAGAGGCTTTACATCCCCACAGGAAGAACGGTCCTGGACGTGATTCATCCCTGTTTGTGCTGACATTGGACCAGCCTACGTGCAAGGAGCAGTATTAGCTGCCACATTAAAGGAGGTGTTGTTCGCTGGTCAGCAGAAAAGGAGAGGGGCTGCTTTAACTGTGGCAAACTAGGGCATTTTGCTAAAGACTGTAATACTAGAACTAGAAGACAAAGGGCTACAGGGAGTGGAAACAAGCTGTCCGGACTATGTCCAAGATGCAGGAGAGGAAAGCATTTGGGTAAATGAATGCCACTCCAAGACTGATGCTGATGGTAATTTAATACCCCCTAGGCAGGGAAACTTCAAGCGGCAGGCCCCACCAAACAGTAGGGGGCCTTATCCTTAACCCAGTGATGGCGAACCTTCTGAGCTCGGCGTGTCAGCATTTTGAAAAACCCTAACTTAACTCTGGTGCCGTGTCACATAGAGAAATTTTTTGATATTTGCAACCATAGTAAAACAAAGACTTACATTTTTGATATTTATTTTATTTATTTAAATGCCATTTAACAAAGAAAAATCAACCAAAAAAATGAGTTCGTGTGTCACCTCTGACACGCGTGTCATAGGTTCACCATCACTGCCTTAACCCCACTGCAGCCTTTCCAGCCGGCTCGGTCCCAAAACCAACTGTTTGAAACCTCTACCGTGCCACCCCAGGAAGTGCAGGATTGGCACTTTCTCCCTGGGGTGATAGATCAGGACTCAGGCAATAGCGGGGAGCACCAATCCTACTCTTAAAATGCGACTATAAAAACAAAAAAGGGGGGAGAAGAATGTTAAATTTTTAAAATTACAATGCAGAGTTGTACAGCGGCCGAAAGGCATTGGGCCTCCTGTACAATAGCCTCTGCTGGGTTAGCTCGATGGAAGGATACACAAGCCAGCCAAGAGTTTTACCAGAATCAGTAATGATGTGGGGAAGAGGCTGTGTTTTATATCTTCCCAGAAGGAGCAGTGCAGCCAGTTTGGGTGCCAGAGCATTACGTGCGTCACCACAATGGACCCAAAGAAGCTCCTTGTCCCTTCGCTCAAAAGACTGAGAGTTGCCCCGATGACAGCTGCTGGGGTCCAGCCCCAGCAGGTCCAGGGGTTCCCAAAGGCGTAGACGGAGTCGGCGAAGAAGGAAGAACACGGAGACAGTGTTCAGTTGATCAGCAGCCTAGCCAGGATCTCTAGCCAGGATCTCCAGCCAAGTTTTAGTCTGGATCTCCAGAGAGGTTCTGCTTCGGATCTCCAGCCAGGTTCTGTGGCCATGTTCCCTCGCTAGGTTCTCCAGCCAGGTTCTGTCCAGGTTCTCCAGCCAGGTTCTGTAGCCATGTTCCCTCGCTAGGTTCTCCAGCCAGGTTCTGTCCAGGTTCTCCAGCCAGGTTCAGTCACCAGGTTCTAGTCAGGTTCTCTTGCCAATTTCTGTAGTCAGGTTCAGTCCAGGATCTTTTGCCATGTTCTCTCCAGCGAAGTTCTTCTGTCTGTAGGTTCTGTGTAGGTTCTGTCTTCTGAGTTCTGACTTCTAAGTTCTGAGTCTTGCTGTCTTGTTACATCTGTATTTATACCAGTTGATTCAATCCTATCAATCTCTATTACAAAGGTTAGGGCGTTTCTTATCTCCATTCCAGGGAGTAAAGATTATGTAGCTTAAGCATGATTGTTCATAGTTAAAGTGATTAATTACCCGCCTGGCACTTAGTTGAGGGGTTTTATTCCCTCCCTAACTTCAGGGGAAAATCCCTACCTGGGGAAACAACCTTTCTCAGAGAGGAGACCTTGGTTAAAACACATAGTGCCAAGAAGGTGAGCAAACATTTTAAGAACAGTATGCCATATATGCCAGGTCCTTTGAAACAGCAAGGATGGACCGGCTCCCAGCAGACAGCAAAGTGGAAAAAAGAAAAGGAAGGCCATTCAAGGGACCGAGGTACCAACATTGGGTCAGCTGAAGTTAACAACTGAGGCCCAACAGATGGTAGAAAAGCAAGATGTGGAAGCTACTCCCTCAATCATGTTTCTGGCTGTGCTAGCATTGGTTAGCTGCCAGTCTTCTGCAAAGTCTTGCACAGCAAAGTCCGAGGACTTTGAGTAAATCAGCAAAAGAAACTTTCATTTAGCAGAAACTCACTTACTCATTGGCATTGTTTTGTTAATAGCCAGAGCTTTATGTTTAAGTTTTAAAATGCTAACATGTCTGTAGTTTGGGTTTTGCATTGGCATTGTTTTGTTATTGTTTTAATAGCCAGAGTTTTGTTCTTGATTCTTAAGTTTTACTTTCATTATAGTAGCTTAAAAATAAAAAAGGGCGAGATGTAGGATGCGGCTATAGGGTTAAGCCTCAGACTGACCTGTTGGCAGAGCCACAAACAAGTCCCAGCTTAGGGGGCACAGTCCTCTTAGCATAATTAAGCTTGACCTTATGAGGCTCCCTCATCCTTCCTAGGTAACTAATGGGCTGTGGGAGGTGCAGCAAGTGCTGCCAAAACAATTGAAACTCACAAGAACATTGTAACTATGGTGACCACTACCTTGTTTACCTCTGGCTATAAAATAAAGGCTCAGCTTGCCTCTGTGGCCTCAGCCAGGCACAGGAAGATCCACCTAGACCAGGGGTGGGCAAACTTTTTGACTCGAGGGCCACAATGGGTTCTTAAACTGGACCGGAGGGCCAGAACAAAAGCATGGATGGAGTGTTTGTGTGAACTAATATAAATTCAAAGTAAACATCATTACATAAAAGGGTACGGTCTTTTTTTTTTTTTTTTAGTTTTATTCATTTCAAATGGGCTGGATCCGGCCCACGGGCCGTAGTTTGCCCACGGCTGACCTAGACCCAGCTTATTCTCTTTGTCATGTCTTCATCCTTTTGCCGCCCTCACTCAGGCTTTTGAACCCTTGGCTGAGCTGGCTCAGCACACAGGGCAACCCTGGTCACCTCTACCTGTAGACTGGGACCTGCCCCATCCAATCAGAACTGCATGACTTCTATCCTCATTTGCATCTATATCGACCAATCAGATTGTCCAATTTGGAAACCTCATTTACCTGAAACGGACCAAAATGGGAACTGTGGGCAGGAAAATTCTGTACAAAAGGGGACCTCCCCTTTGTCTTGATGGAACCAATATAGGTTGCTATCTGAATCTGTTTCTTGGAGGTGCAGTTCTTTTTCAAAAATAAATGACTTCATTCCTCATTACAGTCTAAAACTAAGTGGTTGACAAAGGTTTGCCCACTATGGGTGATTATCTCCTTTTATTTCAATTTATACATATTCCACAGCTCCCTGCCAGTCAGCCATCCTCTTCTCAATAACTGACCCTCTGGTCTCTCCCATAAGGTCTGCAAACTAAGTCTTCATTTCCCAAATCCAGACAGTCTTACCTCAAATAGCAAGTCAGCTAGTTTCCTTCCTGGAAAACCTGGCTCCAGTTTGGTTAAGATAAGTCTGAGGAGCTTGGGAGGCCCATTTTGATTTGGTTTTCAGTGCCTGGGAGCTTACAGGAAACATTTCAGGAGGTAAAACTTCTCATGGAAAACAGAGGGGTGTGTTGTAAAGGAGACCACCCAGGCCAAAGGCTAGAGAAGAATAGGAATGCTAACCCACGCCCTCTCCCTCCTCTCCTTTTCCATCCATTGCTCTCTACACTGGCCTCACCCTCCCAGAGAGGGACACCAGATGGTCCCTAAGGTCCCTTCAGCTCTACAATTCTGAGCATACCTGCTGTCCTGCCCTTTTCCCACTTCTTCCAGGACACTGCAGAAGCAGGAGCCCACAGTGGATCCAGGCAGGGGTTGCTTAGAATGGGGAGACTCGGACAGAATGACCGGTCCCCCCTCCCCTGCCTTTCCCTGGGCCGCTCTGGCTGCTCACGAGGTCGGCCAGCTGCTGCGCCAGACAGGAGGTCCTCTGCGCATGTCGAAGTGCATCTCCTGGACTGCGGGCTCTAAGCAGCCCCACCCTCCTGGGTCCAGTGGCTGAGATCCCGGGCACTAGGAGGCCCTGAACTAAATGAGCTGGACTATGCAGGACGGACGTCAAGGGCCACAGGTGTTGGTTCCCTCCAGGGCCTTTGTAGAGTCCCATGCACTGAGGGGCTACCAGGACAGGGAGGAGCCCTAAAGACTTCCTAGACCGGGGGAGCCTTGCTGCCTCCAGTTTTGCAAACTGCATGACCCCACACACAGGAGCTGCCGCCCAGCCCGGGCACAATTCACTGCATTCCAGTGCCCTGTGGTGTAAGCCCTGGGTCAGAACTTGAGCAGCACGTGAAGGGGCTGGCCAGGTATGTGTGACAGAAGGGAGCACCATGGCTGGAGTATCAGCAACAGAGCTGTGAACACAGGTACACAGGAAGTGCGATGGAGTTTGAGGGGCTGTCCCATCTGTCCTTCAGCCCTTCCTCCTTCCCTACTCCTGTCCCCAAGAGGGTAGCCGCAGCTCTTGGTCACAAAGGGCTGC